>NW_012100876.1:2130645-2133444 GCF_000951045.1 Mandrillus leucophaeus | reverse complement strand
AAAAAAAAAAAAAGAGAAACACCTAAACTGCCTTACGAAAACATCAATACCACCAAATCCTTGCACTTGTACACAGACTGGCATAAACTGGCCACTTTCCTCCATCAGGAAAATAGAGGCACCACGCTGCCTCGAAAACAAATCCTCAGACACGATTTTAAAAAGCATTACTGACAATTTCTTCAGACACCTCAAACGTCAATTACCTGCTACAGCGAGTCTGCTGCTGAGAGTGACCTTGAAATGCAATGGTTTCAAGTGTCGAAACGGAAAGGTGTTGAAAATAAAACACAGCCCACAATGGGTTTTCTGGTACAAACATTCTGGTTCCCTCCAGTCTGAAAGCCCAACCATAGCAGCATCCCTACTCCCAAGGAGGGGCCTACTTGGGGTGCCTGGGATGCTGGCGTTGAGACATCATCAGACGACGCGAAGGCATAAGGCATGGGGCAGGGCAGACAGCCCTGAGCACATGAATAACATGTGTTGTATTCATAAACCGAAATATTTAAGTAGCAATTAAAAGGAAAAAAACTAGACCTAGGCATTACAGCTGGATCTCGAAAGCTTACTGTCAGAGTGAAATGTGCAAAAATGATACTAGGTTATACCATTCGTATCACATCAACAATCACAAAGCAATACCATATACGTGATGCCAAAGCATAAACATTTCACTGGAAGGATAAAACACACACACACACACACACATTTTGAAGTTGGTTACCTCTGGAGAGGTGGGGAAAGGATGAGTTAAAAGCAAACTCCGTTTTTCCCCATTATGACCGAATACATAGGATGGGAACAAGCCTTCCTTTACAGAAAAGGACTCTTAACTCCCGGAGGCAGGAGGAGGAGAAGGGCCTGAGGGAGCGAGGAAGGCGCGCATCCGCCAGCGGGAGTCGGAGGCTGGGAGGTGCGGAGGCGTGAAGCACGCCGAAAAGCCGGGGACGCGCTGGAGAGTCTGTAGAAGCGCTCACGAGAGAAATGCCCGCCAAGGCCGCCCCGCACTTACAGATTGATGGTGCGCTCCAGGGTGAGGGGCTTGGTCTGCTGGATGTACTTGTTGCCAAATTGAGTGACCCCCCGGGGCCAGCCGGTCTGCGAGCGATTGGGCGGTACCACAGACATGCTGGCGAGCTCCGGCACTGGCGGCGAGCAGAAAGTGGGAGGCAGGGGAGACTTTCCCGGTGCGGGAAGCGGTTATCTGCAACCCCCTCAGCGGCTACCGCCCGCCATTAACAGGAGAGCGCAAGAGGAGGCGTAGGCACGCAGGAAGTGAACCCGGAGCCTCTGGCGGCAGGAAGTAGAGAGGAGGTGGCCTGCCAGACCGAGCGCCATTGGGCCAATAGCTGGTGGGATGGCTGCAATAGCTGGAGCTCCCATTGGTAAACCGGGTATAGGTTCCGCCTCCTCTTACTTTGGTGATTCCCATTAGCAACACAGTAAAGGGGGCATGCCGGGAATTGTAGTCCCCTCAGGAAAGTAGCGTCTTGATCAGTGTGGCGTGGTTCTGTACCTTGGGAGGAGATGAATGGGAAGCGGCCAGCGGACCCTGGCCCAGCCCGGGTGGGAAAAAAGGGAAAGAAGGAGGTGATGGCGGAGTTTTCGGACGCTGTTACGGAAGAAACCTTGAAAAAGCAGGTGGCTGAGGCCTGGAGCCGCAGAACGCCGTTCAGTCACGGTAACCGGGTGCTCTCAGGGAGGGGCCGCCACGCAGGGGTCTGGGGACCTCTGAAAAAGCCCTGGGACTCGCACGCAGCCCTGGGTAGCGGGGCCGCCAGGGAAGACGCTCTTGGAGGACTTTGACCACCTTGTATCCTCCTGCCTCGGCTGCTGCTCCCTTTCACTCCAAAATCGTTTTGAATTTAGAAATGTGAGAAAAGGGAGAAATGGAGGCCGGAGAGTTTTGGGAAGCAGAGGGTATGCAAGTGATAGTTGCATTCTGGAGTCACAGATTACTGAGTTAGAATCCTCTCCCCTGATTGCGCGTCGCCGGGCAATGGAATTAACCTTTTTAAACTTCAGTTGCTTCCTAAGTAAAATGGGATAGTTCATAGTATTTACGTCAGAAAGTCGGTGAATGGGAGCAATACACTAATGCTTGCAGGCTTCAGTAAATGTTTCCCTGAGTAAGGCCCAATACACATCTGGACTAATACGGGAGTAGCTGATGTCATTTCTTCTGCAAGGGCGTTGCTCGGCTGTCCCAGGAGAGTCTAGCCAGGGCATTTGTCGCGAGCTGCCAGCTCGGCTTCCTAGTGTACTCGTCTCTACGCGCCTGTAGTTTGACTCCATGTTGTATGAAAATAAACGCGCGTTGACCAAGGAAAGGAGCCTACGTTGAACGATTCCACCCTCAATTTTAAATATCACCTTATGTGTTCAGAGCTCTGCTTCATGCGCCAGGCATCCCCTTCTAGAGTTTGCCGTAATTTCTCTTTCGTTGTCAAGTGCTTTAAGAGGTGAGTCCTGGATAGGCTGGATGCCTATAGAAAACGATGGCGTAGTGTTAAAGTGCAGGCTCTGTTCTCTCAGTTTCTACATCTGTAGGATGGAGAGAGTGATAATGTCTCCCTCAGAGCTGTTGAAAAGATTAAATGAGATAATGGGCCTGGGACATGGTAGGTGGTGCTGATGATTACAGGATGGGGATCTAGCCAGCCGGAAGCAGTGGGTAAATGTTGGGGTAGAAATCAAGGAATTAGAGGCGGTTATGCCTGAACTGACCTGATTTTTTTTTTTTTTTTTTTTTAAGTACAGTAGGTAGTAAATGCCTCTGACAATAACTTAGGAAAA
>NW_012100876.1:2122858-2129730 GCF_000951045.1 Mandrillus leucophaeus | reverse complement strand
AGCGCTCACGAGAGAAATGCCCGCCAAGGCCGCCCCGCACTTACAGATTGATGGTGCGCTCCAGGGTGAGGGGCTTGGTCTGCTGGATGTACTTGTTGCCAAATTGAGTGACCCCCCGGGGCCAGCCGGTCTGCGAGCGATTGGGCGGTACCACAGACATGCTGGCGAGCTCCGGCACTGGCGGCGAGCAGAAAGTGGGAGGCAGGGGAGACTTTCCCGGTGCGGGAAGCGGTTATCTGCAACCCCCTCAGCGGCTACCGCCCGCCATTAACAGGAGAGCGCAAGAGGAGGCGTAGGCACGCAGGAAGTGAACCCGGAGCCTCTGGCGGCAGGAAGTAGAGAGGAGGTGGCCTGCCAGACCGAGCGCCATTGGGCCAATAGCTGGTGGGATGGCTGCAATAGCTGGAGCTCCCATTGGTAAACCGGGTATAGGTTCCGCCTCCTCTTACTTTGGTGATTCCCATTAGCAACACAGTAAAGGGGGCATGCCGGGAATTGTAGTCCCCTCAGGAAAGTAGCGTCTTGATCAGTGTGGCGTGGTTCTGTACCTTGGGAGGAGATGAATGGGAAGCGGCCAGCGGACCCTGGCCCAGCCCGGGTGGGAAAAAAGGGAAAGAAGGAGGTGATGGCGGAGTTTTCGGACGCTGTTACGGAAGAAACCTTGAAAAAGCAGGTGGCTGAGGCCTGGAGCCGCAGAACGCCGTTCAGTCACGGTAACCGGGTGCTCTCAGGGAGGGGCCGCCACGCAGGGGTCTGGGGACCTCTGAAAAAGCCCTGGGACTCGCACGCAGCCCTGGGTAGCGGGGCCGCCAGGGAAGACGCTCTTGGAGGACTTTGACCACCTTGTATCCTCCTGCCTCGGCTGCTGCTCCCTTTCACTCCAAAATCGTTTTGAATTTAGAAATGTGAGAAAAGGGAGAAATGGAGGCCGGAGAGTTTTGGGAAGCAGAGGGTATGCAAGTGATAGTTGCATTCTGGAGTCACAGATTACTGAGTTAGAATCCTCTCCCCTGATTGCGCGTCGCCGGGCAATGGAATTAACCTTTTTAAACTTCAGTTGCTTCCTAAGTAAAATGGGATAGTTCATAGTATTTACGTCAGAAAGTCGGTGAATGGGAGCAATACACTAATGCTTGCAGGCTTCAGTAAATGTTTCCCTGAGTAAGGCCCAATACACATCTGGACTAATACGGGAGTAGCTGATGTCATTTCTTCTGCAAGGGCGTTGCTCGGCTGTCCCAGGAGAGTCTAGCCAGGGCATTTGTCGCGAGCTGCCAGCTCGGCTTCCTAGTGTACTTGTCTCTACGCGCCTGTAGTTTGACTCCATGTTGTATGAAAATAAACGCGCGTTGACCAAGGAAAGGAGCCTACGTTGAACGATTCCACCCTCAATTTTAAATATCACCTTATGTGTTCAGAGCTCTGCTTCATGCGCCAGGCATCCCCTTCTAGAGTTTGCCGTAATTTCTCTTTCGTTGTCAAGTGCTTTAAGAGGTGAGTCCTGGATAGGCTGGATGCCTATAGAAAACGATGGCGTAGTGTTAAAGTGCAGGCTCTGTTCTCTCAGTTTCTTCATCTGTAGGATGGAGAGAGTGATAATGTCTCCCTCAGAGCTGTTGAAAAGATTAAATGAGATAATGGGCCTGGGACATGGTAGGTGGTGCTGATGATTACAGGATGGGGATCTAGCCAGCCGGAAGCAGTGGGTAAATGTTGGGGTAGAAATCAAGGAATTAGAGGCGGTTATGCCTGAACTGACCTGATTTTTTTTTTTTTTTTTTTTTAAGTACAGTAGGTAGTAAATGCCTCTGACAATAACTTAGGAAAAGAAAAAGCAGGGAAACTGCCGGCCAGTATTGCTACTCTCATTTAACGTGCTACCCAAAGTTTGAGGGAAATGAATTAAGAATCTAAAATACATTCAATTCAATATGTAATCATTGAAACACATTTTTAAAAAAGAGTAGGAACCTTGATTTAGTGACATCACCCATCACTCATCTCAAGGACTGTGTTGTAACCATAGTATATTTAAAAAGTAGTATTTCATGGGTAAAGAAGAAAGGTCAGAGCTTATGATATTTTCCCCAAATCTTAGACTTTAAGTATTAGGTTCCCCAAAATTCATGACCATCCCCTTTCGTATTAGCGGTGCTGTGTTACTTGGGGGTCAAAAATACAAAAGGAAAAAAGCCATAGATAATATTTTCCTTCCAACAGAAGTCATTGTCATGGACATGGACCCTTTTCTTCACTGCGTGATCCCAAACTTCATCCAAAGCCAAGACTTCTTGGAAGGGCTTCAGAAGGAACTGATGAACTTGGACTTCCATGAGAAGTATAATGATTTATATAAGTTCCAGCAGGTATTTATTCCCCTGCCACATTAACTCTTCCAGCTCAGAAATTCACTGTCTCTGAAATCATTCAATACCTTTTGCCTTGAGGTTTTAGGATGGGTTTGCCTTGAAGGGTCCTTGCATTGACATTGTTAAGAGCATGCCTTCATTTAACCAAGCTTACTGAATGTTAACTATGTGTTAAGTGCTGTAATTATTATATGGAAGCCTTAGACAGTGCCTGTGACTTCAAAATCTAGTGTTTTAAGTGCAGGCTCTGTACTCTCAAAGACTTCTCAGTTTCCTCATCTGCAGCATGGGGAAAGTGATCATGTCTTCCCCAGGTACACAGATTTCTATGGGTCTCATGGCCTTGCCTCCTCTTGGATGTCTAGTAAGTGTCTGACTCTTAAGTCCAAAACTAAACTCCTGGTCTTCTCTAAATTTGCTCCACCTGCAGTTTCCCCATCACAGTTAATAGCAACTTGATCTTTCCAGTTGCTCAGGCCAGAAGTGATAATAGGGGTGAAAGTGATGGTGATAGAGATAGTGAAGAAACAAAGTAAGCCGATGAGTGAATATGTATAAACAAAGGGATTAAGTACATGTGGGTAAGTGGTATGATGATGAAGAGAGTTGTACGTTGGGAGACAATTACCATTTAAGATTTTGAGTTCGGGCTGGGTGCAGTGGTACATGCCTGTAATCCCAGAACTTTTGGGAGGCCAAGGCGGGTAGATCACCTGAGGTCAGGAGTTCGAGACCAGGCTGGCCAACATGGTGAAACCCTGTCTCTACTAAAAATACAAAAATTTTCTGGGTGTGGTGGCACACACCTTTAATCCCAGCTACTTGGGAGGCTGAGGCAGGAGAATTGCTTGAACCTGGGAGGTGGAGGTTGTAGTGAGCCGAGATCACATCATTGCACTCCAGCCTAGGCAACAAGAGCAAAATTCCATCTTGAAATAAAATAAAGTTTTGAGTTCATGTTTTTGTTTCAGATGGCTTGCTATATTACAGTATGTTCTACATTGCAGTAGGGCAAAGAGTTAATATTCTTTTTTTTTTTTTTTTTTTGGTGGACAGTTTAATTGGGCAGAAAAGACGATCTCTTTTTTGTTTTTTTTTTAAGGTTCGTTTTTCTACTCTGGAAGACACAGCCTAGTCTAGGTATAGAAATACAGGTCATTGGTTTCCCCAGTTTGGGGGTATATCTTTCAGTGCATGGAGGATGTCACTCTTAGAAATCCTTTGTAAACCTCAGGGACATCTGTGCTTCAAGTTGGGAAAAAAAAGAAAAAAAAAAGACAAATGAAAAGGTGAAGATTTTTTTTTTGCATTTTCCCATTTTATTTTATCTGGGATAAAAGAGTAAGTAATGAATTTCTCTCTCTTATTCTTCTACGCTAGAGCTGATTGGTCAGATGGATATATCCTGACCTTCCCCAGATCTTTCTGTCTTTGGGCCTTATACACATGACTGAATTAACCAGGATAAATACATGAAAGATATGACTCTTAATAATTCAGAAAGCTGAAAATTAAACTTTCCATGGTAAGGTTGCACAAAACCACAGTTGCCTGCTATCGTAATTATCACACACTTGGCCTCTTGTTGATTTAGGGCCATATGCATCTGATTACTAAAATTGAAACATCAAAATAGTTTTTACTTAATGCAATTTGGAGGATTAAAAATACTGGAAGAGGGCCCAGTGCAGTGACTCACGCCTGTAATCCCAGCACTTTGGGAGGCCGAGGCAGGTGGATCACCTGAGGTTGGGAGTTCGAGACCAGCCTGACCAACATGGAGAAACCCCATCTCTACTAAAAATACAAAAAATACAGGGCGTGGTGGCACGCACCTGTAATCCCAGCTACTCAGGGGGCTGAGGCAGGAGAATTGCTTGAACCCGGGCAGTGGAGGTTGCAGTGAGCTGAGATCGCGCCACTGCACTCCAGCCTGGGTGACAAAGTGAGACTCCACCTCCAAAAAAAAAAAAAAGAAACAAAAATTGGAAGATAAAAGGCAAAATAATAAAAAGAGCCTTGGGTGATTGAAAAAAAAAAGGAGCTGCCATTACTTTGGATCCACATGGAAGTTTGGTGAAACTACTGTGAATAATTTTTACTGTTAATCTCTGTTAGACAGGAACTCTTCACCCTGACAGTAGATGTAAAACCTGGTTTCATTCTCCTGCCCCTTTAATCCTCATCCATGCCCTTTTCTTTGCTTGTGGTATGAATTGACTTGATAATTGGGTCTCTGACACCTTCCAACTCCCACAACCAACTCTGTCGTTAGGAGTTGCCCAATATTCTGTATTTTTTAAAGCAAGCATTATTGAGTGCATAATTTATGCCATGCTAAGTGCTTTATATTTATTCATTAAATCCTCAAAACAATCCCATTACTATACCTGTTTCACAGTTGAGGAAACTACATTAGTTTTTCTTTTTCTCTGGATCATTCCCTTCAACATAACAAAAAGAAGAAAAGCTGTTAGTTCTTATCATAAGAAAAAACAAAGTTCTTGACCTAATTTTCCCTTCAGCTACCACCCAATTGCTGTGCTTCTCTTGACAGCAGAATTTCTTATAAGAGTTGTCTGCACTGTGTCCAATTCCTCTCCTGTCAGTCTCTGGTAAGCCCATTTTAATCAGGCTTTTGCTTGTACTACTGCACTGAAACTACACTTGTCAAGGTCGCCCATAACCTCCACGTTACTAAATCCGATAATCAGTTTTCAGTTCTTCCTTGGCTCATCAGCAGCATTTGACCTACTATATCACTGTTCTTCCTGGAGACATTTTTTTCACTTTACTTTCAAGTTACCATGCTCTCTTGGTTTCTCTTCTTCCTCAGTGGCCATTTCTTGTTAGCTTCCTTTGCTAGGTTTTCCTCTTCCACCTGACTTCTTAATGATAGAGTACTCTGCATCCTAATGCTTGGCCTCCTTCCCTAGGTACACAGATTTCTGTGGGTCTCATGGCTTTGCCTCCTCTTGGATATCTAATGAGTTTCTGACACTTAAGTTCAAAACTAAACTTCTGGTCTTCTCCCTCTAAATCTGCTCCACCTGCAGTTTTCCCCATCACAGTTAATAGCAGCTTGATCTTTCTGGGGGCTCAGGCCAAAAAGGAGGTCATGCTTGATTCCTCTCTCACCTTATATCCAGTCCATCATGAAACTCTGCTCTCTCCACCTTCAAAATACAGGCAATGGCCACATGACATTTTCTGTCAACAACAGATACAATAGTGGTCCCATAAAGTAACACCTATTTTTACTGTACCTTTTCTATATTTAGATATGTTTAGATACACAAATACTTCCTATTGTATTGCCTGTGGTATTCAGTAGAGTAACATGCCAGGTTGTTTGTAGCCTGGAAACAATAGGCTATACCATATAGCCTAGGTGTATAGTAAGTTCTGCCATCTAGATTTATGTAAATACACTCTATGATGTTGGAACAACGGTGAAATCACCTCACAACAAATTTCTTAGAGTGTAAATGACATGCCACTATATATCCAGAGAAGCCCACTTCTTACTACTTTCACTGCCGAAGGCCAACACCAGGCTCAAGCTCTCTGTGTCTCCCAGGGATTATTCTATTAGTGTATCAACCATTTTCCCTTCTACTGTTGCCTGCTTAGACAGTCGCTGAAGTCATTGTATTTTTTTAAAATGTAAATGGGCCCAAGATAATTAAAAATGTGTTCACATAAAAACTTGTACACAAATGTTCATAGCAGCTTTATAATTGCCAAAAAGTGGAAACAATTTAAGTAATGAATAAACAAAATGTGGCATACCCATAGAATGGAATACAACTCAGCCATTAAAAAGAATGACGTACTGATACTACCACAACATGGATGAACCTTGAAAACATTAGGTTAAGTGAAAGAAGTCAGATGCAGAAGGCTATGTATTATATGATTCCATTTATGTGTAATGTCCAGAATAGGTAAGTGGTTGCCAGGAGCTGGGGGGAGGAGAGAAGAGGGAATGACTACCTAAATGGGCACAAGGGTTTCTTTTTGGAGTGCTAAAAAGTTCTGAAATTAGGAAGTGCTGATGATTGCCCAACATTGTGAATATACTAAAATCCAGTGAATTATACACTTTCAAGAAATTGAAATTATGTGGATAATTATGTGTTAGGCAGATATTATCTTTAAAATTGTTATTTCTCAAAAACTCCAATGACTCTGTTTTTTTTTTTTTTTTTCCTTTGCTTCAGGAATCATCAGGTGAAGCCTCTCATTTCTTTTCTTTTTTTTTGTTTTTGAGGCGGAGTCTCGCTTTGTCGCCCAGGCTGCAGTGCAGTGGCCGATCTCAGCGCACTGCAAGCTCCGCCTCCCAGGTTTACACCATTCTCCTGCCTCAGCCTCCCGAGTAGCTGGGACTTCAGGCGCCCGCCACCTCGCCCGGCTAGCTTTTTGTATTTTTTAGTAGAGACGGGGTTTCACCGTGTTAGCCAGGATGGTCTCGATCTCCTGACCTCGTGATCCGCCCGTCTC
>NW_012100876.1:2113096-2120908 GCF_000951045.1 Mandrillus leucophaeus | reverse complement strand
AGCCATTGCACTCCAGCCTGGGCAACAACAGCGAGACTCCATCTCAAAAAAAAAAAAAAAAAAAGGAGTTATCCTGAGAAAATAAGGATATGCTCAAAGATTCCATACAAGATTATTTATTGTAATATTGTTTATAATATTGAAAAATTATATACAAATTTTATGGCCCATGGAGATTTAAACATAATAGTACAAAACATAAAGTGGAAACTCTACAACCATTATATATGATACATACGAGTTTTGACACACGAATGTGGTAGTTATCTATTTTCTCAATTCTAAGAAACTTTTAACATTTTAACACCTCTGGGATCTAGTGTCTCAGTCACTTTTGTGTCCTACTTTAATTGACAGCATTTTTTTTCTTAGTAATATATAAAATAATGATACTTAACACATTTTTGTCAAGAGAAAAAAAATAATACACACAATTTGATGCTTTGTTGTTTTTTCTGACCAGTGGATTCACATCACACGATCTTATTTTAAAAAGAGATACACACACCTACATTTGGGTGTCTGTGTGTACAAAGTAAAAGATTTGGAAAAATAGAGTATTTAACTCTTGCTAGTAGGAATACAGATTTTTTTAACAGTTTTTTGCTTACATGGGATTTTTTCCTAGTTTCTATAATAAGTATATGTTGCTTTGTAATAGCTGTTTTTCATCTATATGATACAAATTATTCTCATTATATATTTTTTCTCTGCAATACTTCCATGTATTATAGGCAGCTTGCACAGTTTATTCTAAATCCTGAAGTATTGCTTGTGTTAACTGTAACACATTATGTTTCATATTTACTTAGATTTTTTTCCCCCTAAAGAAAGATTATCATGCATTAAGGCGTTATCTCCTTAGTTCACAACACCCCTCTGCTAAGCATTTCATGTGGGACTGAGTTACATTCCACACCGAAGGCTTACAGCCAGATGGTGAGCAAGCTGCAACTCCTTAATCATTACAGAGAGCTGATCTTTTTATTTCCCACTTGGATTCTGTGAGTTCCTTCATGAATACAATTAACAAATGCTAACAATGACAGAAAATAAGCCCGACCTTGTGACACTTTCATAGAATGAGTAGAAGAGCTTTTTCTGGAATTTGTGAAAGCTGATGTTACCAGTAAAGGATTTAAGACTATTAGTTGCTTAAAGTATCACGACTTGAAGAAATACTTCTCACTCACATTATCTGAAGCCTGGTTCAGCAGTTTGCTATCCTGACCCATTTTATATGATTTGCAACTCTGCCTTTAAAAGTTATATGGACTGACTGAGCACAATTATTTTGTGGAATGTTCTTTAAGCTTGTTCACAGCTGATAATGGAATTTTTTGGTTTGAGTAGTATATAATACAAAAAGGTATTTCGTAATGAAATCTTAGAGATCAACCTGGAGATTTGATATTTAGTTATAAACAGGACAGTTCTATTTTATGGGAATTTCAGTTATGTGCATTTGGAGTAGGATGATCCAAAAAAATATTAAGTATCTTTGTAAGCGTAATTTGAACTAATGTAAATCTTTTAAAAATGTTTTTAATTCCTCAAGGTTAGTAATAATTCATAATTTCAAAGTTGATTGGCTGAGTGAGTTATAACTTGTGTTAAGAGATTTCTACATGGAGAGCCAGTTTAGCTGGTAAATGGAAGCGTTCACCATTTTCTATTGGTATCCTGTTAGCATCAGAACTTCTATGAAAAATTATACTCATTATTATGCATTTAATTCAACACTCATCATTATTGCCATTTAAAGTTGTTTTAATCTTCTAAAACAGTGCCACCCAAGTGTTCATTAAATGGTGGTACCAGTATTAGTGCTTGTGATTTATAATAAATGTATATTTGGTCTTGGTCTCTATTCCTGGCACAGACCTCTCTGACCTCCTGCAAGGGAAAAGGGGTTGGAGGTTGAGTCAATCACCAATAGCCAGTCACCTAATCAATGATTCCTTCGTAATGAAGCCTCCATCAAAAACCCTAACCAAAGGAGTTCAGGATTGCTGAACCCATGGAAGTGCTGGGAGGGTGGTGTACCTGGGGAGGACATGGTGTGGAAACTCCACACCCCTTCTGCATACCTCACCCTATACGTCCCTTCTGTCTGACTGTTTCTCAGTTGTATCCTTTTATAATAAACTGGTAATCTAGTAAACAAACTTATTCTGAGTTCTGTGAGCTATTCTAGCAAATTATCAAACCTAAGCAGGCAGTAATGTGAACCTCCAGTTTATAACTATTTGGTTAGAAGCATATGGGTCACAACTTGAACTTGTAATCAGTATCTGAAGTGGGGTTGGGGGAGGGGGCACACTGGGGGCAGTCTCATGGGACTAAGCCCTTAACCTTTATTAACCCCTGGTAGAAAGTGTCAGAATTGAATTGAATTTTAAGACACTCAGCTGGTGTCAGAGAATTGGACAGTGTAGGGGGATAAGCCCACACATTTGGCATTGGAAGTGAAGTAAAGTGTGTAAAGAAAAACAGTTGAGGCCAGGTGCAGTGGTTCACGCCTGTAATCCCAGCACTTTCGGAGGCAGAGCCGTGCGGATCACTTGAGGTCAGGAGTTGGAGACCAGCCTGGCCAACATGGGCAAAACCCCATCTCTACTAAAAATATAAAAATTAGCCAGGCGTGGTGGTGCACGCCTGTAGTCCCAGCTACTCGGGAGACTGAGGCAGGAAAATCGCTTGAACCCAGGAGGCAGAGGTTGCAATGAGCCGAGATCATACCACTGTACCCCAACCTGGGCAACAGAGCAGGACTCTATCTCAAAAAAAAAAAAAGAAGAAGAAAGAAAAGAAAATATAAACAGTTGAGCTTTCCATTTTAGTGCTGAAAAACTTGTCTGAAAACCAGTAACTTGGACTAGAACATTGGTGTGATGGGTTGTTATGACAAAGGCCAAACTGCTGCCTTGATAGGGCATACTTTAAATTTAGGAGAAAGAAAATACTGAGAAAACATGAACCATTAGAACAAAAACTAACAAAAACAATGTAGATAGAGATTTACATTTCTTTTTCTGGGAACATTAGACTTAAACTATGCAAATTTGAACTGAGAAACATTTCTCAGAATGTCTCAGATGAGATCTGAGAATGGATCTCTTGAATACAATGTGATCTCCAGGAAAGAAAAGTTGTGGCCTAGATCCAAATCGTTGTGGCCTAGATCCCACACTGTGGCATAACAAATTATCTTTTGTTTACATTTCTAGGAAAATTCTGTTTGAAGATTTCCGGTCCTGGCTTTCTGATATTTCTAAAATTGACCTGGAATCAACCATTGACATGTCCTGTGCTAAATATGAATTCACCGGTAAGGAAGATAAAGACCTGGTGTCTATAAGATTTAAAGGCTTTAATTCAACATGAATGGAGAGATGGTATCTGTGCACCAAAACATTCAACTGAATGTCCCTGCAAAGCATCCGGATCTTCCTGATAAAGACCCAGTTCATAGACAGAAATACCTACCTTATTGGAAGGCATAAGCAGTGGTTGTCTTTCAGAATATGATGAAAGCTACTGACCATATTTTCAGCAAAATCCCCATGACATACATACACACCAACTGTACATTAAATATCAAGAAATTCAGAGTGATATATAAACTCTATTCTTAGACTTCCTAAGGAACAACCATCTCCTTCAATGCTATTTTCCCTTCTCTTTTTTATTTTGAAGGCAATAAGTGAAAGCATTCTTAAAGGGAAAAAAAAAATCAATATTGTAGGTATATAGTGTAAAACCATGATAGCCTTCTTCACCTTCTCCCTGCTCCCTCTTCTCTTCAGAGGTACCCATTGTCACCAGTTTGAGGTGCATCCTTCCATTTCCCTTTCTGAGCATATAAATGTTTTTTTTTTTTTTTTGGATACAAGCTTGGTTTTTCACCCAGAAGGAAAAGGTTTTTTTCTTTTTTAAATTTTACTAAATAAAATAATCATTTGAGTGTGCTCTCATACACTGTCCTGGAAGTATAGATGGCTCACAACTTTTAGAGGATGACTTGGTGATACATAGGATCATAGGATATCTTCATTTACTGCCATGTTTTCTTTTTTTTGTTTGTTTTTTGTTTTTTGTTTTTTTCGTTTGTTGGTTTGTTTTGAGACGGAGTCTCCCTCTGTCACCCAGGCTGAAGTGCAGTGGCACGATCTCAGCCCACTGCATCCTCCATCTCCCGGGTTCAAGTGATTCTCCTGCCTCAGCCTCCTACGTAGCTGGGATTACAGGCATATGCCACAATGCCTGGCTAATTTTTGTATTTTTAGTAGAGATGGAGTTCTACCAGTTGACTAGGCTGGTCTTGAACTCCTGACCTCAAGTGATCCACCTGCCTTGCCCTCCCAAAGTACTGGGATTACATGTGTGAGCCACCATACCCAGCCAGTATCTTTTTTTTTTTTTTTTTACTTTGAAGTAATTTCAGAGTTGCAGAAAAGTGGCAAGCATAGTACAAATAATTTATTTTTTCCTGTTTTACTTGAGAGTAAGTTGTTGGCATGATGTTCTATGACCCCTGAATACTTCAGTAATTTCTACAAGGACATTCTCCTACATGATAATCATAAACCATCAGAATCAGGAAATTAATGTTGATGCCTTATTCGACATCAATGGATTATCTAATCCCCAGGCTCCATGCAGGCTTCATTATTTGGTCCTTTATAGCAAAAAGACCCAGTCCAGGATTGCATGTTGCATTCAGTTATAATATTGTCTCTTCAGCGTCCCTTAGTCTAGAATAGCCCTTCCATCTTTCCTGGACTTTCATGATCTTTATGCTTTAGAAGACTTACAGATGAGTTATTTTGGAAAACTTTCCTCGGTTTGGGATTGTCTGGTGTTTTCTCATGATTAGATTCAGGCCATATGTTTTTGGCAGGATTACAGAATTGATACTGTGTTCTTCTCACTGTATCAGGTGGTGCATGGTTTCAGTGTGTCACATTATTAGTGATATTAACTGTGATCACTTGATTAACGTGGTGGCTGACATCAGGTTTTTCCACTGTTCTTTTTCTCTGTCGGTATGTATTTTGTGGGGAGATACTTTAAGATTATGTAAATATCCCATTTCTCATCAAATTTTGATTTGCTTATTTTAGCATTCTCTGATGTTTCTTGCTAAATTATTACCATGAAGGTTGCCAGATGGTGATTTTATAACAATAATTTCTCTACATTTATTGTCATTCCACTCTAGAGAAGACATTTCTCCTGATATATTTATTCATTCATTTGTTTATATTGGTATGGATTTATGGATTGCTATTTGTGTAATGAGCATGTTATCAGTTACTGTCATTATATTGATGCTCATACTGTCCCTGATTTATCAAGGAGAACCCCTTCAAACTGACTTCTGTGTCCTTTTGCTATGTCCCCATCATTCTTTTTTTTTTTTTTCTTACTTTCTGCAAAACAAGATTTTCCATGGCAAGGTCCTAGAATGACCTGGAGTTGGCCATTCTTCCAGAGAATCCTAGTTCTTTTTAGTGAAGAATGATACTTAACAATCAAGATCTGGACTCTTAAGTGTCTTTGCTATTAGGGTGTCACTGCTCCCAGACCCTTTCAGTGTGAAGAGGTGGTGAATATCTGTACGCATGTACATACACACATGGATGCACACACGTACATTTACATTTGGAGTGTATTTCTTTTTTTTTTTAGACTGGGTCTCGCTCTGTTGCCCAGGCTGGAATACAGTGGTGTGATCTTGGCTCACTGCAATGTCTGCCTCCCGGGTTCAAGCGATTCTCCTACCTCAGCCTCCTGAGTAGCTGGGATTGCAGGCATGTACTACCATGCCCTGCTAATTTTTGTATTTTTAGTAGAGATGGGGTTTTGCCATGTTGGCCAGGCTGGTCTCCAACCCCTGACCTCAGATGATCCACCTGCCTTGGCCTCCCAAAGTGCTGGGATCACAGGCGTGAGCCACCGGCATGCCCGGCCTATATTTCTATATACAGATATATAAAACTATAGATATAGGAAACTGAATTCACATTGATTCCTCAAGTTCCAATTGAACACCAAAGGGTTCATTCTAGATTTCTGCATTTCCATATTTGTAACTCCCTTCTTGAACAGTGAAAAACCTGGCTCCCATTATCTTCAATGTATTTATTCATTTATTGCAACAATTCCTCCACGTGTAATTGGTTGCAGTTCACCATAGCCTTCCCTCCCTCTCAGCCTGCACAGATGCCTATCTTGCTAGCCCCACGACATGGCTTTTAGAAGTTTCTCTCATGAAATTAATAGGAACAAGTGCAAAAGATCCATGTACAATAATGTTCATTAAATTAGTCTTTATAATAGCTAAGAAACAGAAACAACTTAATTAACAAATAGGAAATCTATTAAAGGGGGGAAGGAGGTAAGTTCATAATCCATATAGTGGAATAACTACAGCCATTAAAAGTGATGCCAAGTGTGTATATTGACAGGGAAAGATACTTGCCATGTAATTTAAAAAGCAGGCCACAAATAGCCACTGCTGGATGCTACTCTTTTAAAAAAGTAAATACATATATGCAGGAAAAATACTGGAAGATTATATGTAAAAATATTGTTCATGGTTATATCTGGATCTAATTATGTGCTCTTTAGAGTTTTTAGAATTTTCTGTATTGACTTATTTGTTTACTTATAAAAGAGGAGAATTAAGTGTCATTTTAAAGCTGGAAGACCTTTAAAGCTGGAGCGGACATTACAGTTGAATGTCAGATGGACTGATATTAAATGCAGAGTCAGGTGTCAGCTGGTCACTGTCTGCAGGGATCTAAGGTGTGCATTAAACTATTGCAGATGCCCTGCTGTGCCATGATGATGAGCTGGAAGGGCGCCGGATCGCCTTCATCCTATACCTGGTTCCTCCCTGGGACAGGAGCCTGGGTGGTACCCTGGACCTGTACAGCATTGATGGTAAGATAAGTATAAGTGCATGCACTTCACCACCAGTGGCCACTTCTGAGTTAAAGCTGAATTGATTCAGTATCATGTTCTTATCTACAATGTCTGTACTCCTCAAAGGAAGTGGAAGCTATTTATTATAGTGGCTACCTCAAGGGGAATAAATGCCAGCCCTGACAACCACCTCTTTAAGTTAGACTTGAAAATGACTCCAGAGATCAATTAGAATCCATTTAAGATGAGAAACAGTCAGACTGAGCTTCTGAATACTGATTGTGGAAGGGTAGAGTACATATAAAGCTGCCTGTGGCTATGAATCTGCCAGGACCAGTCCATTTGACAGAAAGTCAAGGTTTTTTTGAATGTCTAGCACCAGAAGTTGACTCCAGGAAACTTTGAGAACTTATTCCAGCCCTTCTCAATAATAGATGGATGGTGTAGTAAGAACAGATGCCACGTAGTCAGACTTGCAAGTATGAGTGAAACAGATGGAAAGGGCAGTATTTCAGGGTCTGAAGGGCACATCGAGATGCCCTCAGAAGTTTGGAAATTGTCAAGAGTAAAATGAGGCAGCCTGGAGGTGGTTAATGGTAATGAACCACATTTATGGATGTGTTCTCTCCTGGTGCAGAACACTTTCAGCCGAAGCAGATTGTCAAGTCTCTTATCCCTTCGTGGAACAAACTGGTTTTCTTTGAAGTATCTCCTGTGTCCTTTCACCAGGTAAAGATTGTAAGCCACAAATAGAGTACCAAGGATTATGCTTTTTAATCACCCATTATCCAAACATGACAGCTTCCTGTTAGACTTGCTATCCGATGTTGTTTTAATGCTTAACATGGAGGACCCTGAAATTAATGTGCATTGGCAGTA
>NW_012100876.1:2106655-2112306 GCF_000951045.1 Mandrillus leucophaeus | reverse complement strand
AGTAGAGACGGGGTTTCACCGTGTTAGCCGGGATGGTCTCAATCTCCTGACCTCATGATCCGCCCGTCTCGGCCTCCCAAAGTGCTGGGATTCCAGGCTTGAGCCACCGCGCCCGGCCTGATAGTGTCTTTCTCAAGCAGAGTTTTCCGGTACTTTAATAGGAGAAACTTATGAAGTGAGGATTTGCATGTATTTTATTAGTGTGAAATGATGTAAGAGCAAAAGCAATAGGAATTATTAACTCACATTTTGCATCTGCTGCCTCTTCATAAGCATGAGATTTTGTATGATTGGATCAACCCTACTTACCTGGACATGGATTACCAAGTTCAAATTCAAGAAGAGTTTGAAGAAAGTTCTGAAATTCTCCTGAAGGAGTTTCTTAAGGTAGGTAGGCTTAGCGTATGTTGTTCTGAATATTTTGTTTGGCATGCAGTTTTGCTTCCTGAATGGGTGCATAGGCATCACTGGGGAGTTTTTGTTTTGTTCCTGATTAGAATGTTTATGTCATTCCCTTCTTCAAATGAAATACAGAAATGATGATAACACTAACAGTATCAGCGGTGTGCTTAGTGGGTTAAGAATCCCTTGGGTATTCCTCAGTTCTCTAGAGTCTTAAACACACACACACACACACACAAGCTTCCACCCTGAAAAGGAGTTGTGTGTAGTTACCTTTCTATTCATCTAATATGGTGCTTCTTATTACTTTTAAAACTAGATTACTAATAGAGCAATATCTGTTGATGAACGTTTGACAGTGATGAGGCAGCTTGTTATAGTAGAAAGAGATTAGAAATCAGAAGACTGGCTGGGCGCAGTGACTCACGCTGTAAACCCGAGGTGGGCAGATCATCTGAGGTCAGGAGTTCAAGACCAGCCTGGCCAACATTGTGATACCCCATCTCTACTAAAAAAAAAAAAAAAAAAAAAAAAAAAAATTAGCCGGGCATGGTGGCATGTACCTGTAATCCCAGCTACTCAGAACGCTGAGACAGAAGAATCACTTGAACCTAGGAGGCAGAGGTTGCAGTGAGCTGAGATTGTGCCATTGCACTCCAGCCTGGGTGATGGAGCAAGACTCCGTCTCAAAAGAAAAAAAAAGAAAAGAAATCAGAAGACCTATTCTCATGCCCTGGCTCTGGTTTTACTAACCTGGACAGATCACTAAATCACTCTGGGTATTTATTTTGTCTTCAGTTAAACTGGGATTCATACCTGCCTTGTCTTTCTCACAGAGTTGTTGTGAAGGCCAATAAGATAACTTTTGCTGGCATGGCACTTTACAGTTGACTGTGGGTCCCATGGAACCATGGTCCCAAGAGCTATTCCTCCAAGAAAAAAGGTTGACAGACTCTACATCCTGTCTCTCTCTAGGAATTTTATAGCTGACATTAGCATATTAAGATTTTGAGAAGTATTATAGTAAATAAACTGAATACCCTATTCAATTGAGTTTACCTAAACCATGCTATGGGATCTTTCCTTTTTCACAAATTTATAACGGATAGGACTGCTTGGGAAACTGCATTAAACAAATAAATGGAAAGCCTCTTGTGGAGAATATTTTAATAGATTAACCAGCTTCCCTGTGTCGTACTTAACTTTTTGAATTTAAAATGGTTATTAAATTAGGGGCTTAGAGAATCTGAATTGTTATACAGAGATTGTCATGGTAATGACCTTGATTGTAACGCAGTTTAACTTTTTTATCCTCACAACATCTTGTGAATTGTATTATGGTCTGTATTATGATCCTCATTTTATAAACGCAGCAGTTTGGGAGGTTGAGCAGATTGACGTAAGGTATATAACTACTTAAGAGAATGAGCCACAGTGGCACTCAGATCTCTTGACTAAAGCAAGCCGATGATGTATCCAGTCTTCACCCTGGCTTTACCACAGCAGGAGTAGGGGATCTTGTATGAAAGGAGTGAGAGTCGGCCAGGCGCAGTGGCTCTGGCCAACTCTTTGGGAATCCAAAGGCAGATGGATCACCTGAGGGTCGGGAGTTCGAGACCAGCCTGACCAACATGGAGAAACCCCATCTCTACTAAAAATATAAAATTAGCCAGGCGTGGTGGTGCATGCCTATAAATCCAGCTACTTGAGAGGCTGAGGCAGGAGAATCGGGTGAACCCAGGAGGTGGAGGTTGTGGTGGGCCGAGATCACGCCATTGCCCTCCAGCCTGGGCAACAAGAGCGAAACTCTGTCTCAAAAAAAAAAAAAAGAAAAGAAAAGAAAGGAATGACAATCAACTGCGCCTTTTAGGAATTAGCCAGATTGGTGTTTGGCAGAGCTGCTGTACCTGCCAAACCAGTGTGGGGTAATAGGGAGATCTGCTGACTGCTGCTTTATCTGCTCATTTTCTAGCCTGAGAAATTCGCAAAAGTCTGTGAGGCCTTGGAGCATGGAGATGTGGAATGGAGTAGCCGAGGTCCCCCTAACAAAAGGTAGAACCCGTCATCTGAGATATTTGCTTCTACATTCAGCACCTGTAACTTTTTTTTATAACTAGTAAAATGACAAAAAGCCTAAAGGAAAAATACACTGAGGTGATGACAGGCAATTCATGAAAGAAAGTCAAATAACCAACAGGAAAAAATATACAATCATGCATCAAAGCTCACACCCAATAATAGGACACTTGCCCTAATGATGTTTTGTTCTCAGGGACATCCAGTAGCAGGATGTCCTAACCAAATCCTAAGAAAATCTCACTATTGTAATAACTTGTGCTTTAGTAAGCTGTGCCAAGATTTAGGAAGAGAGGTACAAAGCTAATGATCAGCTTTTATCCCATGAGTCATTTTACATCTGTGGCTCTGCTGAACAACTTGACATTGCTGTTTTTCAGGTTTTATGAGAAAGCTGAGGAGAGTAAGCTTCCTGAGATATTGAAGGAGTGCATGAAGTTATTTCGCTCTGAGGCACTATTCTTGCTGCTCTCCAACTTCACAGGCCTGAAGCTTCATTTCTTGGCCCCTTCGGAAGAAGAAGAGATGAATGACAAAAAAGAGGAAGAAGCCGCTGATAGCACTGAAGAAGGGACTAGCCATAGTCCTCCTGAGCCAGAGAATAATCAGACAGCCATCAGCAACAACAGCCAACAGAACAATGACCAGACAGACCCAGAGCCAGAGGAAAATGAAACAAAGAAAGGTAAACTGTTGTTAGGATTTGTCCTCACTTACCATTAACCATTCACCATTCAAACATGTATTCATTCAACAAACATTTACTGAGTATCTACTGTGCCCTAAGCCCTATTTCGGGAGCTGAAGAACAAAACAGACAAGGTCTGTGGTCTTTGGGAGCTTACATTCTGGTAGAAGAAGACAGAGATTAAATATATATACAAATAACAAGAAAACGTCAAGTAATGATAAGTGCTATGCAAAACATTGTAATAGGGTTATATGACAAGAAATGACTGAGTAGGCCGGGCACCATGGCTCACGCCTATAATCCCAGCACTTTAGGAGGCCGAGGCAGGCGGATCACCTGAGGCCAGGAGTTCGAGACCAGCCTGACCAACATGGCAAAACCCCGTCTCTACTAAAAATACCAAAAAAAAAAAAATTAGCCAGGCATGGTGGTGAACGCCTGTAATCCAAGCCACTCAGGAGGCTGAGGTGGAAGAATCACTTGAACCGGGGAGGAGGAGGAGATTGCAGTGAGTCGAGATTGTACCATTGCACTCCAGCCTGAGCAACAGAGAGAGACTACAACTCAAAAAAAAAAAAAAAGAACGAAAGAAAAAGAAATGACTGAGTAGCCTCTTAAATAGGTGATCTAGAAAAGCCTCTCTGAGGAGTGCCATTTAAACTCAGATCTGAATGTAACAGCCTAAGAAAACTTGCTTGAATTTGGACAAACAAGTAGAAGGAAATTATTACAAGTAGAAGTTTAATCATCTGCAACCAATATGGAGAAGAGAGAAATACAAGAAATTTAAGAGGTAACACTCCTGTGAAAATACTGGCACCATTAACCAAGTAGCGACAAATTCAGCTTAGATGTTTCAGCACTTATTACTATGTCAGATGAGAATATCTGTCACCCAGTTTACCATTCCCTGCTTCCACTCAGATTTCTTGAAAACCCTGTGCAGTTAGGAGAGCAAAGACAAGGGGTGGATACTTGGGGAAACAAAATCAGTGGTTTGAGATGCTAACTGAAAGCAACATAACTCATTCTGTGGCCTTCCAAAACCGACTGACCAGTCACTTTGGCCACTGCAGATATTTAGAAAAACCAGACCCAGGTGGCTTTTTCTGTGCTATTTTAATACACAAGGTAGCCTTTCTTTGAAAGATAAGTTTTCCGTGTTAATTGATACTGGCATTTATGCCCAGACCCTAAGAGGAACCAGACTCAGTATCCATGGAGTCTCAGTCTCAAAGGGATTTTTTAAAAACCTTATCCACTTCTGTTTGATTTTGTTTTGTTTTTTGAGACAGAGTCTTGCACTGTCACCCAGGCTGGAGTGCAGTGGTGTGATCTCGGCTCACTGCAACCTCCGCCTTCCAGGTTCAAGCGATTCTGCCTCAGCCTCCCGAGTAGCTGGGACTACAGGTGTGTGCCACCACGCCCAGCTGATTTTTTGTATTTTTAGTAGAGGTGGGGTTTCACCATGTTAACCAGAATGGTCTCAATCTCCTGACCTCATGATCCGCCCACCCTGGCCTCCCAAAGTGCTGGGATTACAGGAGTGAGCCACCACGCCCTGCCCACCAAAGCAGTTTTACATGTATCTGCTTTCCAACATAGCATTTCTAGATTTTATTTCAAGAATGTATGCCACAACTAAAAGTTTTGAAAAACACTGTTCTCTAGTATAATTTTTAATGCCTGCAATCTATTGGATCAGATGACCTTAACCAGTCCTGTGTTGAGCATTTAGATTTTTTCCAGTTCTTCACTGTCATAACAAACGATGCAACCATTGTGTCTTCAGAATGCTTCTCAGAAGTATGGTGATATATCAAAGACTGCTCAAAATTTTAAGGCAGTTGCCAAATTGCCCTCCCCAAAACTTGTGTCAGTCTGCACTCTCACCAGCATTGTACATGATGATGATTTCATTCTTCCTAGCAAACTTGTATTTTCTTTTCCAACTTGCTTATTCTTTAGGTGAAAATGGCATTTGCCTATCATTGACTAATGGTGCATGGTTGTATATTTTTCCCTATTGGTTACTTGATTTTTTTTCATGAGTTGCCTGTCATTACCTCAGTGTATTTTCCTTTGGGATTTTTGTCATTTTATCAGTTATTAAAAAAAAAAAAAATGCCAAAAAAATTTTTCAATTTGGAAAAACATTTTTTTCCTTTTTTTTTTTTTTTTTTTTTTTTTTGCTATGTAGACATATACATGTATGCACATATGGGGGGTATATTTTTACACATGTATTTTTAATGATAAATAATGATTATTGATATAATGATATTGATTAATGATATGATTTTAATATAATAAACAGAACATATATATTGTTCTGTAATCTTTTTTCCACGTAATAGTTCATAAACCTCTTTCTCATCCTTTTACATCCTTTATAACGATAGAACAGGTTTATACACCCTCCTCACTTAGGACACCCTTCCACCAAAGCAGTTTTTTGGATTTTTGTTTGTTTGTTTGTTTG
>NW_012100876.1:2102212-2102893 GCF_000951045.1 Mandrillus leucophaeus | reverse complement strand
CAGTCACAGCTCACTGCAGCCTTGACCTGGGCTAAAGCGATCCTCCTGCCTCAGTAATCCCAGGTAGCTGGGATCACAGGCATATGCCACCACACCCAGCTAATTTTTTTTGTTTTTTGTAAAGATGGGATCTTGCCATGTTGCCCAGACTGGTCTCAAACCCCTAGACTCAAGTAATCCTCCCATCTTGTCCTGCCAAAGTGCAGGGATTACGAGCGTGAGCCATCACACCTGGCCAAAACTTGTCCAGCTCTATTCCTTTTTTGGTTTCATTTTTATGGGAACCTGCAACTTAGGATAAAATCTATATGGGCAGCCAAAAGATGCTTTATTCCGTTGTTGAGCATCTACTGTATACAAGAGGCCTTGGGCCAAAGCAGAGTAGGGAATACAAAAGTGAATGAGAAACGTCACTGATTACAAAGTTTACCATCTTGAATAGAAGCTATAAATCTTGGCAAAAACTATCAAATTGCTGGGCATATGATAGCAGTGCTAAACATTGGCATAGATGGGGCACATCTAGTGAGATAACATTACAGACCTGATAACTTTAAGATGTTTTTAAAAAACTAACATGTCAATTTCAGAATGTTTAGAAAACAAGCAAAAGGAAAATAATCATCTATAAGTGGCTATATTAGCATTTGGAATATATCCTTTCACTGTTTTTTTTTTTTT
>NW_012100876.1:2090583-2101142 GCF_000951045.1 Mandrillus leucophaeus | reverse complement strand
GTTGTATATTTTTCCCTATTGGTTACTTGATTTTTTTTCATGAGTTGCCTGTCATTACCTCAGTGTATTTTCCTTTGGGATTTTTGTCATTTTATCAGTTATTAAAAAAAAAAAAAAAAGTTACATATAGGAGTATTAACCTTTTTTTTTTTTCTGAGGTAGAATCTTGCTCTGTCACCCAGGCTGGAGTACAGTGGCATGATACCAGCTTACTGCAACCTCTGTTTCCCAGGTTCAAGCGATTCTTATGCCTCAGCCTCCTAAGTAGCTGGGATTACAGGCACACGCCACCATGCCCAGCTACTATTTTCGTATTTTTTAGTAGAAACAGGGTTTTGCCATACTGGCCAGGCTAGTCTTGAACTCCTGACCTCAGGTGATCTGCCTGCCTCAGAGGAGTATTAACCTTCTGTTTAACAGGTTGTAATAGTTTATTTTTTAATTTTGTTCAGCATGGTTTAAATTTTATAAAATATTTTAGTAATCAGGTCTATCTTTGCCTTTCCTGGTTTCTACTTTAGGTAATAACATGCTGAGAAATCTCTAAGGTTAGATAAAATAATAATCATGGGGTTTTTTTATATATATATTTTTTGCAACTAGACTTCTTTTCCATCTGAAATTTATTATTATAGAGAGAAATCAAAATTCAACTTTTTTTTTTTTTTTTTTGGTGAGATGGAGTTTTGCTTTTGTTGCCCAGGCTGGGGTGCAATGGCAAAATTTCAGCTCCCCACAACCTCTGCCTCCTGGGTTCAAGCAATCCTCCTGCCTTAGCCTCCCGGGTAGCTGGGATTACAGGCATGCACCACCACGCCTGGCTAATTTTATATTTGTAGTAGAGTCGGGTTTTCTCCATGTTGGTCAGGCTGGTCTTGAACTTCTGACCTCAGGTGATCCGCCTGCCTCGGCCTCCCAAAGTGCTGGGATTACAGGCATAAGCCACCGTGCCCGGCCCAAAATTCAACTTTTTTACCCCAAAATAGAGCTGGTAATTTCTGACAATCTTTTATAAGGCTGGATTGGTAGAATAGCACTTCAATCAAAGGTTTGAAAGGAATGGTTTCCCTGTATTGCTGTATCATTCCTAATTATCATTCCCTTACAATCTAACAGTTCTATCAAGGTTATTTTTTAAAGTTGCTCATCCTTCTTTTTTTTTCCTTCTTAGAATCAAGTGTCCCCACATGCCAAGGGGAACTGAGGCGTTGGAAGACCGGTCACTACACTTTAATTCATGACCATAGCAAGGCTGAATTTGCCCTAGACTTAATTCTCTACTGTGGCTGTGAAGGTAAGAGAGTGGAAAGCAAGCAGTGAATTATTCCCCATAGGAGGGGCAGTCTCTTCTGAGGGACCCTTTCCAGCTGAACCAATTCATAAGTAATTTGCCTAGTTCAGAATCTCAGATCACGGGATCTCAAAGTCGAAGGGATTTTAGGGGTCATGAGTTCCAGTCTCCCAGTTCAAAATAGGATTTATATCTGTGACTAGGGAATGGGGAGATGGACCATGCCATAATTTTCCCTTAAGTGTGCTCCCAGATCTATAGATTTTATGTAATTGCCTTTCTGGGAAAATATTTAGCATTTAATTCTCTCAATTTTCTTATTCAAAGTTTTTTGAAATAAGTCTGCATTTCAGTTCAACTGTCTCAGGAAATTAGGCATTTAGGGGAAGGGAATCCATGACAAACTAGATGATAATAAGTTCAAGCTCATAAGTCATAGAACCAGTTACTGCTGAACTCCCAGATTGCCCACTGTTAAGCAGCATGGGATCAGTGATTTAAACAGATGATGCAACTCTTGCAATGAGGGCTTTCTGAATGCTATTTGTTTTTCTCTTGTAAGGCTGGGAGCCAGAATATGGTGGTTTTACTTCTTACATTGCCAAAGGTGAAGATGAAGAGGTAAGTTTCTTCTGATAGCAAACTATCCTTTTTAATTATTGAGAATGCTTTCATTTTTCAAAGACCCAATTTTTATGACCTTTTACCAATATCTTTAGCTAATAAATCTGTTGGTCTGCCAGGCAATGGTTCTAATTTCTAGTAGAAAATACTCAACATGGAATAAAGATGCTAAAGGATACTCAGTAAGCATTTATTTTACCCGCCTGAGAAATTCCAAATTAAGAGCCTTGTGCATTGCCACAAATCTTACAATGTATAAGAAATAAATGTAATAGGTAAGTACCTTTCTAGGTATATGCTGGAATAGGGCTTGTTGGAAAATGGCTTGACAGCCACCCCTAGTAAAGGTTCATTCAGAGGACCCCTCTATCCCCAGATTAAGTGCTTGGTATGGAAACCATCTGTTCCATGGTTAATCATCCAAGAGTTGAGAATAAGTTCTGTGTTCTGATGTGTCATTGTATTTTTCTTTTTCAGCTGCTAACAGTGAATCCAGAAAACAATTCTTTGGCATTGGTCTACAGAGATAGAGAGACTCTGAAATTTGTCAAGCATATTAACCACCGAAGCCTGGAACAAAAGAAAACCTTCCCAAACAGAACAGGTTTCTGGGACTTTTCATTCATATATTATGAATGACAGCACTGGACAAAGCTGAACAAAAACGTGACCCTTCATCAGTACTGGGAAGTCTGGAAGAGCTAAGCATGGAGTCAAGGAGAGCTACATGGTAGCTTGCCTGACAGTGTTCTTAAAACTGGTTATCTTTTACTAGGACTCATAATGATTGTCCTCAACCAAGACCTTGAGCTTGGAGCTACCTACTTATCTCTTGATTAAAAAAAAAAAAAAAAAAAAAAGTTGGCTTTTTTAAAACATTGAGTCCTTCTTTTTCCACATTGGCTTCTTCAGTGAATTTTTAACTTCAATCTTTTTTTTATTGAGGTAAAATATTTATAACATAAAATTGACCAGCTTACCCATTTTTAAATATGCAATTCAGTGCATTAAGTACATTCCCCTTGTCCAGCCATCACCATCATCCATCACCAGAACTTTTCCATCTTCCCAAATTCTGTGCCCATTGAACAATAACTCCCCACCCCCCTTCCCCTAGCAACAGCCATCCTTTTTGTCTCTGTCATCAACTTCACTACTCATATTTCTCATATAAGTGGAATCATTCAGTATTTGTCCTTTTGTAACTGGTTTCACTTAGCATAAAGTCTTTATGATTCATCCATGTTTCCAGCGTTTCGGTTTTTTTAGAAAAACTCGTAAGTTATTGCAGCCGGGCATGGTGGCTCATGCCTGTGATCCCAGCACTTTGGGAGGCCAAGGCAGGCGGATCACCTGAGGTCGGGAGTTCAAGACCAGCCTGACCAACATGGAGAAATCCCGTCTCTACTAAAAATACAAAATTAGCTGGGGTTGGTGGCACATTCCTGTAATCCCAGCGACTCAGAAGACTGGGGCAGGAGAATTGCTTGAACCCAGGAGGCAGAGGTTGCAGTGAGCCAAGATTGTGCCATTGCACTCCAGCCTGGGCAACAAGAGTGAAACTCTGTCTCGAAAAAAAGAAGGGAAAAAAAAAAATGATTGCAGATTTTGTTCTTCTCAATCATGCTGGTTTAGAAAATTACAGAGCCTTACATCCTGATCATGCTGGGCCTTAGAATTCTGACACAGTGAGTCATCACATTTCCTCCCACTGCCTGTGGCCTTGTTCCACCATGACTCTCACAGGACAGTGTAGGCTTAGACAATGTGTAGTATTACTCCTTTGGCCTACCATCACATGCCCCAAGAAACTTCTGGTTGGTAAAGAAGATAGGCTGCTTATTGCCATGTGTAGTCACTTCCAAGTGCCCACTGCCTTTCCATCCTGGAGTTTTGCTCTGTCGCCCAGGCTGGAGTGCAGTGGCGCGATCTCCGCTCACTGCAAGCTCCGCCGCCTCCCGGGTTCACGCCATTCTCCTGCCTCAGCCTCCCTAGAAGCTGGGACTACAGGCGCCCGCCACCATGCCCGGCTAATTTTTTTGTATTTTTAGTAGAGACGGGGTTTCACCGTGTTCACCAGGATGGTCTCCATCTCCTGACCTCGTGATCCACCCGCCTCAGCCTCCCAAAGTGCTGGGATTACAGGCGTGAGCCACCGCGCCCGGCCTGCTTTTTATTTTAAGAGATGGAATGCTAAAAAGCCACATCAGAATGCCAAGAGGCTGTGCATCTTGTTAATTTTTTTCTTGAACTGTTCTAGGGAGTTATATCATAATTACCTATGTGTGGGTATGCATGGGTGGATGAAAGATGCTGTTCTCATTCCATCCCAACACAGTCTCCTTCCTTTCTCTTTTTTACATTTATTTTTGGCTTTTGCAGTAGCATTTAGTGTGGGTTTTACTAATTAATAGAAAAAGCACTGGGCCTTTAAACTTCTTAACCACTCTTCTCTTTCATCTCCTAAAACTTTGAATATTCATTCTTTCCTGAAGTTTGCATTTAAATGAAAATGAGTTTCGCTTTGTCTTTTAGGTTTAGTTTCAAAAAGGTTTAATTCTGTACCCCAGCCAGTTAAGAAATGTTTTAGCAGGTATGCCCTTGATATGGATATTTATTTATTTATATATATTTTTAATTTTTATATTTATGTAAATATATTTATATATTTTACGCATGTAGTAATATTACGCATGCAATATTAGTTCTATTAGTACTAATATTAGTACTGTTATAAAACACTAATTTTTAAATGATGAGATAAAAAGAAATATCTAGAACTAGTTCTAACATTGTCTTCCCTTATGCATATGGTAACGAACCATTTTACACCATACTATTTTGGAGACCACAATTTTGTGTGTGCGTGTTTGAGACGGAGTCTCACTCTGTGGCCCAGGCTGGAGTACAGTGGCATGATCTCGGCTCAGTGTGACCTCTGCCTCCTGGGTTCAAGCAATTCTGCCTCAGCCTCCTGAGTAGCTGGGATTACAGGCACCCGCCTCCACACCCAGCTAATTTTTTAAAAATTTTCAGTAGAGACTGGGTTTCACCCTGTTGGCCAGGCTGGAGACCACAATTTTTTAACCATAGTGTAGCAGCACTCAAGTGGGACTGCGAATACTTTGTTACTAGTGGTTTATGTCACAGCTTGCCTTTTCTATGTTCCAGCTGACTGAAGGTCATCTCACTTGCCTTCTGTTGTGTTTTCATGAGTGAGGAGAAAGGGTGTCAGTGGAGAAAGGGTGAAGTCAGCATAACTTCAGGAAGAGCCAGGGAAAAGTGCTTAGGTAGGTGACACTGTCATGTATGCCAACCTTGGAAAATAGTTTGAGACTCACGGCTGTAGGTACCATCCAAGGCCAATTTTCCAATTATGGAAAGCCAAATCTAAATCTTAGAATACCTCACAAATGTTAAAAATGTGCTTGTTAGTGTCTCCTTTATCTCAGTGTGTTTATAATCTGTCAACACACCATCTTTTATACACTACAAAAAGGGACTCGGGTGTCTGAGGGGAGAGAATCCCTAAGAGCCCAACTCTGATGTTGCTATCAGTTACATCATCTACAGCAGCACCTCTTAGACTGTGAAGGATGGTGTAACTTACAGATTGTGTTTCTGCACTGAAGACACACAGTGATAGTGAAGCTTGTTTTCCTTATAGTACTTCATTTTGCATCTTGATTACTTTTTAGGGCCTGGGGCCAAGGTCAACAACTGTTAGGTAGCAAAAGAATTAGAACATGGACATCTTTGTTTATACCTCTTTCAGATAAAAGTTATGATATTCACCTATAAAATACATGGTTTCTCTCTTTATTCTTAATAGTGAGTCTCCAATTCTTATAACTCCCATTTTTATCCCCAAAGAAAATAGCTCCATGGGCCCGGCACAGTGGCTCACACCTGTAATCCCAGCACTTTGGGGGGCCCCAAGGTTGGCAGATTACCTGAAGTCAGGAGTTGGGAGACCAGCCTGGCCAACATGGTGAAACCCTATCTCTACTAAAAATACAAAAATTAGCTAGGCATGCTGGTGCATGCCTGTAATCCTAGGTACTTGGGAGGCTGAGGCAGGAGAATCGCTTGAACCAAGTAGGCAGAGGTTGCAGTGAGCCGAGATTGCACCATGTCCTCCAGCCTGGGCAACAGAACGAGAATCCGTCTCAAAAAAAACAGCTTTCTGTTTTTTCAGACTTTATTATATAAATAATACATGCTCATTGTGAGGTAATAACATGTAATAATCTAAAGATCACCTGAAATCCCACCATCCTATGACAGCCACTGGTAGCTTTGTCATTTTTCAACTTGGCTAGACTGAACTACATTTCCCAACTCTCTTCCCTATGTCTCAGGTTAGGATGAGCCACAAATTCCTATGCCAGATCTGCAGGGTCCAATGCAGCAGCAGCCCTTAAGTAGCTGGCACACCTTGCTGGTGTGAACCACACCTGTGCCTGGGCCTGCAACCACTCCACCTTCCCCTGGATGGATCTTCCTTCAGCTCCTCTGCAAAGGGTCTGTTTCAGCAGAATGCCCACACCATCAAGGTCAGAAGCAACAAAAATGGACAGATTTTAGCATCCTCATGGGCTCTAGCCCATGCCTGTGGGTTGCAGTTTGTTCTCCCCAACTCCACATCTTTTCTGACTACCTGCCCTATGGGCTTCAAGCTCCAGCACTGGACAGGAAGAGAACAGCCTTACAGAGACTACTTCACTACTTCTTCTTTTTATGTTAACCATACTGGAAATGAGGAACATTTTTACAAAACTTGTGAACATATTTGCATAAATAAAACGTCTAAGGAAGTACCCTACAAATAACATTAGTCCTTAATTTTAAGGATGTGGAAAATGAAGGTTCCAAGAAAAATAATCTGTTAGTTTTGAACTAGGCTTGTCTACTGTTTAAAGATTCCTCTCAAAATTCCACCAAAGTGTGGGTTTCTTCCCCACAGAACACCCCTCACCTAAAAAAAAAAAAAAAAATCAAAGCTTGGGTTACCTCTCCTAGACCAGTATTTTTTTTTTCTTTATTATTATGATTATTATTATTTTGGGATCGAGTCTCCCTCTGTCACCCAGGCTGGAGTGCAGTGGTGTGATCTGAACTCACTGTAACCTCTGCCTCCCAGGTTCAAGCAATTCTCGGATTACAGGTGCCTGACACCACACTGGCTAATTTTCGTATTTTTAGTAGAGATGGGATTTCACTATGTTGGCCAGGCTGCTCTCAAATCCCTGACCTCAAGTGACCCACCCACCTCAGCCTCCCAAAGTTCTGGCAGTTATTTCTTGAATAAGAAGTTTTGGAGTGCATTATCTCGTCAACACCGTGACATACTTACCACTACTAAACAAGGAGGAAGCGCAAACCCTGTTGAAAAGGTCCTGGGTTGAGGAGATCTAGTGAAATGATGCCAGAGAAGAGCTCTCCAGCCTGCATGGAACTGGGTGTCCTGATGATTCTCTTCTGATGCAAAATCAGTCCACAAAGACAATTTAAAAACGACTTGGGAACTGTCCATGTGACATCACTTTTAGGAAAAGCAGATTCTGTACTGTACAGATTACAAGATGACTCCGGAGCTAGAGCATAGAGTGTGGGCAGGGGCCAGATGGAAAAGAGGTAAAATGCGAAACACCAGGCTGTAATGGGTGTCTTACTGTACTTGAGTTTCCAAATGAAATTGGAGGTAATTTGGTTCTATAATGACAGGACTGTGCATTGGCAGATCTGTAACTGCTAATTATAAAATTTGAAACATTAATAACAATGTTGAAAATCATTCCTGTAAAACACTTCTAGGGTTGCATAATAGTTTTAAAGTTCCTAGTTCTTTGATTTCTGAAGCTGCTGACAGGCGTATTGAGGACAGATAATCCCAAGCGGAGCGGCAGATGCTATTCTATGCTCAAGGCATTAGCTCAGCACCGGGGCGAGGGTGATGCTGGTTAAGATGCAGACACCATTCTTGCTTAACAGGGGATTAAGATTTAGGTAAAGAATTTAATAAGGGTTAAGGAGTAGACATGGGAGAGGAAAGGTCACCTAAGGAGAGAGCATTTGAGTGGGGCCTTGAGGTACTGGATAGGCAGTCATGGTGGGAAATAATAAAAATTATACTCTTAAAAATCCTCAGAACCTGAATTATGGTACTGAAAGCTTTCTCTCAGATATCAAAATCCTCAAAGTCAGCTTTAAATGACAGCTCAGTGCTCACTTAAAGCTTCAATATAATTCAGCAGTGAAATACCACTTCGCCATAGCTTCTAGAAGTATTCAGATTCTATCAGGATAGAAACATATGGCAACAAAATAGAGAAATTGCTGATAAACTCATTTCTCCTTGTCCAGTTTTTCCTCATTCCTAAGCTGAACAGAATGAGTTCTAAGTGGGGGAAAAAAAGGCAGTTGCATGTTTTATGAATGTTTTCACTTCAGCCAGTCTTTACTTGCTTGGGAAGTTTGGAGTAGAAGAGGCCGTGACTATTTGGTTCCAACACCTCCTTCACACCAGGGCTTACCCAGCTGTGGGACCCTGTACAGGACACTCTGTCTTGGAGCTCAGAGCCTCATCTGTGAAATAGACACTGCCATCAACAGGATCAAATTACTGTGAAAATAACCTATAAATCAGAACAACTTAAGATGTCTTGCTGCAGGTCAATGCCTTCTAGCCTGGCCATGAGTATTTTTAGGTCTAAGAAGGAAGTTTTTTGGCTAAAGAACAACAGAGTGACCTTTGATGAGATTATGTTACTAGACTCCCTAAAAATGAATGGCATTACATAATTTAAAACTAGCACCAACTAGAGATTTTAATCTCAAATGGTATAAATTAGACTATGGTTAAAACAAAGACTCAACAGTAGGACTCAAGTTTTGTCTTGAGTCACTAGACAGGTCACACAGGTCACTAACTCTGTGACCTGAAAAGGAGGTTATCTATGCCTCAGCTTCCTCCTCTGTGAGGCAGATTTATTTATTTATTTATTTTTTGGAGACGGAGTCTCCTCTGTCACCCAGGCTAGAGTGCAGAGGCACGATCTCGGCTCACTGCAACCTCCATGTGAGGCAGATTTACAATGATACTTTACTATTTTGGAGACTGAAAATAATACAGTATATGTGGATTATCTCTTGAGTTTATAGGTTGAAAATGGAAAACAAAAGTATTAGCATATTCTCATAATTAGGACTCCATAAGGCTTACATTTCAGATACAGGAGGGCCGATCCTAAAGTGGCCACATCAAAATCAGTATAATTAATGTATACTAACCACAGGGAAATGCACCACTTCCCCTAAACTGCTTATGAATGCTATTAAGATATTAAAACTAACTGAAGTTTCACTCATTAAACCAGTCCTGAAATCTACGTTAGGGCAAAATTTTTCCTAAAGAAGAGACTGCTAGCTGTTGGCACAAATACCAGCGTTCTCACAGGCACACAGCTAGATTCCATCTCCCGGCCTCCCCTGCAGATGTGGTCATGTGATTCAATGGAATTCCGAGTGGAAACGATAGTGTGCTACTTTCAGACCACACTTTTAAAAGAAGCCATGTTTTCCTCTTACTCTCTTCTACCAGCTTAGCTATACGGTCATGCTCCACTTAACAACAGGGATACAGTCTGAGAAATGCATCGTTAGGCTATTTTGTCATCATGCGAACACTGTACAGTATGCACTTAAACACACCTAGATGGTATAGCCTACTCGACACCTAGGCTATATGGTATAGCCTGTTGTTCCTAGGCTACAAATCTGTACAGCATGGTACTATACTGAATACTGTAGGCAACTGTAACATAATGCTAAGTATTTGTGTAATTACACATAGCTAAACACAAAGGTACAGTAAAAATACAGTATTATAATCTTATGGTGACCTAAACTTCATTATCTGGCACATGGCTGTAAATAACCACAAGGCCCTATGACAGCCCTTGTCAAATAGTGTTCCAAGTGAGATAATTAAGCCCCACTGTCCTAAGACCTCCCTCCACTGTATGTACTGACTGTGAAACTAGTCACCCAAACCTTTTTCCTTAGGCTTACTCCTTTAGGGAACTCAGGTAGAAAAGTTTGTCGTAGGGGATGACAGAGCCACATGATTAAAGGAACCTGGGTCCCTGCATAACTATGGAGATATCCTTACAGAACAAATGAAAAATGAGTCATTATGATTTTGAGGTCTATTTGTTACAGCAGCAAACATTACCCCAACAAAGTGATCACTCTAAATTGACTCTTCCTTAATGTAAATTTGTTGTTTGCACCCACCTTTCGGTGATTAACAAGCACACAAATCCAAATATCCACTTTTTTTTTTTTGAGACAGTTTCGCTCTTGTCACCCAGGCTGGAGTGCAGTGGTGCAATCTTGCTCACTGCAACCTCTGCCTGCCGGGTTCAAGCAATTCTCCTACCTCAGCCTCCTGCATAGCTGGGATTATAGGTGTCCACCACCAAACCTGGCTAATTTTTTGTATTTTGAGTAGAGACCGGGTTTCATCATGTTGGCCAGGCTGGTCCCAAACTCCTGACCTCAGGGGATCCACCCGCCTTGGCCTCCCAAAGTGCTAGGATTACAGGTGTGAGCCACTGCGCTCAGCCCAAACATCCTTTTT
>NW_012100876.1:2084235-2090533 GCF_000951045.1 Mandrillus leucophaeus | reverse complement strand
TTTTGAGACAGGAGTCTTGCTCTGTCACCCAGACTGGAGTGCAGTGGTATGATCTCGGCTCACTGCAACCTCCGCCACCTGGGTTCAAGCAATTCTCCTGCCTCAGACTCCCAGGCAGCTTGGACTACAGGTTAGTGCCACCACACCCGGCTACTTTTTTGTATTTTTAGTGGAGACAGGGTTTCAGTGTGTTAGCCAGAATGGTCTCATCTCCTGACCTTATGATCCGCCCACCCTGGCCTCCCAAAGTGCTGGATTACAGGCATAAGCCCTGCACCCAGTGCACATTTTTGTTTTTCTCTACAAAATACAAATGGGCAATTCTGATTTGGTGGTGATTTTATAATCAATCAACACAAAGTTTAACATCTTTACCTTTTAATTAAAAAGTAGATAATCAATTTGAAAAGTACAAATTCAGTTACAATTTCAAGAAAAAATATGTATTTATATACCATAAATAAGCAAAAATTGGACTCTGAAGCCCTAATACTTCAAAAGCATTCATCCTATTCCATACAAACCTAGTATTATTCAGCAACAGTACTACTGATTTTAAAATAGAAAGTGAATCTATCTTCACAAGTAGTTCTCTGTCTTTAATTTATACAACTCACCAAGGTTATTTTCATTCTTAGCACCTAGGGTTCACCAGGGTATGATCCAAAGCAAACCAGCATAGGTTTTTAACAGAAAATCTTTGCCAAGAACTTCATGACCTGTATTTTCCTCTCCTATGAAGAAGCTGTCCCCACTCGCATGATTCTGAACAGTGTGTTGATGTTATTACTTCGAATTGCATCCCGACAAGCAGTGATCACCTGATTCTTTGGTTTTCCAACTACATGAGAAGAAACATCAGGAACCAAAAGATTGTTAGATGTGAAATTATAAAATTAGAGGCCAGTTTTAAAACAACATAAAACCAGGAGGGAAAATAGTTATATGTGAAATATAACTAATTTATCTTACCATTCTCTAAAAAAGATAACTTGGTGAGGGAATTTATTGAAAAAACTGACTTAAAGACTGTCTCAAACCTAGAAACCAACAGTTGGTTTTACAGAAAAGGATCAAAGCTCATAGTCACCTAGCAAAGATTATTTCTAAAGAGGTCAAAACATCGACCCAAAACAGCGGAATTCAGGTATAAATCTCTGGCTATATTTCTGCTTCCTTGGGTTTACCCTCTTGTTCTTTTTCTAAATTTTTAAGTTAGACACAGCATTAATTTTCAGTCTCTTTTTTGCTAATTGGGCCTTGATGGTTTTATATATGCTTATATATTTCCTTTGGGTTATATATAGTAGGTTTTTCTTTAGAGGATGCAGGAAGATCTAAGGAAAAGAGCTGAAGGTTTTCTTTCCCTTTGAAGTCCGGAGACAAAAGCCAAACACCAGGCTGACTGACTGAAACACAAGTGACTGGTGCCAGCTCTGGAGTGTGAAAGGTATGCTACTGTCAGCCCCAATATGAATTATTGGATGTTACCACCATCTTCAATGAGTTCCACCAAAAACATTACAGATGAAAGTGCAGTGTTAAGAGACTTACCCCGCAGACGACCTGCTCTTTGAATTGCTTGATTTACTGCTTTGAGGTTTCCCAACAGCTCTGTGTGATTGTTACTGCGAATTTTATATCCATTTAGCAAGTCTCTATTAAGGTCATAGAGTTCCATATAACGACTCTTCATTGTTTTCCTGTGCAAATCAGTAGAAATTTGACATCATTTCATGTTGATACGGCAAGCTTAAGAAAAACTTGCAAACTTCTTGGACATACAAAGAAAAGAAGACACTATTTTTAAGCTATATTTTCATTAAAATGGAGTAACTGCTAGTTTGCTTTGAAAATATGGATAAGTTTCACAAAAATATTCTTTTCTTTCCAAATAAACAAAAGGCAAATGGCCTTCCTTGGTTACTGGTCAATGGTTGGTTTTGATTTAGGTGGTTAAGAATTCTCAAGCCCACTGTACTGGGAGTACGGACAAGTGAGCAAGGTGACAGCTCACCTTCGAAGTTTCAGATGAATATTCATTCAACTAATTTGGCCTGGTTGACAACTCAGCCTTGTATTTTATCAAAGTTTTAAAAACAAAGTCATAAAATTAAAACAGAAATGAGATCTATACTACACAACAATGAAAATGACTAAAGAAAAATATAGCTGAAGATACCAAATGCTAGCAAAGAAGTGGGACAAGTGGAACTCCCATGCATTGTGGACAGAAATACGAAAAGCTGCAACTACTTTGAAAGGTGATTTGGCAGTTTCTTATAAAGTTAAACACACACTGTACGACCCAGCAATCCCATTGTAAGGTATTTTACCCAAGAGAAATGAAAACATATGCCTACAAAAAACTTGTATGCAAGTATTTATAGCAGCTTTATTCTACTCACCAAAGTCTGGAAACAACCCAGTTATCCTCAATTGGTGAATGGATAAATAGCATATATCCATACAATGGAACACTATTCAGCAATAAAAAAGGAACCAACTACAGATACATGCAGCAATGGGGATGAATCTCTAAGACATTACGTAAGTGAATGAAGCCAGACTCAGAAGGATATATAGATAAAGATATCATATGATTCCATTTATATGGTATTTTGAAAAGGGTAAAACTATAGGAAAAGAGGCCGGGCACAGTGGCTCACACCTGTAATCCCAGCACTTTGGGAGGCCGAGGCAAGTGGATCACCTGAGGTCGGGAGTTCGAGACTAGCCTGGACAATATAGTGAGACCCTGTCTCTACCAAAAAAAAAAAAAATTAGCAGGGTGTGGTGGTGTGTGCCTGTAGTCCCAGCTACTCAGGAGGCTAAGGTAGGAGGATCACTTGTACTTGGGAGGCCGAGGGCTGCAGTGAGCTGTGATCACACCACTGCACTCCAGCCTGGGCAACAGAGTGAGATTCTGTCTCCAAATAATTGTTTTTTTAAAAAAGAATGATTTTGTCAAATGACGTGACAAGTCAGACCAATGGACTAGTGCAGAAAATCCAGAAATAGATTCAACTGTGTACAGAAATATGATATATGATAAGGGCAGTATCTGAAATCATCATAAGCATGATGAACTTTAAAAGTAGTAGTATCAGGTCCGGCACCATGGCTCACGCCTGTAATCCCAGCACTCTGGGAGGCTGAGGTGGGTGGATCACCTGAGGTCAGGAGTTTGAGACTAGCCTGGCCAACATGGTGAAACTCTCTCTCTACTAAAAATACAAAAAAAAATTAGCTGGGCATGGTGGCACATGCCTGTAATCCCAGCTACTTGGGAGGCTGAGGCAGGAGAATTGCTTGAACCAGGAAGGTAGAGGTTGCAGTGAGCTGAGACAGCGCCACTGCACTCCAGCTTGGGCAAAAAGAGCAAAACTCCATCTCAAAGAAAAAAAAAAAAGTAGTATTAAAATAATGCAATGTGGCCAGGCACAGTGGCTCACACCTGTAATCCTAGCACTTTGACAGGCCAAGGAAGGCAGATCGCCTGAGCCCAGGAGATCAAGACCAGTCTGGGCAACATAGCAAGACCCTGGCTCTACACAAAAATTAGCTGGCTATGGTGGCACATGCCTGTAGTCCCAGCTACTCCAGGGGCTGAGGTGGGAAGATAACTTGAGCCCAGGAGATTGAGGCTGCTGTGAGCTGTGATCTCTCTGCACTCCAGCCTGGGTAACATAGTGAGACCCTACACACACACACACACACACACACAAAATAATAATAATGTAATAATAATAATGTGACAGTCATATGGAAAATGATAAAACTGAGTTTATTATTTATATGAACACGAGGATAAACTCCAACTGGAACAGAGACTTAATGTAAAAAAGGAAAATGTACAAGTACTAAAGGAAAACAGGTGAATTACTACTCTATTCCCTGGTGTTAAAGAAAACTTTTCTAATAGTAACTCAAAATGTAAAAGTATTAAGAAAATGTGGCTGGGCACGGTGGCTCACACCCGTAATCCCGGCACTTTGGGAGGCCAAGGCGGGCAGATCACCTGAGGTGACACGTTTGAGACCAGCCTGGCCAACGTGGTGAAACCCTATCTCTACTAAAAATACAAAAATTAGCCAGGTGTGGTAGCACTACTTGGGAGGCTGAGGCAGGAGAATTACTTGAACCTGGGAGGCAGAGGTGGCAGTGAGCCGAGATCATGCCACTGCACTCCAGGCTGGGCAACAGAGTAAGGCTCTATCTCAGAAAAAATAAATAAAGTATTAAGAAAATGAGTGATCAATTTGACTACATAAAAAATTTTAAAAGCTCTTACAAGGCAAAAACCAACATTAAAGCAAAATTTTTTTTTTAAATCTAAGCACAGGGAAAACCCAAATGATAAACTCAGGAAAACATATCTGCAACTTACACCACACATAAGAAATTAATATACCCACTATGGTTTGGATGTGGTTCATCCCCGCCAAAACTCATGTTGAAGTTTAAATGCCAGCGGAGCAGTGTTGGGAGGTGGGCCTAGTAGGGGGTGTTTGGGTCATGGGGGCAGCTCTCTCATGAATAGATTAATGCCATCTCTCAGGAGTGAGTTCTCACTCATGCAGGAATGAAGTAGTTCTCAAAAGAGCAGGTTGTTATAAAGCGAGGGCACCCCTCAGGCTTTGCCTCTTCACACATGTCCCCTTCTCCTTTGACATTTTCTGCCATGTTTTGACCTCATGCATGGCCCTCAACAGAAGTCAAGTGGATGCCAGTGTCATGTTTCTTGTAATTCCCAGCCTACAGACTCATAAGCTAAATCAACTTCTTTTCTTTATAAATTACCCATTCTCAAGTATTCTGTTATACAGGCACAAAATGGACTAAGACAGTACCTGATATGTAAACAGACAAATAGTTCACACAAAAAAGAAATGCAAATAGCCCTTAATTAAAACAATGAAAAATGCCCAGTGCTGAACATAATAAATGGCTCCTACAACTCAACAGTGAAAGAAAAAAAAAAAAAAACACTAGTAATCCAATTAAAAAATGAGCTAGGGACTTGAATAGAAATTTATCCAAACAAGAAAAACAAATGACCAACAGGTATATAAAAAGATGCTCAATGCCACTAGTCATCAGGGAAATGAAAATCAAAACTTCAGTGAAATATCATTTCACCTCTGTCAGGATGACAATTATCCAAAAAAAAGACAACAAGCGTTACCAAGGATGTAGAGAAATTGGAACCCTTGTACACTGCTGATTAGAATTCAAAATGGTGCAGCCACTACAGAAAACAATTTAGAAGTTCCTCAAAAAATTAAAAATAGAACTACCATATGATCCAGCAATCTCACTTCTAGGTATTTGTCCAAACACACTGAAGTCAAGACCCTGAAGACCTATTAGCACTCCCACGTTCATCACCACACTATTTACAATAACCAAGATGTGGAAAAAACACAAATGTTCATCAACAGGTGAATGGATAAAGAAAATTTAGTATATATAAACAATGGAACACTATTCAGTCTTAAAAGAGACGGAAATTCTGCAATATGTGACAACATGGATGAACTCTGAGGATGTTACGCTAAGTGAAATAAGCCAGTCACAGAAGGACAAATATTATGTATTTGCATGGAGTATCTAAAATAGTCAAATTCATAAATCAAAGAGTAGAATGATAGTTGAAAAAGGGGAAGAAGAAATGGGAATCTGCTTACCAATAGTTTTAGTTGAGCAAGAAGAATCAGCTCTAAAGATGTGCTGTACAACACTGCACCTATAGTCAACGATAATGTATTATACACTTAAAAATGTGTTAAGAAGGTAGATCTCATGCTGTGGTCTTACCACAATAAAATAAAATTTAAAAAATAAAAATGAAAACTAAGAGACCATTTCTCATCCACTGGAGTATGCCAACACACCCCCCTGGTGAGGCTGAAGAGAAACAGGCAATCTCATACATTGCTTATGGGAATACAAAATGATGTAACACCTACGGAGAATTTGACAAGATCTTGCAAAATTCTGTATGCATGCATCATTTACTGCAGTAATCCCATTTGTTAAGCCTTTTTCTCAAAGGTATCCTGGCAAAAATAAAAAAAGATTTACATAACAAAACTATTCATTAAAGCATTATCTACAGTAGCAAAAGAACAATCCAAATAGAGGAAATTGGCTGAAAAACAGTCAGAAAATGGAGTACTATGTAGCTGTAAAGACAAATGAGATGTATTTCTCTATACCATGGTGGAAAAATCTCCAAGATATATTTTAAATGTAAAAAGCAAGGTGGGAAAAAAAAAAAAAAAAAAAAAAAAAA
>NW_012100876.1:2077198-2083800 GCF_000951045.1 Mandrillus leucophaeus | reverse complement strand
TATGTAATAAAATTAAACCAAAAAGGTAAAAATGCCAATCCTCCAAAACTGAGAGCAAAATAAAACAAGGAACCTAACTCTGTATCAAATCTGTGGCATAACCAAAACAGAAATAATCTCAAATGATTTTAAGATACAGTAATTTGACTGAAACTCCCTGCTGGGATATGCCCTAAAGGCACAAAAAACTAACACAAAAAAAAATCTTAAACTGTTTTCAGCAATCATATTGTTGATAACAACTTGGCTAATATTCTTAAATGTTGTGTCTGTGCTGTAAAATGAAGCAAATAAATAGTTATGTTGATACTGATTGAAGCCATGATATTCCCCCACTTTTTTAAAAGAGATCTTGCTCTGTCATCCCAGGCTGGAGTGCAGTGTCATGATCATAGCTCACTGCAGCCTCAAACTCCTAGGTTCCAGAGATCTTCTTACCTCTGCCTCCTGAGTAACTAGGACTACAGGCATGCACCACCATGCCCAGCTAATTTTTTTTGTTTTTTCTCAGACTGGGTCTTGCTATGTTGCCCAAGCTGGTCTTGAATCCCTGGGCTCAAGTGATCCCCTCACCTTGGCCTTGCAAAGTGCTGGGATTACAAGTGTAAACTACTGTGCCCAGCCTGAAGCCATGATTTTCAATGTGAGAGAGAAGAGATGCAGTAATAAAATCAAAGTTAAGAGCCTATATTCATAAATTTGAATGGTAAATAGTATGAACTCATATTTTCTCATTGAAAAAAAAATTTCCTAGCTCTATTCACTGAAAAGGCCTAAAAACAATAATCAACCCAGTAGCAATGAACACCTTTAGTGGTCAGACCATGATCTCTAAATACCATTTCTCATGTAAAAGAACCAGGACTGGAGAGAAATGGCTGGTTCCATATTTAGACTGGGCATGTACCAGATAAGCCTAAAACATTTCATCACACAAGAAAACAAAGAACCAACCAAATTAATGGGACCATGTCTAAAGGCAACTGTATCCAACCTAAAGAGACTTCCATAGACCCACAGACTGGAAAATCTAGCCGCAAAAAAATAATAATAACTGATATAAATCGAAACACATTAAATATGTTCAAATACATGGGTATGTAAGGACTTAAAAATCTCACTGGTCACTTAGTGCATGCTGGAGACCAATGCATTATTTTAAAGTCATTAAATAAAGCTGATAAAGAACCTGTCTTTCCTGTACAAACTGTACCTCAGGGAACCAAGTAATTCATTAATTCATGAGGGAACATTATTTTTCATAGAAGTAGTTCAACTAACATATGAAGAAAATAACAGAATTAGAATATCACTATTTTGCAAACCCCAAAAGAAATAATGAATCTAGGCAATGATCATCAATGGCTGATAATAGCATAAAAAGAAACAATCAGAAATTGCATGCTTCCTCACGGAAGTAAACAACACTACTCAGGAAATATTCTTGCCAAAATTTGAAATTGAATCTAATCAAGCCTCCAGATCCACCACTATCCCTTCTACACAGGGGACAGAAGAATAAAGTTAACATTACCACAAGGATACAACCAGCAAAATCCAAAATGGGACCCCACAGAAAAGGGAGAGAAGAGACTGAATGGGCAAGCAAAAGCGTGGATTAGAAGATTTCCAACCAAATCCAATGTATGGTCTTTGATCTGGATCTTGATTTGAACAAGCCAACTTAAAACACACATGTCCACATTTATAAGACAACTGGGAACATGTAAACAGATGAGATATTTGTAATATTAAACAATTATTGTACATTTTTCTAAGTGTGATATGGCATTGTGGTTTTTATACATACATGTGTATATATACATATATGTGTGTTGAAAGGCCCTTTGTCTGAAATAGTTGTGGCTAGAATTACACAATGTCCAAAATTTGCCTCAAAATTATCTAGTGCCTGGGAGGGAAAGAAGGTGAGTGTAGAGATGAAAAAAGATCAATCTTTAGCTGATAACTGTTGAAGCTGGGTGGGTGGTATATATGAAATCATGATGTTCAAGTACCTTTGTATGTGTTTGAAATTTTCAATAATACAATTATCTTAAAAACCATTTACCTCTGAGCAAAACCATTATAATTATTTGCCAATAATTCAGGCCTCTCAGAAAAAAACACAAGCAGCCCTCTGGGTGAACTCTTGCCCCTAATATATACATATAAATTTCATCTATGATTTGTTAGCTATTTTACTGAATTTTTTTCAGTACATTTTATTGGCAAGGTAAATTTGGCATCCTAGCAAGCACCAAGGAAGACCTGCACATACTTAACTTTTTTATTGTAAAATGTTACATATTCAGAAAAATTCACAGAATACTTAACGAAGTCAAACAAGACATCAGACAGGAAGTTTCCCAATGTGTTTTTTCTGAACATAGTCCCTCCTTCTCTGGGAGAAAATACTATCTTATATGATAATCTCTTCCCTGAATTTATTTATATTTTTATTTATTGCATGTTTCCCAAACTATACAGTTTACTCTTTTCTCTAACTATACACATGGATACATTTTATAGTCTTTTAAGTCTTTCAGTGTGTATTATGCTTATCAGATTTTTCCTTGCTCTTATGTGTCATGGAGATTCATATGCTCTCACTGCTGTGTAGTCTTCCATTGTATGAATATATCACAATTCATCCACTGCTGCTACACTGTTCATGCTAATTTGGATTGTTTCCACTTTGAGATTTTTATAAACAATGGCTTTACAAATATTCTTATACAAATATCCTGGTTTATAAGCATACATATAACTAAGCTGTAACTTTCTCTAAGCTATAAACCAGGAATAGAATTGCTGGGTCATAGAGGACATGCATTTTCAACTTTACTGATAATACCAAGTTATTTTCCAAAGTCAATGTAACAATTTATACTTCTACTGGTAACATCTGAGAGTTGCTATTCCATACTGCTCACATTTTTAACCTTGCACCTGTTCTAACCATGACAAATACTCACATGTCCCTCATCAGACGAGCATCCTCAGCTCCAACAAGCAAACTTCGGATCAGATTAGAATGATCAGCCATGTCAGCACTGAGCTTCTGATGCACTGAATGATATTCATCCACCTGGAGACCATGAACACTCAGGAATGAAAAAGGCCTCACAAACTTCTTGAACCCAGACAAATGAAAAGACACTATTTACCAGACACAGAGACCCCTTCTTTCCTCTATTCATTTATACCAATTAAGCTACTTCCCGTTATTTCATCTCTTTCTCAACAAGTTAACTCATCTGTGCTGCCTCCAATTTCAACAGGACACTCCATGTGAATCTTCCCCATGCTTTAGTACCAGGAGCCCCCATAACACACGTATTAATATTTCAGGGATTTGCAGTGGGAATATTGTATACTTTGGGGCCAATCACAATCCTCTTTATTTTGCTCTTTTATCTTGAATTTGGGTTTTTGGAAAGACCTAAACTGAAGACCAAAGCAGATACAACAAATAAGATGAAGAGCTAACAAAGGAAAATGTTAATGTTTAAATGCATCACTTTAAACTAAAGAAAGCAAGCATGGTGCTCAAGAGCTAAACACTTCCTTTTATAAAAGAAATCCTTAAGTAGTAAACTCTCTAATACTAGTTCAATTTTTACTTCAAGAATTGCAAAAATTCTTGAAAACATCACTACAAGTACATCTGTAGTATCATTAATCTCCTCAGATATTATTAGACTACCACATTCTCACAAATGCATCTACTGCGTGCCCTCACCTTCACTAGCACCTTTCGTAATTCCTCAAAATAGACAGGAAAATCCGCTTCTACCTGAAGGTCTTCAATAGCAAAAAATGATGCCATTGACTGAATGATATCACCAGCCAAATCAATATCATCAGTATTTATAGTGATCTACCCAGAGAAAAAACAGACAAGTTTAGCATCTTTAGCCATTAAACAAACTTAGCTAAAATAGTACCTAAATTTCCCCATACTCATTATATTATACTACTATATATATGTAATATATAATATTATAAATATTATACTCCTATAATATTTATAGGCAGTGTTGAAAAAGGTAAGTTTATCTCTCAAAGAAATTACAAACTGCATTATTTCCAGCAGCTAGCTAAAAGGTAAATCCTCTAGCCTTAGAAATGAAATGACAAAATCATCCAAACAATGAAAATGTTTTTGTTGACCTCTGTATTCCCAATTCTTTCCAAATTAGACAAGGAAGAGATGAAGGGAAGGAGGTAGAAAACATCTATTCTAGATTATACCCCAGTGTCTAAGATGGTAACACTAACAGACTAAGTTAAACCATGTGAAAAAAATAAAACAAAACATGTGGTTTTATGACCTTGACATTGATGTCCCCCACCTCACTTTGGACTGAATGGTAAACACCACATGAGAAATCCATGCCCCTCTCATTCCATGGTCTAAGTGTTTGAATAAATAAATTTAAAAAAGAAATCTATGCCCCATTATATTAAACATTACCTCTCCAGTAAGTTTTATTTTTATATACAGGTGGCCACCATTCCGTAAAGATGTGAAACACACTTGAAATGGAGCATTCTGAATGTGAGTGTCTTCTGGTAACAGAAAGTTCTGACTGAGCCATACAACAGCCTTAAAAATGAACACAATGAAATGAGCCTCCACTTTTAAGGTACAGACATTCTTTTTTTTAATATGCCTCTAAATATGAAGGTACGGCCATTCTTGAGGGAAGAGTTCTCCTTTCTAGTTTTACTGCTTTGTTGAGGATAAAAAAAAAAAAAAAGAATTATACGTTATCCTACACCAAGAAAATACTAAAACACTAGTCACACTCCCTTTTCTCACCTCACCCATGCTCTTAAGTAACATTCATAATTATGCCTGGCCCCACAGCAGACATGATTTCATTGTGTCTTCTACTTATACATAGTCTAATATGCAATGTACAAATGATTCAGGTATGATGCTGATTCTGTTACACAACAGCTCTTCTGTGGGTATAACCTGGACAATGTAGTGTGCTTAAAACCATTGCATTCTATTCTTTAAGAAGTGTAAAATGAAGTATACATGGGCACACACCACAGATATATCCACACAATAAGGAAAATATAAGTTTTAATGTTAATAGCAGCAACACCATGCAGTGGCTTGCAACACTGGTTCCACAAGAGAACCACCCATGAGACCTTCTGGAAGGGCCCAGCTGTAGAGTTTGTGGTTCTACAGGCCAGGCAGAGGCCTGAGAATCCACATGATTAAAAAGTCCCACCAGGAATTCCAAAGCCCAGCCAAGGTTAAAGTCCACTGGTATCAGTCCTTTCAAATGTACAAGGTGGTACTATTACACCAATCATGTAATCCTTGGGCCCCCCCCAAAAAAGGTGGGTAAGATTATCCTCACCTACAGATAAGAAAACTGAGGCTCACACTGGTGAGGGGAATTCCCCAAGATCACAAAGAATTTAATGAGTTAACGTAGCGCTTAAAGCCAAAAACGTTCTTAGCTCCAAGTCCCACTATCTTTTCATCTTGCTGCAGGTTCCTCTTGAAATACTACACCAGGACAACCACACTAAGACCACAACAGAAAGACAGGAATTAAACACTGGTAAGAATTCACCAATAACAGGATTGCTCAGGTGCTTTTTCAAAGTGAGAGAAGATATGTTAGCAATATTTTTATTACAGGTTATAAGCCACCCCCAAGTTAGAGAATTCTTTCATATCCTATTTACTGCCACCAACATAACTCATTCATGTAATTTTCCCTTCTATAAATAACATCTAAAGGGTTCTACTGTGTAAAAGCATTGAAAGAGAAAAGCGAGATACTCACCCTCTGTGCCCGTTCTGCAATGGTAAAGTTAACATAACTGATTGGCTCACTGGCAGGGTCTAGGCTGGTCAGCGCATACATGGAGAATCGAGGGAGCTGTCTTGTCAATTCAAATACATGAAACTGGGTGCTATGGCCAATCAATGAAACACAAGAGAATTGTTTTGTATAGAATGTTGCTTCAAAATGCAAGGCCCAGAAAATAAAGCCACTTCTGGGTCATCAAATGATATTTAAGGGTTTCACTTAAGAAGGAACCCTCAAAACACTTGAGGCTTAAAGTACTACAGTAATATATAAGGTTTAGGATTTAAAGATAGCATGAGTCTACATATATACCTGCATGCACTAAGGGTTTAAAACACCATAAAGGGGATGTAAAAAGTCTCTTATCTTCCACAAATATAGCAGGTTTTCTTCACTAGCTGAGATTATGTATGACTGTAATATAAAGTTGCATCCTAACTCTTGTAGTTTTAGTGGCCAATATTACAAATTGACAAACTATCAATTAAACATTTTGTGATTATGAGATCACCTGACTAAAAACAGAAAATAACGATCTTAGCCAGGCGTGGTGGCTTATGCCTGTAATTCCAACACTTTCGGAAGCCGAGGCAGGCGGATCACCTGAGGTCAGGAGTTCAAGACCAGCCTGGCCAACATGGTGAAACCCTGCCTCTACTAAAAATACAAAAATTAGCAGGGCGTGGTGGTGGCGCCTGTGGTCCCAGTGCCCGGGAGGCTGAGGCAGGAGAATGGCTTGAACCCAGGCGGTGG
>NW_012100876.1:2060816-2076907 GCF_000951045.1 Mandrillus leucophaeus | reverse complement strand
AATCATGAGCCACTGCGCCCTGCCAAGAACCATCTTAAACTTATATGTCAGTTTTTTCTTTTTCTTTTTACAGGTTTCAAATTGAGGAAATAAAAGGCCACGGGAAACTTTGGGTAGATAGAACCATGAAACGGTTTCTCAAGCCCCCAGAATCCACTGGGCATATGGAAAATATATATATCTTGCCCTCCTTTAAGTGCTGTCTTGAAATGAACTGTGACTTGCAAAGGGTCACCTGCTTCTATAACCCACGAACGCTTTCAAGTGCAGATCCACAGGGACGTCTTTGGGAGGCGCAATAGGGATGCAGATGGAACTGGAGAGGTTGTGAATGCTGGGATGTACCACGTGGCTTTCACCTGTAAAAATTCCCTCTGCAAAAATCAATACTGCTCGGATGATGGTGTCTGCAGGGAAGAGGAAAAACACTTTAACACCGACTCCGAGATGGCGCAGGTGCCTCTAAACACCAGCTGTGAGTACTGTCTTACCATTAGAAGTAGAAATGCATAATTCTGTATGAGCAGTTTGGGTCTCACTCCCCAGGCTGACTGACAGCGTGGTGTGGAGCCTGGTATTGGCTGGGATTATGCCCCGATGCCCATCGGCCTCGTTCAGTGGACTGGCCAATTCAGCCTGCAAAACACCCCAACCATTTCCTAGTCAGTCAACAAAACACTGAACTAATATCAATTTTAAATAACATTGCTATTCAGCTTCAAAAGACAGAGCCTCCAGAATCTTATTATTATAGTAATGATTCTTTAGAATTCAGAGAACTCACCTCATTAGTGCTCCCTTGCTCTATCTGGCCCTGTGGGAAAATACCCTTGCCTCTTTCTATGGCTATGGTCCACTGTATCCCATCATGCCTTTTACATTTTTAAGTATTGTTCTTTTAAAGTAAGCAAAGAAATTCCATTGGTACACCAAATTCAAATACAGTAATGCACGACAGGACAAATTAAAGGAACATTTCAGCCAGTTTGCTGTACACACACACACAGTTTTTACAATTGCCAATTTTTAAATTATTTGTTTTTGAAAAAGATAAAAGACATTCTATACATATTGTTCTTGCCTTTTGTCACTTAGTAAAACGACAGATACCCTTCCACATCAGTCCAAGTATTCACTCTTTGAGGTGCTTAATATTCCCCAGCACATACTCCCTACTGCTGACAAACACCTAAGTTGCTTCCAGCTGCTTTCACTGCTATAAATAAATAGTGCTGCAAGAAATGTCCTTGAATAATCAGGAAAACATTTCTACGGTTTAACTACCTGGAAGTGAAACTTCAACATCAAAGGATATATCCCCTCTCAATTGTGACACTGGCAAAAAAGGCCACACCCTGGCAATGACACTGTCATTCTTCCGCATTTGCTGATCCTCCCAGTCAGTCTCAACATTTCAGCCTCCATTACCTGGTCACATTAAGACCTACCTTGGCATTTTCCTCATAGTTACGGAGTTCCAGCAACAGATTCTGCTTCTTCTGACTCAGCTCTCGGATCAGGTCCTGCTCTGTGCTGGTGTCCATGAGGTTCCCCTTCATCTCAGCCGTGCCAGGAAGATAGCCCCGGACTAAACAGAAGGAAGAAACTCCAAGCATAACCAGGTATACTTTTAGGTCATCAATTACCTGCTCTTAAAAACAAAAACCTAAGTTCTCCCCAACTTTGGTGAATTTATTAGAACTACAGGATCTCAGTACTTCTGGTGAAATTTCCTGACATTCTGACCCACTCAAATGGAAAATGTGACTTTTTAAGCATTTTTCTCATCCCAATTTACTTTCCCCATCCACTGAGCAGCAGATTAACTGCATGTGGCCATCCATCCGGTAATCTCCCTCTACCACACCGGCAATTGCAGAAGAAAAATTGTCCTTAAAGATGACCTCCCCAGTTCGGTCACTTCGAGCATCAACCTACAAACAAAACACAAATTTAAAAGTTGCTTATGCTACACATTTAAAAACCACAATTTAAAAATAAAAATCAGCTTCAAAGGTCATTTAGTCTAGCAGTTTTCAAGAGTATTCTATGAAGCCCTACGACTTCTCAGGAGATACATATGACTGCTGGGGCCAAGAGGGACCCTAAAGAGCCTCAAGCAGCTGTGCTTTCTTCTTTTTAAATAAAAGCTGTTTTTCATATTGGCCTTCACACAATGCTTCATTTGAAGAAATGTGTCTGCTAAGAGCCAGAACATATAGTACACACAGCACAGTGCAAAACGGCATGGGCTTAATGGCCAAACTGCTCAGGTTCAGAATCTAGCTCTGCCACATACTATCCAAGGCATCTTGCAAGCTTCTTAACCATTCTGTGCTTGGTCTTTTCATCTGGCAATCAACAACCAGAACATGGAGAAATTCACAGTACTATACCTCATTGGGTTATAATGAGGCCCAATAAAGTTAACATATATCAACAGGGCCAGACACACAGAAGTACGTAATAAATGTTAGCTCTATATAAAAATTGCATCTTTATTATATATAAGTGTGTAAAGTATGTTGAATCTGAAGTTCAAAAACTACAGTTAGCCCAATCTTCCACCACACAATCTTTTACAACAACCCTGTTAAGAGTTCCTCTTCCACACAAAAACCATTCAGATCTTTAGAGAGCTCTCCTATCCTCTAAGTCTCCCATTCCCAAGAGAGAGAATAAAGAAATGACTGATCAGAAACAAATGCATCTCAGAAGTGATCATAAATGACCATCACTTAAAATGATTGATGATTATGAGGCTGGGCACGGTGGCTCATGACTGTAATCCCAGCACTTTGGGAGGCTGAGGCGGGCGGATCACGAGGTCAGGAGATCGAGACCATTCTGGCTAACACGGTGAAACCCTGTCTGTACTAAAAATACAAAAAATTAGCTGGGTTTGGTGGTACGCACCTGTAGTCCCAGCTACTTGGGAGGCTGAGGCAGGAGAATTGCTCGAGCCCAGGAGGTGGAGGTTGCAGTGAGCTGAGATCGTGCCACTGCACTCCAGCCTGGGTGACAGAACAAGACTCCGTCTCAAAAAAAAAAACCAAGATGATTATGTTCCAGGCAAGGACACAGGTATTATCAACAAAAGGCTAGCTACAGAAAATCTAGCAGAGCAATCATTTCGATGACCAATGCTACTCACTATTTTTGTCTTTTCATAAACAATCTTCTGGGCAAAACTTTGCAATAAAAACATAAAGTAATTTAGGTTACAGCCTACCCTTTGTCTACAGTATATCACTGTCAAGTATCCATGCTATTAATAACATCATGGAAGCCCGAAAATTATCAGTGCTAAAGCCTGTGAAAGAACGAATGACCTGTATTTTTACCAAAGCACATTAACGTAGCCCTCTAACTCAGACTAACCTGAACTTGCATCTTTCTACTAGTTAAAGCCTAGCTACCTAATGGCTTCTACCATGGCATTTCCACAATATTTAGCAAATAAGAAGGCTCATTTACTAACTAAGAAGCAGGACTATAAATTAATATTTCTGTGGATATTCTGATCTTTTGCTTAATCCAACAGGGAGGTTTTACCCTGAAAGGAAAGGATGGCCCTCCAACTCATCAAATGACATACAAGACAAAGTTAACTGGCTGACAGCATTTATTTAGTATTTTCACACCCGTATTCACAAGTTGGATCTGTATATTTCCTTTCTGTATATTTCTGTTAAATGTAGATAATCAGTTTTTCCACTTATATAATTTTCTTATCTTTTTCATGCTCAGGAACAGATTGCATAATAGAAAGTCCTTAAAATTTCAAAAGCATTTAACTATAAAAACATCTAGGTCAAGAATTATATTTCGAGGTAACCTGACAAGTTTTCAAATCTAGTAGTTTTCTAATTCTTAAGTCAGTCATAATAATTTATATTCCCTCAAAATATGATCCACTGCTATGATCTGAATGTTTGTGCCCCCACAAAATTCCTATCTTGAATCCTATTAGCCAAGGTAATGAATGGTATTGGCAAGTGGAGCCTGTGGGAGGTGATTAGGTCATAAGGGCAGAGCCCCCATGAACAGGATTAGTGCCCTACAAAAGAAGGTCCAGAGAGATCCCTTGCCCCTTCCACCCTGTAAGGCTCCTGTCTATGAGGAAGTGGTCCCTCAACAGACACTGAATCTACCAACACCTTGATAGCGGGTTTCCCAGCCTCCAGAACTATAAGAAATCAATTTCTGTTGTTTATAAGCCACCCACCCTATGGTATTTTGTTACAGCAGCCCAAACCAACTCAGACATCCATTTCACAGATTTTCATATTTCTTAATAAGCAACTATACAGTCTTATAATTTTTTAGTACCCCTACTAATGACAAAACTAAGTGGAGAAGCAGAAATCAACAGAGTAGCTTTTTAGAATCTGTTCTCCACATAACACCAAAGGAATGTTTACAAAGGTGCTAGAGAAAAGTAAAGATAAACCAAAGAAGAAAAGGTAAGAATTTGCTGATCCCCTTCAGGCAATCCAACACTGACAAGACAAGAAAGCGAGGGCAAATGGTATCCATGGAGATCTGGCAGCTACCTAGGCAGCTTCTAAGAAGACAATCCTGACTTGCCAAAAGACTGTAAAAAATTCTGATTTGAAGTTAAAAAAGGAAAGCAAGCAAAAGGATTTTATTTTAAAGTTATAGCTCAGAAAACAATATGCTAACATGATTCTTCCCATTAGTGCTAAGTTGTCAGGCAGTTTTGAAGATTTATTAGAAAAGAGCTATTCAAACAATTCCTTAAAACTCTTTTTTACTGTTCTACCACCTAGAATCAATCTGGCTGATGGATTCTCAGTACTTCAAATAAGAGATTTAGAAAGAATCTCCTCGAAGATTTCCCCCAAACACCGCTTATGAGACTTAACCGTCTCTCACTCTGCAGCTCTTGACAATGATAGCAGGAATAATGTGTCAAGATTATTAAGTTAAATGTGAAAACACCGCCAAGGAACGAACTGAAGTTTACATCCCAATGTTACTGTTCTAAGTCCTACAGCCAATACACCTTGGACAATTATTACTCTGAATTATACCCGAACTTTGCTATTCAAACTTACCTTCCCATTGGACCAACCAGTTATCAGTTCATTCACTCCATCAGAATTAAGGTCAAAAGCATGAATGCTCATGGCATGATTTTTCGACTGAAAAAGAATTTCAATAATTAGCACAGAAGTCTCACAGTAAGTATCAAGTGCCTGAATATCAAAGGCTGAATTATACTAACTTTAATTCTCCAGTATCGAGCTGTTTTGTCATAAACTCCAACTGTGCCATTGGAAAGGGCATAACCAAATCGACTGCCATACATGGGACAAAGAGAGGTGACTACCTGCAAAACAATCCATAAAAACACAACATCTTTTCATTAAGGCCCAGTTTACTGTCAAGTACAGCTTTGTAAGACTTCACACTCCTTATTACAACTATGTTAAAATTAGATTTAAAAGCGCTTCCAATCCATTAGTGGGGAATGTATTCCTCTTCTCTATGATACATGTCATCTACTTCACAGTTGTATAATCAGATTTAAATAAACTCACAGAGTTTGGTGTTCTAGAGCAACCTTATGTGGCAAGTTTCAGAAAATTATTTTTAAAAAACACAAAAAAACTGAAGGACTAAGGAAGAAATAAGCTAACTACACAAGATAGAGAATATGCATATATAATAGATATTATATATGTTCACCCAAGAGGCTTTAATGATTATTACTTAACTTATAACATTCTACAGTCTCAATTTTTAAAAGACTTGTAACAATTCACAATTGAATATCTTACTTCATGTATATACTTTTCTTTCTATGACATAACTTGTTTGCTAGAGGTAAAAGAAAGAACACATAATCCTTTGAAAAGTAAAAACACAGGCACCTGGATTTGTGTAGTATGTTACAATATATAGAATGCATATATGATACAGAAATATGTATAGGACTGTTCAAGGATTTGACATCCTTAAAAGGATAAACTTTGAGGTACTGAACAAAACTTTCCTTTAAAGTTAAAACCAAAGCTTAATGATATCCATGATCCTGCAGATCTACTTTCTAATTCTGCTCCTAATACAAGAGATATTAAGAAATAAATTGTATAAAGCAGAGAATAGTTATATAATTTCCTTTACACCTACAGCTTTTCTACAAAACCACCCACTTCACTTAACTATGAATACAAAGTGCTGTGTAGGATCCCAGAATTATTTAGCTCAAGGCATTCTTCTGACAATACTTCGTACTGTTCAACTGCCAAATGAATCATGATTTTGCTGATCTGGGAAAAGATATCTGAACTAGGAGCAAAACCTAACAAAGAGAACAGAAAAATGACCTTGCAAATGAACAATGCTATGAAGTCCATTTTCATAAATGTAGCCCCAGATTCCTGAGCTCCTTTACTGCTTCCTTAGTTCACCAGTTTCTTCCTTTTGTGGACTAGAAGATCAACAAGTCCCCTCAAATCCCTAACCCTATTCCAGGTTCTTGTCCTCTTTTCTAGGATTTAGGAAAGAGGCGTTTCAAGAATTCAGTCGCCTCACATCTAGTATTAACAAGCAGTAAAAATCCAACAAAATCTGAATGATTCCCACCAAAGGAGGAAAGATTTACCACAAATTAGAATGAACGGGATATGAGAATGCGGGACACAGCATCTATCAGACAGGGATTCACAAGTTGTTGTTTTTTTTTAGTGGCGGGGGAGGTTGCAAATCCCTTTGAGAATCTAATGAAGGAGAAAGTACACCTAAGCACATACACACAAAACAGACTCCCAGGCCGGGCATGGTGGCTCATGCCTATAATCCCAACACTTTGGGAGGCAGAGGCGGATGGATCACCTGAGGTCAGGAGTTCAAGACCAGTCTGGCCAACATGGCAAAACTCCATCTCTACTAAAAATACAAAAATTAGCTGGGCGTGGTGGCAGGTGCCTATAATCCCAGCTACTCGGGAGGCTGAGGCAGGAGAATCACCTGAACCTGGGAGGCAGAGGTTGCAGTGAGCCAAGATCACGCCACTGCACTCCAGCCGGGGCGACAAGAGTGAAACTCCATCTCAAATAAAATTTAATTTAATTTAATTTAAAAAAAAGAAAGACCATGTACAAGTAACTTAACAAAAAATGTAACATCAGGCCAGGCCCGGTGGGTCACCCCTGTAATCCCAGCACTTTGGGAGGCCAAGATGGGCGGATCACTTGAGGTCAGGAGTTCAACAGCAGCCTGGGCAACATGGCGAAACCCCATCTCTACTAAAAATACAAAAATTAGCCAGGCGTGGTGGTGCATGCCTATAGTCCCAGCTACTCATGAGGCTGAGGCATGAGAATAGCTTGAACTTGGGAGGTGGAGCTTGCAGTGAGCCAAGATCGCACCACTGCACTCCAGTCTGGGAGATGGAGTAAAACTCTGTCTCAAAACAAACAAACAAACAAAAAACCAGAACATCATTTTCCTCATCTATGGAAATAATAATAATTTATTTTCCTATTAGGGTTGTTGTAAGGATTCAATATGTTACTTCATATAAAGTACTTACAGCACAACCTGGCATACGATGGGTACATAATAAATGGTTGCCATTATTATTATTTGCATGTATTAACTCATTAAAAGAAATGCCTTTATGTATTTCACTATATTCAATAATTTTTCTCTATTTAATCAGTCTTTTCAAAATATATCTTAATTAGGATTTTTGTTGCTTTTCTTTCCATAACATACAGCTCTGTCTGACCCGCCCAGTTTTCATCCTAAAACCACCTGGGTTGGGAGCTGCCCCAGCACTCTCACTTGGTGTTTCATCTGACGGCGCTAATCTAGCTTGCCCAAGGTTACCACAGTTCGAGGTGGCGCTTCTTACCTCTGTTTCTGTCATTTCTGCCACAATCTCATCTTCCTTAAAAACTCGAATATCAAAATCCTCAGATCCAACAAGAAGCTGAAGGGGAAATACCATACATGTTTAGGTGAGTAAGTGAAAACAACAAAATTTCCATAAACAAAACAAAAAAATTGCACAATACTTTGCATGCTGTTTCTGCCACCCAAGATTGACAACCTCCTAATAGTCTGATGCTCAGAAATGCTCCCTCTAATGGGAGGATCAGCAGATTCAGTCAGTGAAGAAACAGGGGCTACAGCAGCTTTTATCCTGCCATGGGAGCTGCACATCTTGCCAGAATACATTATTTCCCTGAGTACCTGAAAATGTTCCCTGGATCAGCAACTTTCTCTGCCTACAGATGGAAGCCCTGTTCAAACACCAGAGCCCAGTGTCCATGGACAAGAGAGGGGCAAATCAGTGCCCAACACAGCACTTCACACCAACTGACTCCTCAGGAAGCTACTTTCTAGGGTAACCATAATTTCAAAGGCTAAAAGCCAAACTCTAAAACATTTAGATTCCTCAAAAAAGTTGGCCAAAATTGAAAACTACATACAATATGGTTTCAAAGCATCAGGAGCAATTTATAAGACTGTGAATATAACTGAAATCCCAACTCTTCTACCCTCTCTCCCCTCTCCTGTGTCTCTGAAACACCATGGCTTTGATCTTTGTACTTATGACACAAGCACAAGTGATTTATTGTTCAAAAGAGAAGAGAAAGATGAATGAGGCCAACTTCTGATCATTTAGGCAACAGAGCACCAATGTCACTGTCATGGCAAAATTTATTTGGCTGAACACACAAGAGAGGTATCTCCTCCCCCACATACCTCTTTCTTTCCATCACCATCAAAGTCACACAAGGCCAAGGAATTAACATTGTCTCCAGTAACCTGAAAATAAAACCCCAAATCATTAGTATGCCATCATTTTTCCACTTACTCCAAATATATTAACTACATGAAGGAGAGGATTACACAAAACACGAATGAATGCTATTCAAATTATTCATATCCTTTTTTAAAGAACAGAATTATAAATATTGTTCTATATTTTAATTACTCAGTGGAGTTGGTGGTTAAAAAAGAACAACATTAAAAGTGAAAATGCTTTAGGGTACCAAAAAGAATGTTTTCTTCTTCATACCGTCCAAAAGAGATCTCTTCCTTCATGATTAAAACCCTGCAGAGCACAATTGCCACCAATAATCGCAAGAGGGGAAGAAATGTCTCCCAACGTTCCCAGCACAATTGCATTTGCCCCATCTGCTACCTAAGAAAAGCAAAAGGACACATTATCTTAGACACAATAATCTGCAGGCACACTGAAAGTAATGTATATCCATATTTTTATTTGGACACCCAAATTCCTCTGTCATCATTTGTGAGAAGCCAGATGGTCTCCTGAGAGGGCAGCCAGGGCTGTCCACTGAGACCTAACCCTGTGGCTTTTGCAAGGATGAGCACAGATACAGGGTAAATCAGAGCCTTGGCTTTCACACTAAGCCACTACAAAATGCAGCTACAGTACTCTGTGGGCCCTCTGGGACCACAGGTTTCAGAGGGCAAATTCTCCAGAGAATCAAGACTTACGCCTTTAAGCACCCAAACTTGGTAATTTATTTTAACTGTTTTGGATGGAAACCTTTTTAATACTTGTAATCCAGTTCTTTACTACTCTTTTTAACTTTACGATTCTTTGTACTAAAGAGTACAAAGAATAATAAAACACCCATGGTCCCACCATCCAAAATAAATATTTTAAACTTCTTGAATAAATTACATAAGTTAATTTATTTTTGAAAGACTCAAGGACATCTTTGTAAACACTGTTTATGGTACAGGAAAATAACTGTTACTTATATAATCTTTAAGTAGGAAAACTATGAAGATTGGCTATATAGGCAAGAAAAGGTTTCATAAGAAATTAAAACTGTTAAATGGCCAAAGAAATAATAAAGTTAAAAGGTAAACAATGAAGTGGGAAAAAAACCTTTGCAATATAGAAGACAAAAAGTTAATATAAGAAGAAGGTTAATAAAAGGCAAATAAATACAAAAATGGTAAACACCTCAACCAAAAAATTAAACAGGAAATATTAGAGATTAAATACACTCAACAAACATGAAAAATGTTATTTCTCACAGTATATCATTTTTCACTTTTTGGATTAGCAATGAAAAAGAACAATAATATTCACTACCAGTCAGGGTGTAATGAAACAGGCATGATCATCATTGAGGGGGGTGTGGAAAATGATAATCTTTCTAGGGAGGAATTTACCAATATCTATCAAAAATCTCATTTTTAAAAAAGTCTTTGACTAGGCAATTGTAAAGCTGTGTCCTTGTAATGTTAATTTATGTGTCAACTTGGCTAGGCCATGGTACTCAGATATCTGGTCAAACATTATTCTAGAGCTGTTGTCAGGGTATTTTTCAGACGACATTAACATTTAAATCAGTAGATTTTGAGTAAAGCAGATTATTATCCATAATGTGGATGGGCCTCACACATTATTTGGCCCACACATTAATTGGGCCAAATTTTGAGTAAATTGAGTAGATTTTGAGTAAAGCAGATTATTATCCATAATGTGGGTGGGCCTCACACATTAATTGGCCCACGCACATTATGGATAATAATCTACTTTACTAGTAAGTCCTTCAATACTTTCTATTAAGTACTTTCTATCAAGTATTGAAGGACTTAATAAAAAAGAGACTGACCTCCCCGAAGGAAGAAGGGATTCTACCAGCAGACAGCCTTTGTACTTGAGCTTCAACATCAATTCTCTCCTAGGTCTCCAGCCTGCTGTCCCACTACACAGATTTTTGACTTGCCAGTCTCCACAACTGTATAAGCCAATTCCTGAAAATAAATATTTCCCCCTCTAATATGTACATATCCTATTGGTTCTGTTTCTCTGGAGAACCCTGACTAATACAGTCCTAAACTTAATTTCACTTCTGAACAAAAACAATGTGACCTTGAAATAGGCAAAGGGCAGAAAAAGTCCTAACCACTAAAGAAAAAATGTGATCAGTTGGACTTCATAAAAATGAAAAACTTTTGTTCATCAAAAGACACATGCCTACCGGAACAAGCCACAGACTGGGAGAAAATATTTAGTATATATAAATCTGATAAAGAGCTTGTATCCAGTATATCCAAGAAATGTCTACAAATCAATAATAAAGAGACAAACTACCAATGAAAAATAGGCAAAAGACTTAAGACACTTCACAGAAGACACATAAATGGACAACAAACACAAGAAAAGGTGCTCCGCATCAATGATTATCAGAGAAATGCAAAATGAAACCACAGTAAGATATCACTTCACACCTTCCAAAATGGCTAAAATTAAAGACTGGCAACAACAAATGTTGACAAAGGATGTGGAGCAACTGGAACTCTCCTACACTGCAGACAGGAGTGTAAAGTGATACAACCACTTTGCAAAAACAGTTGGGCAGTGTCATAAAGTTCTTATAAACCATACAGTCCAGCAATTCCACTCCTGGGTATTTACCCAAGATAAATTAAAACATATATCCACAACAAGTCTTATACAAAAAGTCTTATTAAAAACAAAAGTCCTATATGAAAATGGTTGTTAAAAACTGAAACAACCCAAATGTCCATCCACTTGTCTATCACCAAGAGAGTGGATAAACAAACCATAGTATGTTCACACAACGGAATATACTATTTTTGTTACTTAGCAACAACAACAAAAGACTACTTTTATATGCAACAACATGGATAATTCTTGCAAGCATTATGTTAAGTGAAAGAAGCCAGACACCAAAGAATACGTTCTGTATGATTCCATTTGTATGGAGTTCAACAACAGGAAAAGCTAATCTAAGCCGATAGAAGTCAGAACGGTGAATGTCTATGGGAGATAGAAACTGACTGGAATGGGGCACAACAACATTTTCTGAGGTGATGAAAATGTTCTATATTTTTATTGGGGTATTGGTTACAGGGATCCAAACTCATTGAACTGTACACATAAGGTCTGTGCAATTTTCATGTATGTACATTTTACATCAACAAAAAAAAGAAGATAACCAGTCAAATGCAGTGGCTCACATCTATAATTATAACACTTTGGGAAGCTGAGGCAGGAAGACTGCGTTAGCCCAGGAGTTTGAGACCAGCCTGGCCAACATAGTGAGACCCCATCTCTCTAAAAAATAAACAATTAGTTGGGCGTGGTAGTACACACCTGTAGTCCCAGCTACTCAGAAGGCTGAGGTGAGAGAACTGCTTGAGCCCATGAGGTCAAGGCTGCAGTAAGCCATGATCATGACACTGCACTCCAGCCTGGGTGACAGAGCAAGACTCCGTCTCAAAAAACAAAAACAAAAAGAAAGAAAACCATCTGCATTTTCAGGAACTTATCCTCAGGAAATAATTAGGGAAGTGGTCAAAGATATACAGTTATTACACTATGAACTGTAATAGAGAAACAACGGAAATAACATAAATGTTCAACAACATGGAATGGTTAAACAAATTATATTAACACAATGAAATACTATAGAACCAATAAGAATGACATAACGGGTATGTAGTAACTTCATATAAAGATGTTCACAACATATTATTGAATGAAAGAGCCACACATAATAGCCAGGGAGTGAAATGTCCTTTAACTGATAAATGGATAAATAAAATGTGGTAGATACATACAATGGAATATTATTCAGCCATAAAAATGAATTACTGACACATGCTACAACATGGATCAACCTTGAAAATATTATGCTAAGAAAAAGAAGGCACTCACAAATGATTACATATTATATAATTCCATTATTTATGAAATGTCTAGAATATGCATACTTCTAGAGACAGAAGGTAGATAACTGGTTGCCTAAGGTTAGGAGGTTAAAGAAAAATGGGGAGTGATACTAAAGCGTATGGATTTTCTTTTGGGGGTAATAAGAATGTTGAAAATTGATGATGGTGATGGTTGTACAGCTCTCTGGATACACTAAAAACCACCGAATTGTATACTTTAAGTAGGTTAGTTGTACATGTGAATCATATCTTAATAAAGCTGCTATAGGGTAAAAACAAGTAAAAGGCTACATGTATATATGATCCAATTTTACTACAAAATGTATTCATATATGCTTGATAAAAAATCTCAGTTCAAAAATTCTAGTGTGAAGTGTTATTTTTAGATGAAAAAACAGGTGTAATTTCTTTTACTTTTTACTTCCTTATTTTTTCTGTAATAAACATGAATTGCTTGGGTATTAAAGGTGCAGCAGCCTGTAGGTGGTAGGCTACAGTAAGGACTTCTCCTACAAACTATTGCACTAAACTTGAATGCGAGTCCACCAGGAGACCTGTCTACTGGCTTTCCAGGTCTTGGTTGAATTTTCAACAGGAGATCTTGACAGATGGTAGTATCACAGATTCACCTCATAGAGATAAGCTCGAGTGTCACCAAGTGATTAGCAACCATAACCAAATAAGTAAGTTCCGAGTACATAAAGCAGATGTTAATAGCAAAATCTCCATGTTGTTTATGTACACTATAACAGTCATATAATCAACATACCAAAATAAATGATCTGATCTCTTCTAAGCATAAAAAATGGACATTAATGAGTAATGACAATTTTATGGTTATAAAGGTCATACTTGCCTCTCTGTAGAACAAATCCGAATTATTGTAGACATCATAAGCCAGAAGATTAGTCTGTGTCCCCACTAAAAGGGCATCATAGCCAAGCTCAGGGTTCAATACGCCTGCAGTCAGGCAGCTGACTGCCTGGTTAATGTTGAGAAGAGAAACATCAGATTCCAGGGGGCTCTGGAAGACCCTGGATGCACTGACATGCTGGTTCCGTGTATGAGGATTATGAATAAAAACCTGAAACAAAAATAATTAATTACATTCCCTTAAAATATAAAAAATTATTGTCATACATTTTTTTAAAAAAAGAACCAGGTTACTAACACATCCACATTAACAAGAAGTCACTTTAATCTCCTATGAAACTTAAAACACTCGTACATAGTTCAACGCATGGACAACTTTCAGTCATTATGAATCATGGAAATCCAGTGGTTCTTAGCCTTGTAAGGAACAGGGAAATGAACAAGATCTAGTCACTGTTTACCAGGCCAGCTTACATGCTACCCACCAGCAGGATGTCAAAGCACTCTTAGAAGCTAGCCTTTTCCTGATCAACCTAGAATAAGCTGCTACCACCTTCAATGCGATTGCCACACACCAAGAAGATTATGGAAAACAGAATAAACACTACCTTTATTATCTTTCATCCGAGCACCTAATGAATTCACTTCCTAGACCTTAAAATGGTCTGCTAGTTAGTAAACCTGTTTCACAAACTTAAATCGAGTCATGCAAATCAAGTATCTTGAAAGCTTTCATAATTTATACCAGTGACGTAGAACTAAGTAATTAGCCCAAAGATAATCAATTCAACAGTTTCAACTATCATAAATATAATCTGAGTGTCTGCATAAATTATTCAACCTTCCTAAACTTCATCTGTAAAAAGGAGGTTCGGACTAGAAAATACATTCTCCAGAGGGACGAGATCACTCCCAGGACAGGTAAATGGGTTTGCGACACAGGAATCGTGTAGCCCTTCGCAGGACCACAGGACCACAGTACAAAAAGAGATATACAGTATATCTGAGGTATCAGAATTTCACTGGGGAAATCTTCATGGTCTAAAAAAGTTCCAAGGTGGGCAACATGAAAAAAAAGGTTGGGGGGATGAAAAATACTGGACTAGAGGTCCCTCTAGCCCCTTCTATTTCTAAAATGTATAAAATTTACATGAGTATTTTATCTCTTTCACATAAATCCAAACAGAATTAATTTTAAATTAATACCTACCCAAGGTAGCCTATTCAACAAAAAATAATTTTCAAAAGAATTGACTAAAAACATAGAAAAGATGTGCAGCCACTGAACACTGCCTTCATGTTCCGTCTGTGTAACACTTGACAACATGCTTTGGTCAATGTTAATTGCATTTGAACCTGACATCAACCCTTGATTTTCAGATGAGGTCGGAAGAGTTAAGGCCCTTTGCCAAGGTCTTGAGACCGGTGACAGGGCTAAGACAAGAGCCTGATGTGCTCCAGACCCTGAGCTCCAGCCACCACCACATCACACTTCCTTTTATAACAGTTCTGAACAAACCAGTTCTTACAGAGTTTTCCACAAATCCAATATGCTGAGAAAGAACAGGAGGGGAAATAGCTTACAGGCTCCATATTCATTCTTACTGGAATGGAAAGAGTTTGCAATTTTTATCAAGAGCAACAAGGGTCTCAGGAATCAGACTTTCCCCCACTTCACTCCTGCTGTTCTCTGCACCCAGAAAGTCCACAGGGAAACAAGTCTGTCCCTTCAGGCAAGGAAAGAAAGCCAACCTCAGTCACATGACAAAAGGACCACTCCCAGGGTTTCCAAAGGACTGGCTGAAGTTCACACATCTGTTCTAGCTGAGGAGGTGCTGCAAACAAGGTAAATTCAACTGACCCCTAAGCATTACCGTGAGAGAAAAAATGTCCCCAGAGGAAAACTCTAATGTTCACCCTGCAAGAGATTCCTTTTATTTATTTATATGTTTTTTGAGATGGAGTCTTGCTCTGTTGCCCAGGCTGGAGTACAGTGGCACAATCTTAGCTCACTGCAACCTCTGCCTCCCGAGTCTCAGCAATTCTCCTGCCTCAGCCTCCCGAGTAGCTGGGATTACAGGGGTGCACCACTACGCCCAACTAATTTTTGTATTTTTAGTAGAGACGGGTTTCAGTTGGCCAGGTTGGTCTCGACCTCCTGACCTCAGTTGATCTGCCCATCTTGGCCTCCCAAAGTACCAGGATTGCAGGCGTTGAGCCACCATGCACGGACAGAGACTCGTTTTAAAAATATCCTTACTGCCGGGCGCGGTGGCTCACGCCTGTAACATCAGCACTGTGGGAGGCCGAGGTGGGCAGATCACAAGGTCAGGAGATCGAGACCATCCTGGTTAACACGGTGAAACCCCGTCTCTACTAAAAATACAAAAAATCAGCCAGGCGTGGTGGTGGGCACCTGTAGTCCCAGCTACTCAGGAGGCTGAGGCAGGAGAATGGTGTGAATCTGGGAGGCAAAGCTTGCAGTGAGC
>NW_012100876.1:2048850-2060746 GCF_000951045.1 Mandrillus leucophaeus | reverse complement strand
AAAAAAAAAAAAAAAAAAAAAAAAAAAAAAAAAAAAAAGGATATATATATCCTTGCTAAGACCCAGAGTCAGCTCCATGTTCACAACAGGGTCCCAGATGTAATGATAAAGTCCTGTTTCTAGAGATGCAGGCTTTAACCCTAGCTGAAATGTTTTAATTGCTTTTAAGAGAATATATCCATAGCATTGAGTGATAAAATACTAATTATTTTTAAGGTCTCGAGATAGAAGATCAGGTCAGAACTTTTCAGATTTGTTTATAGGGCTGAACACAAAGTATCTATCCAATTACACAGGACAAAAGATCTCCTTTATTTTATTTTATTTATTTATTTATTGGCCATTTTCGACAACAGCCCTAGAATCAAGCATTCCTGCATTCCACTCCAGGTCACACCCTATCTAAGGGCTGCCCTAGGGACCTCTGCCTGATCTCCCTGCTTCTACTCTGATACCTACCTTCCTGCATCCCATCACAGAACATCTGTTCTCCACATACCAGCCAGTTAGCCTTTATCTAAAACATAAAGCAAATTCCAACACCCACTTTATCAAAACCCTCAGGGACTTCCCAACTTACTCAGTATAAAAGCCAAGGTCTTTGCCATGGCCTTTAGGTTCCTATATGATCTGGCTTGTGGTTACCTCATGGCAACCCTCATTGCCTTCCAGCCCCAGTGGCTTCCTTGTGCTCCTGAAACACATCACGCGTATCTCCAGCTCAAGGCCCTTGCACCTGCAGATCCCTTTGCCTGCAAGGCCCTTATCCCACAAATCTGCAGAGCTTGTTTCCTCAGTTCCTTCAAACCTCTTATCAAATGTTATTAGAGGCCATCTGACCACCTATCTAAAACAAAAACAGTAAGCTCCCATCATACTGAATCCCTTATTGTTTTTCTCCTACGAAAACACTTGCATATTCGGTTAACTGCCTGGTTCCCCCTCTCAAATGCAAGCTTCGAGGGGGCAAACCTTGTCTGTCACATTCTCCAATGCACCTGTAGGGCTAAGAACACTGCTCAGCACATAGTAAGCCCTCAAATTAGGGGCTGAGTTAAGATCAATGGGATATTTTCAGTCCATTTATGTATCTGCTATGCACCTACAGCACAACCAACGTGAAGTTCTTTTTGGCATTTGTCAGTGCTTTTTTTTGAGACCGAGTCTCACTCTGTCGCCCAGGCTGGAGTGCAATGGCGCGATCTCGGCTCACTGCAACCTCCACCTCCCAGGTTCAAGTGATTCTCCTGCCTCAACCTCCCAAGTAGCTGGAATTATAGGCATCCACCACACCTGGCTAATTTTTATATTTTTAGTACAGACAGGGTTTCACCATGCTGGCCAGGCTGGTCTCGAACTGCTGACCTCAGGTGATCTGCCCGCCTCAGCCTCCCAAAGTGCTGGGATTACAGGCATGAGCCGCTGCACCCAGCCTGTCAGTGGCTTCTAACTGTAACAATAACTAACATCATGACGTGCCAGATCCCGTATTAATAGCTTAACTCTGTTATACTACTTAATGAAAATGCAGCCTTCCTTTTTACTTCCATATCTCAAGGCATATAACATACAACATACGTGGAAGGGTCCTAAAAACTATAAATCGTTACACAAATGCTAACTTATTAAATCCACACTGGGTCAGACAACATGCACTCTGACTACATTCCACACTTTCTAGTTGAGTGGCCCCAAGCACTGTGTTGAACCTCTCTCAACTGCAATTTCTAGTCAATAAAGTGAGAATCATAAAAAGAAAATAACAGGTAACAATTAGTGACCATTTCCTGTATGTCAAGCGCTTTATATTTGCTTCCTGTATTGTCAAATGTATTAACTTTAAAGCTCATGACTCCACATATTAGGTACTATTATTAAGTGCCTTGCCCAAGGTCATGAAATTAGTAGATACTGGAGCCAAGAAACACTATACCTATGCCATGCTGCCGCCCTTGGCCTGGTAGCAATGATGCTGAGATGACTCACGTAATAAAGTTCTGTGCCTGTTATTAGCCTTGTCACTACATTCCATGTATTTTGGGCATGCCGCCGTCAAATACACAGGGCTCTGATTTGCCTTGTCTGCTAACTTTCGGACTATAAGCTTTCTGAAAGTAGGGACTCCTTTTACATCCGAGTCTCCAAAATCTATACGGAAGGTGTTCGGTAGAAGTCTGGTGAATGTTAATGATCATGTCTCTTTTATCTCTTTGACTCTCACATCTTGCCCAGTAATCGCACATAGTAAGCACCTAATACTTCGTGAATAAATTATGGGGAAAGAACTGAATGTACATGGGCAAGGATCAAAGTGCAATTTGAGTAAGTTTTGTATTGCATTCTTTTGTCGTTGTTGTTCGGTAAAGGAGCAGTGTGAGAGGCTGGGTGCAGTGGTTCACGCCTGCAATCCTACCACTTTGGGAGGCCGAGGCAGGTAGATCACTTGAGGTCAGGAGTTCCAGAGCAGCCTGGCCAACATGGTGAAATCCTGTCTCTACTAAAAATACAAAAAATAGCCGGGCGTGGTGGTGGGCGCCTGTAATTTCAGAGAGTCGGGAGGCCGAGGCAGGAGAATTACATAAACCCAGGAGACGGAGGCTGCAGTGATCCGAGATCGTGCCACTGCACTCCAGCCTGGGCGACAGAGCAAGACTCCGTCTCAAAAAAAAAAAAAAAAAGAAGAAGAAGAAAAAGAAGCAGCAGTGTGAGAGAGTGGGAGGAATTCCGAGTTCCAAGTGACAAGCAGAGGCCCTTGGCTTGAATCTGGGGTCGGTTATTACTGGAACCCGAACCAAGCCCCTTCCCTCCGGAGACGTCTATTTTCTAAGCTCCTTATGTCCAGGGACCCCGACCTCGCCTGACGACAAGAAAACGTCAACTTCTCAGAAAAGTTCTTCCTCTAAGACCCCACTGTCCTCTGTAGGATGGAGCTACAAGGCGCTAGCCGACCGGTTGCCGGGCAACACGGGCTGGGGGCGGGGTCGCAGGGGGCGGAGTCCCGGGGCGCGGCCGGCGGAGGTTCCGGGGTTCACCGGGGCCCGGGCTCCCTGCGGGTGGGAGCGGTTACCTTGCCCGCTTGGGTGGCGGCCGCGAGGCACGGGTGAGTCCCGTCGTAGCGCCCTATGGCCACCATGCGGGGGCTGATTTTGTGGCGCAGTTTCAGGGTGAACACAGGCAGCAGCATGATGGCGGCGGCTTAGGGGAGGAGGGCTGGAGGCTCAAGGCCAGCGCAGCGCAGCCGGCTTCACGCGGCCAGGTGAGGCGTGCAGAAACACTACCTGCCGGGCCCCAGCCGCCTCACGCCTGACGCGAGACAGCGCGGGACGAATCCGTCCACGTACCGCCTGCTGCTCCTGCGGCTGCGCAGACCCGTCCGCTCCTTCTGCGGCTGCGCGGTAGAGCCGCGGCGCCTTGTGCGGCTGCGTGGTGGAACCCCTGCTGGGCTGCGGCTGCAGTTGATTCCCACTGCGGTTATTTACCCCTGTGAGTTGAACTCCACTGATGAGCCTACAGGTTCAGCCCCGAGGCTTCCCCTTCCAGCACCACAACCAAACTGCAGCCTGCAAACTTCACACAATGCTACCCAACTCCAGAGAGTCATTAATTCAAGATTTATTTCTTGAATGTCGGCTCTGTCCCTTGCTTTAGCCGTTGTGTGGAGGAAAACCATACCAATCCTTAGACTCACGTTCGGTTTAGGGCTCCTGGTAAGGCTCCCTATATATTTTTAAGTGCAAACCTGCAAAATTGAAAAGTGACCAACAAAATTTCCTTGAGGGCCTATTGTGTGTCAAACACTGTTCTAGGTAATAAATAGCAAACAAAAGACAAACCTCCGCTTTCCTGGAACTGACATACTAGTCAGGGGAGATAAACACTAAACAAGAAATGCATGTAATTTGGTAGTGAGTACCAGAGAGGAAATTAAGGGAAGGAAAAGGGGAGAGAGGGTTGGAGGGAATGCAATGTTAAGTAGGGTGGTAGGAAAGAGACCTCTCTGAGAAAGTGACATTCAGGCAAGGACTATTAGGAAGTGAGGAAGCCAGCCTCGAGGGAGGGTGTTCCTGCAGAGGAACTTCAGGTGAGGCACCGGGGCTCACTCTGCTGCCTTCTGGCAATGGACAATCTGGGGTGAATGATGAGATGAGCAAGGACCGCTAGAGGAGACTTGGAGTAGCCAGCAAGGAAGTACAATCAGGGGAGTATAGTGTCCTGGAAGCTCGAAGAGAGGGTGGCCAAGAGGAGGAAAACAACTGTGTCCGATGCTGCAGGCAGGTCTTGAAAGATGAGTTCTGGGCCGAGGGTGTTGGTTCACGCCTGTAATCCTAGCACTTTGGGAGGCCAAGGCGAGTGGATCACTTGAGGTCAGGAGTTCAAGACCAGCCTGGCCAACATGGTGCAACCCCAACTCTACTAAAAACACAAAAATTTGCTGGGTGTGGTCGTGGACACCTGTAGTCCCAGCTACTTCGGAGGCTGAGGCAGGAGAATCGCTTGAACCCGGGAGCCGGAGGTTGCAGTGAGCCAAGATCATGCCACTGCACTCCAGCCTGGGTGACAGAGCGAGACTCCATCTCAAAGAAAAAAAAGAAAGATGAGTTCTGGAATAGTCTTGATAATTGCATTTTGTAATTACAGTTATATGAATGAGCATTTTTTTTCAAGCCTATTGGTGTGTCTGTGACTATTTGTAACCTCTTTTGCAGATAATAGCAAAATACTAATGTTAAAAGACTAAGATTGGTAATCTTTACTTTTTAAAATTGATTTTTATTTTATTTTATTTAGAGACAACGTCTCATGTCACTCAGGCTGGAGTGCAGTGGTGCTATCACAGCTCACTGTAACCTCGAACTCCTGGCCTCAAGTGATCCTCCAGTTTCAGCCACCCAAAGTGCTAGAATTATAGGTGTAAGCCACTACTCCCAGCCTAAATGTAAAGATCTTGATGGAATGTAAGACCTGAGCCAGTGGCCCTCTAGTCCCCCTCTGATGGACCATGCTTCTGAGACCCAGCCTCTTTCTACCTCATCTCCACCCCCACCCTTCTGTCACCTGTCTACACCCTAAGTCCTATAGCAGCTCCCTGACCAGCCCTGCCATGGAAATTACCCTGGGTCATTGGAACTTACTTTGTTTTGTGATGTCCCTTCTCTTTAGTCCCCAGATTCTACCTACACAAAATCATCATTTCACTGAATCCACTCAGCTGTATTACTAGCTGATCACAACTTGATCAGCTACCTCTCCCAGGAATAGCTTGAAAGGAATGACTCTCTAATAGACATCATTTCAGATCCTTTATTTTTTCCTGATAAACATTTATGGAGGGATCCATGTTCTGGACGGTGTTCAAGGACCTAGGGATACAGCAGTGAACAAGAAAGATATAATTCATACCCTTATGGAGTTTACATGCTCTAGGGGATAGGAAGCAACAGACACTAAACATGAAAATAAGTAAGATCATTTCATCTGGCGAGAAGGCTGATGTTCTAGGGCTCAAGAAGGTCTCTTAGAGGAAGTAACATTTGAACCAAGAACTTTGTGACAAGTAAGTGGCAGCCATTCAAAAATGTGAGGGACAGGCAGTCTAGACAGAGGGAACAGTAAGGGCACAGGACCAGTTTGGACATGTTTGAAGACCAGAAAGAAAATAATGTGGCTGGAGCTTAATGTATGAGAAGGGGCCAGGTCACCTAGTGCTTCTGAGCCAGACCAAGAAGCTTGGGTTTTACTCCAGCAGGCAGACAAGTCCTGGACTTCTATGTAAGGCTGGTCTTGGCCTCTGTTCACCTGGCCACGCCTTACTTACTGTATGGACTGCCTTGGTGGCCTCTAACTTTGTGATTTCTCTTCCTAATAGGACATTACAGTCATCAGCATCAACATCATTAACATTTACTGAGCATATTTTGTTGTTGCTGTTGTTGAGACGGAGTCTCGCTCTGTCACCCAGGCTGGAGTGCAGTGGCGCGATCTCAGCTCACTACAAGCTCCACCTCCCGGGTTCACACCATTCTCCTGCCTCAGCCTCCAGAGCAGCTGGGACTACAGGCGCCTGCCACCTCGCCCGGCTAATTTTTTGTATTTTTAGTAGAGACAGGATTTCACCGCATTAGCCAGGATGATCTCGATCTCCTGACCTCGTGATCCACCCGCCTCGGCCTCCCAAAGAGCTGGGATTACAGGGGTGAGCCTCCGCGCCCGGCCTCAGTGAGCATTTTTTAGGTGCCATTCTAAGAACTTTATATGTATCATCTCACTTAATCATACAATAATTCTACAACCCTACATAGGGTTATTGTATGATTATATATATAATGTATAATAATATATGATTATACAATAATCCTACAATCCTATGTAGGATTGTAAAATGGGATAACCATACAATAATCCTACAATCCTACGTACACCTGACAAAACTTTACCATTGTTACTTCCTCTATAACTCTTCATTGGCTCCCTATTTTCAATCAAAAAGAGTCCAAGCACTTCAGCAGATTACACAAAGATTTCCAAATTCTGACCACTGTTGCCCGCCTCATCTTTTGCTTCTTCTTTCTTCAGACTTGATCCTTCTCAGATGCCATGTCTAGCCTCTCTGCTCAAATTGTGCCCTCTACCCAGAATGTCCTTCCCCTCCCTTCATAACTTCCCCCCGTCCTTGAAGACTCAGGTTGGACATCACCACTCCAGCAAATCATGTTTGACAGCCTCTCTCACTGCTATTTCCACCCTTAGGAGGCAGCCACACTCACCCTGTGCTTCCATCAGATCATGTATCATAATGAGGGTACTTGAGTTTAGGATATCCCTAGAGAGATAGGGAATACCTCATCCTCCCTGCCAAGCACTGATCAGGGCAGGGGACTTACAGGTTTTCCTCTGAGGAGAAAGGCCCAGGGCTGACCCTTTTCTGCCAAATGTCCAATAATCTTCTCTGCCTCCCACGACTCACCGGGAATCATTGGTTCTTCCGAGGAGACCCGTGTCATCCTCACATCAGTGAGAGCTGGGACTCCCAAGGATCTAGGCCTTGAAGGTGGGAGAGGAGTTGAGAGCTGGCGGGCTCTAGGGAGACAGCACTACATAGCAGGTAAGCCTTTGACCCTCAACCATATCACACCCGGGTTCAGATGCCTCCTCCATCAGCCACTAGCTGAGATTTAGGCCCATTATTTAATCCCAGTTCTCATATTTATTGAGCATCTTCTCTGTGCCAGGACTACACATACTCTTTTTTTTTTTTTTTTTTTTTTTTTTTTTTGAGACAACGTCTCACTCTGTCATCCAAGCTGGAGCACAGTAGTGTGATCATAGCTCACTGTAACCGGAAACTCCTGGCTCAAGTGATCCTCCTCCTGCAGCCTCCCAAAGAGCTGCAATTAGAGGCATGAGCCACAATGCCCAGCCACATACTAACTCATTTAATCACCACCACCCTTGGAGGGAGACACTGTCATCATCCCTGTTTTACTAGAGGGGAAACCAAGTCATGGGAGACTCCATGATGTAAGCCTGAGGTCACACAGCTAATAAGCAGCAGAACCAGAATAGCTGACCAGGTGGTCAAACCACAGAGCCTGACCTCCTCACCACTGTACTTTCCTGCCTCCTGCAGTGAACCTCCCTGAGCACCAGCATCCTCATCTAGAAAAGAGTAATATTAGCAGTCCTCATTCTTAAAGCAAAGCCTGGCCTTCAGTAAGGGCTCCCAGAAATGGTTATTATTATTACCTCTAGGTGAAAGCACTGCCTTTGATTAGTTAGGGTCACTGTTCTAACAAATTTGATCTTTTTTCTTTTGCTAGTAGGTAGCATTGCTCCCAGTTTCCTTTTGGCCCTGGGATTGGAAAACCAAACTAGTAGCCAAGTTTTAGTGGGAATTGGTCAGGACCAAAATTGAAGATCCTAATTTCCAAGGGCAGGGGAGCCTCATGGGAGGGTGCCTTAGGCCACACCTGCCACCTGCCACTCCGTCTTCTTGTCCTCACATTGAGTTTGCAAAGCACCCCCACTAGAGGGTGTGCAGGTGTAAAAAACAGAGATTCAGGCACCTCAAGACTGGATTAAAGGCCTGGAGGGAGGCAGCATGGAGGGCTCCCCAGCACAGGAGATTCCAGCAGCTGCAGGGCCCACCTTGAGGAGCAGACTTGGGCAGGGAGGCCACCTGGAGAAGGACTTCTGCCTTTTTCTTTATGCACTGTATATGTTTTTGTTTGTTTGTTTCGTTTTGTTTCTGAGATCTCTGTCACCCAGGCTGGAGTGCAGTGCAGTGGCACGATCTTGGCTCACTGCAACCTCCGCCCCCTGGGTTCAAGCAATTCTCCTGCCTCAGCCTCCCGAGTACCTGGGATTACAGGTGCCTGCCACCATGTCTGGCTAATTTTTGTATTTTTGGTAGAGACAGGGTTTGACCATCTTGGCCAGGTTGGTCTTGAATTCCTGACCTCATGATCCACCTGCCTCGGCCTCCCAAGGTGCTGAGATTACAGGCATGAGCCACTGAGCCCGGCCTATGCACTGTATATGTTTATGCTGTTTTTCAGCATGTTTGTTTTACTTTTGTAATTTAAAACAAAACAAAACCTTTAAAATAAAGTAGTGTAAGGGCAGGGTTGTCTGTGGATTTCAGGAATCCAAATCCAGGGCCTCCCCCACCCTTCTTGATCCAGAACCTGCCTATAAAGGACCACAGTCTTCAGTTTCCCCAAACTCTTTTAGGCAACTGGCAATTAGGACCACTCCTCAATTCGCAGAGGGACAGGGTCCGAGAGACCCCCGGGACAGAGCAGGCGGAACAGGGCTGGACTCCATGAGAACTTTCCACCCAGCTTCCCTTAGGGAGCAGTCCTCCCAGGCTTCCCGTCCTTCAGTCTTTCATCACTTGACTTCCTTTCTGGAATTACTGGTAACTCTGTGATGTGTCTGCTGTGGGCTGTGGGGGTAAAGCTCTCCATGTTGGTCTCTTCTATCAGCTCATTTCACACTTGCAAGAAATGAAATTAAGAATCATATGTTCAAAGTCACTTTGCAGTGTGTCATATGAAAAGTAGAAACAGTACCTTCCGGTCAGTAGACAGGAGGAAAAGCTATGACTGCTACTAATAGCTAACATATGTTGAGTACTTCCTACATGCCAGACTGCTAAATTATTTACTTATATGATCATCTCAATCTTCCCAATAATCATGTGAAGGAGGTAATATTATTATCCCCAATTTATGGATCAGAAACGAATTCAAGCCCAAATTCCACCACACCACACACACATATCCCACGGAAGTGGTAGGAAAAGCCACCCAAATCAGTGTTAGTTACCTCCCACCCCCACCCTCAGAGACCCATCAGAACCCTGGATACCTAGTGGTGCCAGAAAAGGCGCAGGGCGTCTTGGACCTCCAGTTTCATGTTTGTCACAAGCAACCTTGAGATATCCAATCACATGATACCCTTGGCCAAGCTCCCAATGGCCTCTTGTTATGGTGGATTCTCTGACATTTTCATGGGCTCGAAAATCCCTGGAGAGGCCACACATCCCAGTGTCCAGGATCCCCTATCCCTCAAAGCATCGTGCAGCCCTCCTCTCAGGCCCTTGCTCCACCCCCGGGTGAGGCCAGGGTCCACAGTGTTTCCTACATGCTTATAGATCAAGCCTGTAAATAATCTTGGAAAGAGTTGCTGAAAATGAGACTAAGAGAGAAGCACTTACATTAAAATGGAATCACTGCACATCTAGAATGTGTCCTGTACAGGGAGGCCAAAGTGGGTTGATCACGAGGTCAGGAGTTCAAGACCAGCCTGGCCAACATGTTGAAAGCCAGTCTCTACTAAAAATACCAAAATTAGCTGGGTGTTGTGGCACGTACCTGTAATCCCAGCTACTCGGGAGGCTGAAGTAGGAGAATCGCTGGATCCCAGGAGTTGGAGGTTGCAATGAGCCAAGATCATGCCACTGCACTCCAGCCTGGGAGATAAAGCGAGACTCCATCTCAAAAAAAAAAAAAGAATGTGCCCTGTACAGATAAAGGAACTGTTTCTAAAGCTCCCCCACTGTAGAGTTTTTGAAATTGTATTCTGTTATTCTCCATTCACCTCTCCAGATCCATCCTCTCTCTCCTCTGTTCTGGTCTATGCTAAGAAGGCCAACCGTGGCAGATTTCATGGCCCGTTTCCTTGCACCATCAGGTAATCAGATGATGGGAGGGGAGAAAGGTCAAAAAATTGATTCCTCTCCCGCTGCTGGGTGTAATTTTGGCAGTGGTTATATTCCTCTACCTACCACCACTGCTTCTATCGGGTAGTTCCTCAACCTCTACTCCAACTTTCCCTGGGCCCTGTAATACCACCTCTCTCTCTCCTTCCTTCAGGGTTAGGGACAGTGACAGTTCCCAGTGTGCTAGTCTCTAGGTGCTTCATCATCTCTCCTGGATGTCCCTAATCGTGCCCACACCTCTGTAAATTGTCCCTTCATTAAACTCTGGTTCTGTTGAAAGGTAGCAGGCTCTTCCACACCAAATATACCATTTGGCATGAGGATTATTTTGAGCTGAAAGCAGCTGAGAAGAAGTAGATATAAGAAAAGCTTTCTGTTTGCCTCTATTTGTCTAAAGCAGGACATAGGCGTCCCTCCTCCCATTCCTACTGGGAAGGACAAAGGTCAATTAATGAAGATGTCTTCAGGGCCTTATTAGATCAGAGGAATCTTCCTAACAAATTTTTCTAACCAGTCTTTATCTACCATTAGTTTCTTGTATACTTGCCTTCCTACAATTTGCGATCCCTTAGACTCAAGGTCCGTTTTGTCTTATCACTTCTCTAAAAATGTATTGTCTTTTGTCAGAGATACTATATAAGCTGGAATTCTAAATCACCTCTTTGAGAATTACTCATTCCCTGGCTGTCTCCCATGCACGTGTGATATATACATGTTAATACAATCTTGTTTTTCTCTTGTTAATCTGTCTTTTGTTGCAAATGCTAGCAGGGGTCCCAGCTAAGAACTCAGAAAGGTAAAGGGCAAATTGTTTTTCCTCCCCTAAACTGTAAACACGTTGTACCCCCTCTTTCCTGCTGGAAACTGACTGTTACACAGACTGTGCTTTTGAGTTGGCCTTGGTGAAGAAGGTTCTTTTTGGAGTTAAGCATCAGTGTTTCCTGTGAGGATCGTGTGGCTACAGCTCCCCTCCGCCTCTCCCCCAGAATGGCAGCATGGTCCAGCACCTTCTCTCGCTCTCTCCTGGTCCAAATCTCTACCCAGTCACAGTCACCTCCCAGCAGTCTCTCTGCTCCCACTTTGCCTTCACAAATCAGCCAAATATCTTTATTTTAAAAAGAGAGAAAATAACATTTTGCAAGATGTAACCATTAGAGGAAAATGGGTAAAGAGACTTGAGGTCTCTGTATATTATTTCTTACAGTTGCTTGTGAATCTATAATTATCCCATAATGAGAAGTTCAATTTTTAAAAGTTCAAAGGTGAGAACAGAGGAAGATCAGGGAGCAGCGTGAAAGGCACTATGAAGAAAACACAGAAAGAAAAGATGACTATGAAATCACTGTGCTGGGAAAGGGAGAAGAATTGTTGTCACAATTCAAGGTACTTAGGTAGCTAGCTCTCAGCTTTATCAGTATCCAAAAATGGCACTTCAGAATTTAGACATTGGGGAGGAGGTGGGGATGGTGAATGGGTACCAAAAAAATAGAAAGAATGAATAAGACCTACTATTTGATAGCACAGCAGGGTGACTGTAGTCAATAATAACTTAATTGACATTTTGAAATAACTTAGAGTGTAACTGGATTGTTTGTAATTCAAAGGAGAAATGCTTGAGAGGATGAGGGGATAGATACCCCTTTCTCCAGGATGTGCTTATTTCACATTGCATGC
>NW_012100876.1:2042592-2048110 GCF_000951045.1 Mandrillus leucophaeus | reverse complement strand
AAAAAAAAAAAGAAGCTTTCTCTATGAATAAATAACTCCAAATAGTATATGTGTACTTCCTCCACTCCGGAGGTGAAGCTTAACTCTCCTCCCATTTATAGATGGGCTGGACTTCACGACCTGATTCCAAAAAGTAGATTATGGAAAGGGAAAAATAGTGACTTCATAGGAGGGAACCTGGCAGACACCATTTTAACCAAGTGACCAAGGTTAACATCACCAGCGATAGAATTTGGTATCAAATACTCCCTGATATGTTGGGATGAGAAGGGCACGTCATCTCTGTGGTTTTCTTCCCCAAATCTATAAACTCTAATCATAAGAAAACATCAGCTAAACCCAAATCGAAGGACATTTTACAAAACACCTCACCAGTTTGCCCCAAAACTGCCACGTTCGTGAAAAATGAAGAAAGTCTGAGAAACTCACTGATCAGAAGAGAATAAGGAGACATGATTACTAAATACAATCCTGGGTGCACTCCTGGAATGGATCCTGGAGCAGAAAAAGGACATTAATGAGAAAATTGGTGAAATCTGATTAGAGCTGATAGTTTGGTTTGTGATACTGTAGCAATGTTAATTTCTCGATTTTGACAAACATACATGGTTATGCAAGATGGTAACTCCAGGAAGTTGGGCAAAGGATCTGCAGGATCTCTTGCCTAAGGCTGGAGATTGGGGTAGTAATAGGAGAATCAATTGTAAAGAGAACTTTTTGGGGTGATAAGAAGACTCTATCTGTATTTTCATTGTGGTGGTGGTTACGTAGTTGGATATATTTGTCAAAACTCACCAAACTGTACATTTAAAGTGACTGTATTTTGTTATTTGTAAATTATGCCTCAAGAAAAGTGATTTAAAATATTTTTAAATTAAAAATGGCCAAGCGTGATGGCTTACACCTGTAATCCCAGCACTTTAGGAGGCCAAGGTGGACGGATTGCTTGAACCCAGGAATTCGAGACCAGTCTGGAAAACAAGGTAAAACACTATCTCTACAAAAAATACAAAACAATTAGCTGGGTGGGGTGGTGCTCACCTGTAGCCCCAGCTACTTGTGAGGCTGAAGTGGGAGGATGGCTTGGGCCCAGGGGTCAAGGCTGCAGTGAGCCATGATCACAACATTGCACTCCATCCTGGGCAACAGAGTGAGACTGTCTCAAGAAAATAAGTTAATTTTAAAAACTAAAATCATGTCAGTCCCATATATAAAATTCTCCAGTGGCTTCCCCTTACACATGGAATAAAATCCAAACTCCTAACCTGGCCTACAGAGTTCTGGTGTCTGGAAATCGTTCCAACATATCAAATTTGGTCTCACCTCCTGGCCTTGGCACTTACAGTTCCCTCCACCTGGAATCCACCTGAAATGTTCTGCCCCAAATCTTTTCAAGTCTAGCTGTGAAGGGGTGGGGTCTGAGCCTTCTGCACCAATCTCAACCTGAAACTAAGCACCTCCTACTCCAGGTTCCAGATCTCCTCAAGCTCCAGCCTAGGCTTCTCGGCTCATCTGAGAATCAAGACTCAGGCATCCACCCCTGACTCCTGCCCGTCCCCAGTGGAACTCAGATGGCTCTGCAGGCCCTCCTAACTTTGGTCGAACTCAGAAGTCTCACTAAGCATCCCTCCCAGCTCTACATCCTAGCTTAACATCAGCCTATCCCTCCTCACACACTTCCCTGGCCTGGCTTCCCGGGCAAGAAACATTCTAGCCTAATGTCATCCAAGCACCTTCAACAGTTCCTGGCACTAGCGGGTGCTCTTTAAATATTTGGTGAATGAATGATTGTCTATTTCAATAAATCAGTATTCACATCTGAAATAACTCATTTGGCAGGACCTACTATACCACCTTACAATTCTCTCCACCTGGAATGCTCTGTCCCTAGATTGTTTCAAACCTGGCTCTTACAATCAGATCTCAGCTCAACCCTCCCTTCCTCAGAGAGGACTGCCCTGCACCCCTAGTCTCTAACATCACCCTGCTCTATCTATCCCAGCCTGTAGGATTCACCTACATAACTTCTCCCCATTGAAAAGTACAGAATAGATCATATGGTTTTGCACTAATAAGCATTGAGAAGTGATGTTTCTTTTTCTTGTTTTGACCATTTACCACCTCTATATCATGTAGATAACCTGACATTCACTAAATGCAATCCTGGGTACAATCCTGGACTGGATCCTGGAACAGAAAAAGGACATTAGTGAGAAAATTGGTGAAATCTGGAGAGTGTAGTTTGGTTAATAATATTATAGCATATTATTACTATAAGTATCCTTAGATTCTAGGCATCCTTAAGATTCTAGGCATCCTTAAGATTCTAGGCAACATGAGTGAGCCAGAGACTGCAGAAGCAAAGAAGGGAAGCCATGGGAGAGTGATCACCATTTGCACACATATGAGGATCAGGACTTCATGTTTTTACAAATAACAATAAAGCATCGCATCCTCAGTCATTCAAAGATTTATTCAGTCAATTACTTTCAGGAAAATCAGAAAGATTTGACCTGCCGGGATCCAAATATCATAATAGCCTTACCAGACAATTCACTCAAAGCATTTTGATTAATTTTTGTTGATATGGTTGTTACTTTTCTAACATTCTCTGGCTTTTGGCATAAGCTTCTTTTTTTTTTTTTTTTTTTTTAGACAGAGTCTCGCTCTGTCACCCACACTGGAGTGCAGTGGCACAATCTCAGCTCACTGCAACCTCCACACCTCTACCTCCCAGGTTCAAGCAATTCTCCTGCCTCAGCCTCCCGAGTAGCTGGGATTACAGGTGTGCACCACCACACTGGGCTAATTTTTGTATTTTTAGTAGAGGCCAGGTTTCGCCATGTTGGCCAGGCTGGTCTTGAACTCCCGACCTCAAGTGATCCACCTGTCTCCGCCTCCCAAAGTGCTAGGATTACAGATGTGAACCACCATGCCTGGCCAGGCATAAGCTTCTGATTTTGAAATGACTATATAACTTACATGAGTTGTGATTGTTTTCAATCTACCAACCTACTCTTCTTAATCTTTTCATTGTTAGGATCTGTAAAAAACTCCTCCCACTTTCATCTCCACCTGCCAAACCCACAGTAGTAAATGAAATTGATGGGAAGGTGTGACCCGAGATGTGCTAACAATAACAAGCCTGCTTTGCCAGAGCAACAAAGAGCTAAGAAGTCTTCAAATGATTCTGAAATTAGAGGAGGCCACACCTGGATGCAGTAAGCCCAGGTCTCAAGGGGCAGAGAAACTGGCTTCTGGCCCATCCTGTCCTGGGTTCAGATCAAAGCTGATAGCTGGAGTCTGTTCCATTTTCCAAGAAGTGTGCTCTTTATAGCCCCCTGGAGCCATTCCTGGGTGCGACTAGCATCAGACGCTGGCTCAGGCTTGACTCAGCTTTAGTAACTACCTATTTGAGCGGGAAGCCAACCTCTGGAGCACCTGCTCTGGAAGGTCTGAGTTTTTCTACTTTGGTACAAACTCCTATAGCTGAAAGCAATATGCAGCTTTGTGAATCTGAACATCATGTCCTCAGGGGACATGGAAGACTAAAGGAAACTCCAAGTTCCATTTCCACATTCATGGCATTTCCAGGTAGGAAGGGGCCAGAGAGATCACCAGCCCAGGCTTCTGCCCAAGGCGAGAATCGCCATCCTGCCCCTGTTTAAATACTTCCTGTGTGCGGGTGGCTCACATCTCACGTGGAGGCCGTTACATTTCAATGCAGTTCCCAGGCTGAGACCAGCCTGGACAATAGAGCAAGACTCTGTCTCTACAAAAAAAAATACAAAAAAATTAGCTGGGCATGGTAGCATACACCTGTAGTCCCAGCTACTTGGGAGGCTGAGGTGGAAGGATCGCTAGAGCCCAGGAGGTCGAGGCTGCAGTGAACTATGATCGCACCACTGCACTCCAGCCTGGGTAACAGAACAAGACCCTGTCTCTGGAAAAGAAATTCTCAGAAATGCCCAACTCATAATGAGCCACATTATCAGTCTGTGGAAACGGATTGGCTTCATCCCTCTGCCCATGTCAGCTTCTCGGGTATTTGAAGATGTATTGTCTTCCCTCCAAGCCTCCTCGATGCTGAAACCCCCATGTGGCCCCTTCATGGGATCCTGGGGAATGCAATTCCTAGTTTCTTTATCAACCTGGGCACACTTTAGCATCACATCTTCCTTAAGGGACCGGCTCCGAGAGAAACAGAACTCTAAAGCAGATGTGGACATGTCATGAGAACCTCCTCTGGCTCCCTACACCCAAAGTCTCCCTTTCCCTCTACCCGCCTCAGCTCCCAGGTGCAAACAAGAGGTAACACAGAGATCAGGGCTGTGCCAACACTGTAGAACTCTCCAGAGGAAGATACCGAGAAACAAAGATCAGCGCTCCCCCCTCCTTTTTTTTTTTTTTTTTTTTGGCAATTGATTAGAGGTTTATTTTGCCAAGGTCAAGGATGTGACTGGGAAAAAGAAACACAAGTCACAGTAGGATCTGAGACCTGTGCTTGTTCCAAAGAGGATTTTAGGAACTTTGATACTTAAAGCATTATCCCCTTTGATATTTAAAGGGGAAAGAGCTTCCTCTCCTCTTCCTCAAGGAGGGGAAGGGAAATAAAAAAGGAGAGAGAATAGGCAATGAAGCCAAGTCGTTACATTTTTGTGAGGCTCTGATTAGCGCTCAGTGAATCGATACATTTTTTTGTGTGGAAAGAGGGAGTAGGGGAAAAGTCAGTGATGCATTTTCTGGTGTTCAGTAACTCCATTTTACATAAGATAAAGTAAGCATGCGAAATTACAGCTATCTATTTGGGAACAAAAAAGGCAGTTTCTTGCATGACTCAGTTCCCAAACTTAACTTCCCTCCAGTGTAGTGAGTTTGGGGTCCCCAGATTCTCTTTTCTTTCAGCAGCAGCAACTATGCCCAGCTTGTCCTTGGCAGTTGCATGCTACCACTTAGCCCTGCCATCCTGAAATCCAATTACTCCCATTGGATTTAGGTTTCCTAATTCAGTGACTGCAGTTCCCACTGTTAAGTTCTAGCCTACAGAGAAATCACAGTACTGCTGCCTTTTTTGGTTTTGTTTTTAAGACAGGGTCTCGCTCTGTCACCCAGGCGGGATTGCAGTGGCACTATCACAGCTCACTGCAGCCTCAACCTCCCAGGCACAAGTGATCCTCCCATCTCAGCCTCCTGAGTAGCTAGGACTACAAGTCTGTGTGCCACCACACCCAGAATTTTTGTATTTTTTTCGTAGACATGGGTTTTGCCATGTTGCCCGGGCTGGTCTCAAATCCTGGACTCAAGACATCTGCCCACCTCGGCCTCCTCCCAAAGTGTTGGGATTATAGGCGTGAGCCACCATGCCTGGCCTCACAGAGCTTCTTAAGGATGTGAGGGTTCCTCTCACAGATTTATTTCTGACAGGACTGGAAAAATCATGTCTTTTGGACCCTCCCAGTGTGGTTGACTAGGTCTTAAATGACAAATCCATCGACAAAAGTGAACTGGCCGAGGTGCT
>NW_012100876.1:2040547-2042387 GCF_000951045.1 Mandrillus leucophaeus | reverse complement strand
TGCTCACCTGTGACTGTGAAGACGTGAAATGGAGAGTAGGATTTGGGACACCACACAGGATAAACAGGCAAAAGGGGAAGCTGGGACCACCTGTTTTGGGGTGACTCAGTATCTCAGAATGTGAGCTTGTTTTTTTTTTTTTTTTTTACGTAAATTTCTTTTTATTGGAGAAAAAAAGAAACAAGCAAGACTTGGCAGTATGTTTTTTAGACATAGACACCAATGAAACAAAAACTGCATTTTAAATTTTTTTAAAACAATTTTATTTCCAAAGATTACTGGGGAACAGGTGGTGTTTGGTTACATAAGTAAGTTCTTTAGTGGTGATTCATGAGATTTTCGTGTACCCATCACCCGAGCAGGATACGCTGCACCCAATTTGTACTCTTTTACCCTCACTTCCTTCCCACCCTTTTCCCCTGAGTCCCCAAAGTCCATGGTGTCATTCTTATGCCTTTGCATCCTCATAGCTTAGCTCCCACTTATAAGTGAGAACATACGATGTTTGGTTTTCCATTCCTGAGTTGCTTCACTTATAATAGTCTCCAATCTCATCCAGGTTACTGTGAATGCCATTAATTCATTCCTTTTCATGGCTGAGTAGTATTCCATCATATATATGTGATATATGTATCATATATATCATATATATCTGTGGATAAGGAAACTTATCCATATATATGTATATATATACACCACAATTTCCTTATCCACAGAATGTGAGCTTGTTTAGAGATAGGGGCTGTGCAGAGAAAATCAAAGTAGGGTGTCATAATCGAATGCATTATCCAATATGACTGGTGTCCTTATAAAAAGGGGAAATTTGGACATGAGACACACACACAGGGAGGGTACCACATGAAGATGAAGACAGAGATCAGGATGATGCTTCTACCAGCCAAGCAATGCCAAGGATGGCCAGCAAACCACCAGAAGCCAGGAGAGGCGTGGAACAAATTCTTTCTCACGGCATCTGAGGGAACCAACTCTGCCAACACCTTGATCTTCAGGGACTTGTAGCCTCTAGGACTATGAGAAAATACATTTCTGTTGTTTAAGCTGCTCAGTTTGTAGTACTTTGTTAGGGCAGCCCAAGCAAATGAACACACCACCCCTAGGCCTAAAGGAATAAGGAAACTCCGTCTCAGGAACCCAGTGAGAGGGCACCTAGCTGGAGCTGCTGGAGGCAGCAGTGTAAGCAGGAAGCAAGCACTGAAAATCTCAACCTCCTTCTCCTCCCACCCTCGTCTCCTGCGTTGCTTAAGCCAACTGGAAGCTGGTGAGGAAAGGAAGTGGGGGATGCAAGCCAAGAGTATGCACCCACTTGGAGAGGATGTTGTCCACGCTTCCCTTCTGACCTATCTATGTGGCGTCCTTAGTTAATGGAGCAGGAAGGGAACTCAGGAGCACCTGATCCAGCCCTTTCCTTTGACCCCTGGGGAAACTGAGTCTCAGAGGGGAATGTAAGAACGCAACCAATCAATGCAGAGTCAAGGCTAAGTCAGTTCTCTTGACTCCCAGCCATGCGCTCCTTCTGAACAGCAGGGCTGCTTTTTATCGCTGGTGTCTTTCACCTTCCACTCACCCACCTGAGCTCTTTAGCCCAGAGCCTTTTAGAAATATTTCTTTAATTTCTTATTTGAATAGGTAATACTTTGATATACCAAATTAAAAGGTATAAAAGCACACACATGAGGATGTGGAGAAATTAGAATTCAATCTTTGTGCATTGCTGGGGGAACTGTAAAATGGTGCTGTGGAAAACAGGACAAGTCCTCAAAGATTAAACAGAATTACCATATGATCCAGCAATTCCACTCCTACGTATATACCCAAAAGA
>NW_012100876.1:2036064-2038922 GCF_000951045.1 Mandrillus leucophaeus | reverse complement strand
GAAGGAAGGAAGGAAGGAAGGAAAAGGAAAAAAGAAATGGTAGAATTTCATAAACCTGCAAAGTATGTGTATGCATGGAGAGAGGATGGGATAGGAGTTTAGTCTTTTAGGTCAGCTTTACAAAGTTTACGGGGGCTACATCTGGCAAAAGGCCCTGTGCTAGATGCTGGTTACAATAAATAACAGCTGGTCGGGCGCGGTGGCTCAAGCCTGTAATCTCAGCACTTTGGGAGGCCAAGGCAGGAGGGTTGCTCAAGTCCAGGAGTTCGAAACCAGCCTGGGCAATGTAGTGAGACCCCATCTCTATGAAAAATAAAAAATTAGCCAGGAATGGTGGTGTGCGCCCGTGACCTCAGCTACACAGGAGGCTGAGGTGGGAGAACCGCTTGAACTCAGGAGGTCAAGGCTGCAGTGGGCCATGATCTCACCTCTGCCACTCCAACCTGGGTGACAGAGTAACACACTCCATCTCCAAAAAAGAAAAAAGAAAAGAAAAGAAGGAAGGAAGGAAAGAAAGGGAAAAAAGAAATGGTAGAATTTCATAAACCTGCAAAGTATGTGTATGCATGGAGAGAGGATGGGATAGGAGTCTAGTCTTTTAGGTCAGCTTTACAAAGTTTACGGGGCCACATCTGGCAAAAGGCCCTGTGCTAGATGCTGGTTACAATAAATAACAGCCAACGACTGTATGGCTCTCATCCCACAGCAGCTACTGTTATAAGCACTTTAACCATGTTGACTTATTTAATCCTCGCAACAACTTGATGTTGTAGGTGCTATTATTAATTACCCCCATTTTACAGGTCCGGACTCTGAGGCAGGAAGAGATTAAGTATCTTGCCTAAGATCCCCGGCAAAGAAGGACAGAACGGGGGATTGAACCCACAGAGTGGGGCTTTAGGGCCCTTGCTCTTGTTTTGTTTACTACATGAGCTGCCTCTCAGGCACGCAAACACTTACTGAACTTCATGCCAAGCCCTAGGCTTCCTACTGAGAGAGATATAATGATGCCTTAGCCACAAACCTCACCCTCGAGGAGCGACAGGGACACAGTTCACCCCAATACAAGGCAGACAACTGATCTGTGTTATATAAGAGGAACATATAGAATGTTCTGGAGGCTAAAGGAGAGATGGTACCGAACACCGAATGCCATGTGGAGGATGTGACACTTAGATGTGAAAGGGAGCAACAGTCATTTGTTACATTGAGTCTTCCTGACAATTCTGTTATCATCTCCATTTCATAGGTTTAAAAAGGTTACTGTAATCCTAACACTTTGGGAGGCTGAGGCTGGAGGATTGTTTGAGCCCAGAAGTTCGAGACCAGCCTGGACAATATAGTGAGACCCAGACTCTACAAAAAAAATTTTTTTTAATTAGCCAGTATAGTGATGCATACCTGTAGTCCCAGCTGCTTGGGAGGCTGAGGCAGGAGGATCACTTGAGTCCAGGATGTCAAGGTTGCAGTGAACCATGATTGCACTACAGCACTCCAGCCTGGGTAACAGAGTGAGACCTTGTCTAAAAAATAATAATAATAATTAATTGAGGCTCCCAGAGATGCATTAAAGTGGTGGAGTTGGGATTCTCTCCCAGGCTTCTCTAACCCAGAGCCGTGCCTTGCCAAGACAGCCTGGCAAGGTCTTCCCTGCGCTGTTCACATCAACCCATCAGGGATGTTTGGGTTCTTTAGTGGGCTTGGTGCAAACCACCATCCTTGGCAGGGCTGCACCGGGCAATTAACAAACCAAAAGCACTTTGAAGATAAAATTGTCCATAAAAAGGGCTGGTTCCCACAGGTGCAGGCAGTGAGGCAGGGACAGTTTGTGGGGAGGCTTGTGTTGACGACAACATGGGATCCTTGAACAAGGAGGCTGAGCTTCCAGGCCCTTCCAAAAATCTCCTTCTCTGGCCCCAGAGGAAGCTATGATTTGAAACCGTCCCTATAAAGTTTATAAAATTAATCAGCTGACAAGGGAGGGAGGGAAGTGAAACTAAACCAAGCTTTCAGGACATTCAGCATTAATCACTAGGTCACCTTGCTCCCTGGCCTCTTTCCTCATGGTCATTCACTGCCTCTTGCCCTCGAATGACATAAACCCTGCCACCCCTTAACTGCTCTGTAGATAACAACTTGAACATTGTGAAACGTTGTTTTCCATTTTAGATAGTCTTTCAAGTCCTGCGTAACAGTGAAAGTACTGACGTCAGCTGGTCTGAAGGACTCCACTGACATCAGCTGGTCAGAAGGACACCATGAGAAGCTGACACACCAAAAAACCCAGTTTCTGCATCCTGATGATTTCATCCCTCTTACCCCAACCAATCAATGGCCTCAATTTTCCAGCCCCTCACCTGCCATGATCCTCTTAAAAACCCCAGCTCAGCCTGGGTGACAAAGTGAGACTCTGCCTCAAAAAATACCCCAGCCCAGCACTCCTTGGAGAGATGGATTTGAGTCTTCTTCTATCTCCTTATGTGGTGCTCTGCAAAAACTTTCTCTGCTGCAAACCCTGCTGTCTTAGAGTATTTTTCTGTTACTGTACCATGGACATATGAACTTGTTGGTCCTATAACAGACTGAAGGCAAAACATTCCAAACTTCAGCATGAAGCACTGTCCTCTAAATTTTGCCATAACTATGTTCTACCTCTGCTATAGTTTATTTAGTACTATCTTCATTAAATTAACTCACTTAAAAATTATTCATCCTGGCCAGGCACTGTGGTTCACCCCTGTAATTCCAGCACTTTGAGAGGCCAAGCCAGGCAGATCACCTGAGGTCAGGAGTTCAAGACCAGCCTGCCCAACGTGGCAAAGCCCCATCTCTACTAAAAATACAAAAAATTAGCCGGG
>NW_012100876.1:2032478-2035879 GCF_000951045.1 Mandrillus leucophaeus | reverse complement strand
TGCATTTATAATTTCTTTTTCATATACATAAATTAAAACTATTTAAAATAACAACAACAAAAATTTTTCTGTGGATCATCTAAAAGCCTCTCCCTTTTGGGAATGCCAGGCTAGGGCACCTCTCTCCCTCATGAGAGGAGATTCACTAACCCCACACTTCCTCCTTCTCCAATGACTTTTAGCAACTTTCTTTTCTTTCTCTGAGCCTCAGTTTCTTCATCCCCAGATTCCTTGTAGCTCTTATATAAGGAATTGGTGAAATGCAGCCTCAAGCCAGTCAGCCTGGGCTAGAATCCTGGCCCTGCCCTTTCTTGCAGTATGACCTCAGGCAAGTTATTTAGCCCATCTCTGCCCCAATTGTACCGTCTGTGAAATGGACACCACTTCACAGGGCTGCTGAAGGGCTTTGCATCTCCTCTAAGAAGCCCACCCTGACCATTTGATTGTATACCCCACATGTTGCCTACCCCAGCAACTTCTGGGCCTCTTTACTTGTACTTTTTCCCATAGCATTTATTACCTTCTGACAAACAACTGCATGATCTAACAAACTGCATGATTGATTGGTTATGTTTACTCTATTTCCTCCTGCCCTCTCTGAGAATGTAAATTCCACAAGGCCGGGGATATTCACCAGTTTTGTTTGCTGATGTATCTATTCCAAGTACCTAGGTGGAAGACTGTCTGGCCCTCAATTAATATTTCTTGAATGAAGGGAACAACTGAATGACTCCTGAGTCTCATAGCCTCCCACATGGGGTAAGAACCCCACACCCCAGGAACAGTCAGTAAAACCCCTGACCAAAGAAAGTATTTCCTTCAGTTTCATAGTTTGAAGGAATAGGGGCTATTGGGGAACAGTCCCTGACTCAAAGGAAGCAGTATTTTGGGCTTTCTAGAAGTACTAACGATACATCAAAGGAAGTGAAATTGTCATCAAAATCAATGCCTTTCAGCAAGTCCAGCAGATGTGGGCGGGGCTGCTGTCCTGTGGGTTTTGAAAGGGGTGTGTACTGGGAGAGCCCCCACGGTCACCTGCTGGCTGTGATTTCTACTTCCCTGTTGGGTTGGGAAGTTGTAGTTACTTTTACTAAGTGCCTGCTAAGTACCAGGGGCTTCCTACAGATTAGTTCATTTATTCCTCAAAACAGCTAAATGTTGGCTGGGTAGGCATGGTGGCTTACACCTGTAATTCCAGTGCTTTGGGAGACCGAGGCAAGAGAATCGTTCAAGCCCAGGATTCAAGACCAGCCTAGACAATATAGAGAGACCCCATGTCTACAAAAAATAAAAAAATTAGCCAGGTGCAATGACGCGCACCTATAGTCCCAGCTACTTAGGAGGCTGAGGCAGGGGGACCGCTTGAGCCCAGGAGTTCAAGGCTGCAGTGAGCTCTGATGGCACCACTGTACTCCAGCCTTGGCAACAGAGTGAAGACCTATCTCTAAAAAAACAACCAAAAACCAAAAATACAAATAAATGTAGTGGTGGAATTATGCCTATTGTACAGATGAGGAAAGAAGGATGAAAAAAGGAGTGAGTTGCCCAGGGTCACCCAGCTGACTGATTAGTACCAGAGTCTGGCTGGAACGCTGGCCTGCTCAGGCTTAGGCTTACGGTCCCAGTCTATAGCTCCTGCTCATGGCGCTCTCAGACCCTCACTCCCACCATTTGCCTCTGACCTATGGATCTTGGGCTTCCCTGAAACAGGACCGGAACGAGCTTCCTCAGATGCTGATGTAGCAGTATATCTATTCACAATGGAAAGATGGTTACGGCATCACTTGAAACCCAGACCTTGCTTTCTGAGCCCAAAGGAGTGTCCCACCTCATCTACTAGACTGGTCTCCAAGAAATCTTGACTGTTTCTAGAGGGATCAAAGGAGCCTGCTGGCCAGGTGTGGTGGCTCACGCCTATAATCCCAGCACTTTGGGAGGCTTAGGTGGGAGGACTGCTTGAGCCCGGGAGTTTGAGACCAGCCTTGGCAACATAGTGAGACTGTTTCTACAAAACAAAAAAAAGAAGAAGAAGAGGAGAAGGAGAAGGAGAAGAAGAAGAAGAAAAAAGAAAAGAAAAGGAAAAAAAAGTAGTTGGGTGTGGTGGCACATGCCTGTAGTCCAGCTACTATACTATACCATATAACTATATTATCTATTCAAAACAAATAAAACTGGCTGGGCACAGTGGCTCACCCCTGTAATCCCAGCACTTTGAGAGACCAAGGTAAGCGAATCACCTGAGGTCAGGAGTTCAAGACCAGCCTAGACAACATGGTGAAACCTTGTCTTTACTAAAAATACAAAAATTAGCCAGGCATGGTGGTCGGCACCTGTAGTCCCAGTTACTCAGGAGGCTGAGGCAGGAGAATCGCTTGAACCTGCGAGGTGGAAGTTGCAGTGAGCCAATATCATGCCACTGTACTCCAGCCTGGGCGACAGAGTAAGACTCAATCTCAAAGAAAAACAAACAAACAAATAAAACTAAAAATAGTGAATGTTAAAAAATAAAGATGATCACAATTTTTGATTGGGGAGGTTGCAAAGTAGCTTGTTTAATATAAGCTAATTGATTTTGTGTTTTAAAACTGTATGTATGTCACTAGTAATGGGACAAACTGACATCACACACCTCTCGGCAGGACAGACTGAGGACACAGCATCATTTCTGTTGCTGACAGAAATGCAGAAACTGTTGTATCTAATCTTAAGAAAGTTTATCAGGCAAACCTTGAGGGGCACTCTATATAATAACTGGCCTATACTCTTCAAAACTGTCAAGGTCAGCCTGGCTTGGTGGCTCATGCCTGTAATCCCAGCACTTTGGGAGGCCAAGGCGGGTGGATCGCTTGAGCCCAGGAGTTCCAGACCAGGCTGGGCAACATGGTGAAACCCCATCTCTATTTTAAAAAACAAAAGAAACCTGTCAAGCTCATGAGGAAAAAGAAAAGCTGAGGAATGGTTTCACGTGAACAGAGAATAAAATACAGGACAACTAAATGTAATTGTTGTTCCTGGGTTAGATCCTGAACCAGAAAAAAAGTTGCTGTATAGGCCATGAGTGAGATAATTGTGGAAATTTCAAAAACTGTGGTCATGGGAAGCTCAGATGGGTCATAACACACATCAGGTTGGTCATTTCCTGGGCTACATACCTTGTATAGAATAACATTATACAAACAAGTTCTCTTTAGAGTTCCGGTACACTTATAATAACAATAAAATAATAGGACCGTAGCAACCTTTTGTCCTACCTTAGTGACTTGATGTATACACTGAGAACAGCTCTCAGTCTGAGGAAGGTCAGTTGAAATCCTTACTGTACAAGTCCAAATTTTAAGGAAAATGAGTCCTGTGATGAGTTTCCTCATGCTTCGGCCATGAGTGGACCAGTCAGTTTCCGG
>NW_012100876.1:2022119-2032428 GCF_000951045.1 Mandrillus leucophaeus | reverse complement strand
TTTTGTGTTTTAAAACTGTATGTATGTCACTAGTAATGGGACAAACTGACATCACACACCTCTCGGCAGGACAGACTGAGGACACAGCATCATTTCTGTTGCTGACAGAAATGCAGAAACTGTTGTATCTAATCTTAAGAAAGTTTATCAGGCAAACCTTGAGGGGCACTCTATATAATAACTGGCCTATACTCTTCAAAACTGTCAAGGTCAGCCTGGCTTGGTGGCTCATGCCTGTAATCCCAGCACTTTGGGAGGCCAAGGCGGGTGGATCGCTTGAGCCCAGGAGTTCCAGACCAGGCTGGGCAACATGGTGAAACCCCATCTCTATTTTAAAAAACAAAAGAAACCTGTCAAGCTCATGAGGAAAAAGAAAAGCTGAGGAATGGTTTCACATGAACAGAGAATAAAATACAGGACAACTAAATGTAATTGTTGTTCCTGGGTTAGATCCTGAACCAGAAAAAAAGTTGCTGTATAGGCCATGAGTGAGATAATTGTGGAAATTTCAAAAACTGTGGTCATGGGAGGCTCAGATGGGTCATAACACACATCAGGTTGGTCATTTCCTGGGCTACATACCTTGTATAGAATAACATTATACAAACAAGTTCTCTTTAGAGTTCCGGTACACTTATAATAACAATAAAATAATAGGACCGTAGCAACCTTTTGTCCTACCTTAGTGACTTGATGTATACACTGAGAACAGCTCTCAGTCTGAGGAAGGTCAGTTGAAATCCTTACTGTACAAGTCCAAATTTTAAGGAAAATGAGTCCTGTGATGAGTTTCCTCATGCTTCGGCCATGAGTGGACCAGTCAGTTTCCGGATGTGACTGGAGCAGGGCTTGTCGTCTTCTTCAGAGTCACTTGGCAAGGGTTGGCGAAGCTGCTCCCGTCCACGTGCTGCTCACAGTCTACTGATGTTCAAGGATAGTCTCGGAGGTTGGGCTTGCTAGAATAAACTGAGTCCAACACCTCTACACAGTTATGTTCAACTGGGCTCTCTGACACCGGGAGCAAGGTGGTGGGGTTTAGAGTGTTGCAAACTTCAATGGTTATGTGGGGATTTTCACATAGTAAGCTTTGGTACTTGGTTCATCTAGCATTTCTTAACCAATGATGTCCTTTGGTATTTATTAAAGTTACCGCAGTGTGGAGGGCCTTTATATTCAGGTTTTGCCTAAGGGTTAGTTTATCTGCTTCTTGTGCTAACACAGCCGTTGCTGCTAGGGCCCTTAGACCTGGGGGCCAGCCTTTGGAAACCCTGTCTAGTTGTTTTGAGAGATAGGCCACTGACCTTGGCCAGGGCCCCACAGTCTGGGTTAAAACTCCAACTGCCGTTTTTTCTCTTTCTGACACATAGAGTGTAAAGAGTTTTGTCAGAGCAGGTAGCCTCAGGGCTGGGGCCGACATGAGTTTTTCTTTTAACTGATGAAAACCTCATTGCCATTGGTTGTAATAGATGTAGTTTATCTAACCTACATTTTTATTAACTGTCACCCACCAAAATATGGACTTAAATCCTGCAACTATTTGATTTCAAGTTTTAAATTGATCTGGTATTCCTCATGGGACTCCAATTGCATCTAAACAGACATGAGAGTCTAAAGACCCATAAGGGGCTTCTCTCACTTTATGATGTCCTATTTTTTTTCCTTCTGATTGATGAAATGCCAGGGTGAAAGGGATAGCCAACTGGACTAAAGTACAAGTGCCACTCCAGTTATTCAGCAGAGTGCCCAATAAAGGTCCTCCACCACAATACCACCACACATCCGCTCGGGGATGAACAAAGGCTGACTGATAAGCTCTTGAAAATTCTTAAGCTCATCTCATCCCTTCAGGTCTCCAAGGAATGCTGTTTCCTCCCTGTTGTGAGAGACAGGAAGTGAACTTAGTGTTGGGAGACGGAAGCTGGATGGCCCTCGGGGGCTGACCCACAGGGTGCTGGACTTCAGAATATAGCAGAGAGAGCCTGGCATGACTTATTACTCCAGGCTGTAGAATCCTGGAAAAGAGCTACCATGCAGCCTATGCCTGGTCGACTGGAGGACCACCTTAGTGGAAGGGGGACAATCTGGGCCTCTGGACTGCCATGTGCACAAGCATAACAATTGCTTTTGTTTAACGTGCAGATGGAATATTTGATCCATTTTAACCAGGCATTTGCATCTTGGTATCCTGTCTTAATTGCTAAAGTTTAAGTCTTTAACTTCTATGATCCTCTAGTAAAATGAATGTATGGTTTTAGGAAATTACGAAAACTGGTTGGGGCAGTCCATCTTTGCTCTTTAGTGGTCCACAGAATGTTGGACCAACTATGGCATGAAAGCTCTACATCGGGGGGCAAGACTCCTGGTTGGCACTGGAGTCTTTATCGAAATCTCCCCAGATTAAATGGTCCTAGTTTACTAATGCCCAGCCTGAGGAGAGTCAGGAGGGACAGAAGTACTTTTCTGAAGTACAGAGCTGTCTTTGACTTGGCAAGTCCCCCACAGGGTGTAAAAAGGCAAGCATTAAATGCAATAGTTTGAGGCAAAATTGACTTGGTTATGTTAATAACTAGATGGTCAGCAATAGAGCACAGAAAGAAGAAAGAGTAATAGAATAGATGAAAAGAGTTAGATTTTTCTTAGCTTTAGTTTGGTAGGATTTTCCTCTGAGACTATGGCCCACGACTCTGGAGGGGGTGGTGCTTTCTTGCCTGGGGTGTGATGAGTCCATCCTTTTTTGCTGTACGAACAGCAGTCTTGGTGGTTAGCAGCACAAGGTAGGGTCCTTCCCAGGCTGGCTCGAGTTTTTCTTCTTTCCACCTTTTGATGAGAACGTGATCTTTAGGCTGGTGCTGGTTTACTGGAAATTCTAGGGGTGGTACATGTGCTAAAAGACTTTTAGTTTTTGAGAGAAAGAAAAGTGGAAGATAAACCAAGTATATACTTTCTAAGAAATTGACCTTTTGTTTTAAATGTGGGGACCTTGGCAGTGGACTTTATAGTCCTTAGTGCCTTTTTACTGAGAAGTTTCCTTTAGCACCTATTTTTATTAGTTTTTAGACCAAAGAAAGCTAAACACTATTTTATATTTAATAATGCTTTTTGTATGATTTTTATACCAGATAAGCTAAATGTTATCTTTATATTAGTGTGTTATTAATGTTAAACCTAATTTTAATAAAACCTTGTAGACATAGTTATCTAATTTTTAATGTTTGACTATAGGGTAAGATTTTATAGACTCTTTTAACCTTTTATAATTTTTGCTAAAGAGCAGGTTGGTGCTTTAAGAAAAACCTGTTATGCTTTTACTTTAATGTCCAGTCCACAGAAAAACTGGATGATACTTATTTAACTTTAGCTAATATGTTAAACACAGAATTTTCTTTACAATTAACGTTTTAAAACTTGCTTAAACCTTCAAAACAATAATTTTTTTAACTTTTTAATGTAGGTAAAAATATACATTCTTATGCCTCCTCATAAGGTTACTTATGCTTCCTCATAATAGTTACTTTTAAATTACACAACATTTTTTGCATAAATTCTTTTTTTAACACACTTATTTTTATAACCATTTTTTTCTTTCACGACTTTTACAGGCAATTTTTCGACATGCCTTAACTTTCTGACTTATTACAAACATTTCTTTCTTTAAACAACCAGTTAATTTATTTCAGGACAAGAATTTACCATATAACACTCTTTTTATATAAATTCCACCACCCCCCTCTTTTTTTCCCCTTTTCTTTTTTCGAAGATAATAACCATTCGTTTCCAAAACGAACTTTTTTTTATGTCTGTAGACTAGACTGTCTAAGGCCACAAGAATAGAAGTTACTATAATACAGGTTACACTGTTTTTCTTTTTTTTTTTTTTTGAGACAGAGTCTCGCTCTGTTACCCAGGCTAGAGTGCAGTGGTGCCATCTCGGCTCACTGCAAGCTCTGCCTCCCAGGTTAACGCAGTTCTCCTGCCTCAGCCTCCTGAGTAGCTGGGACTACAGGCGCCCACCACCACGCCTGGCTAATTTTTTGTATTTTTAGTAGAGACGGGATTTCACCATGTTAGCCAGAATGGTCTTGATCTCCTGACCTTGTGATCCTCCTGCCTTGTCCTTCCAAAGTGCTGGTATTATAGGCGTGAGCCACTGCGCCCGGCTGACACTGTTAACTTTTAGCAAACTTTACTTTTGTTGAAAATCTTGTAAGTTTGGGATTTTAATTATCCTTTGCTATTATTAAGACCTTGTTTTGTCCAAATTAGAATTAGTATAGACGGCTTTTTTTTTTTTCAATTACCCGGCAGGAACCATCAATCATACTGTCCTGAAGGGAGTTCCTCTTAGGTCTGATCAGACCTTCGTATGGTAATTGAGATTTAGATCCCCTGTTAGGAAACCTGCTGGGTTAAGGGAATTTTCAGCGGTTAATGTTAAATCATCTTTCTTTCTTTCTCTCTTTGACTTTGTCTCTCTCTCTTTGACTTTCCTTTTGCCTCTGTCTCTTTCTCTCTCTCTCTGCCTCTCTCTTTCTTTCTCTCTCTCTCTCTCCTTGACTCCCTCTTTGTCTGTCTCTTCCTCTCTCTTTTTGTCTCTTTTCCTCTCTGTCTCTTTCCTTTCTCTCTCTCTGCTGGTCTTTCCTTGCCTCTGCCAGCCGCTTATGCTGCTGTTTTCTCAACCACTGTGTGTTGGGGGCAGGGGTCTAAAACCAGCTGTAACCAAGTGTCTATGTACGGGAGCTGGTTTGGGAGCCCTGGCTTACAGGTTACCTTGTGCCATACCTTTGAAACAGGGGACCTGTCCGGGCTTCCTTCTAATCGCCAACCTACCTCTAATGCTGGCCAGTCTATCTTACACAAAGTTTTAAGTTTTCCTGGTGTCATAGTACTCCTTAGTCTCCCTTAAATGCTTTTTTCTGAAATTTTTCAACATAAGTTCCTAGTGGGGTGAGCCTACTTTGTGCCTCACCCATGTTTCCTAGAGACAAAACACCATGCTCACACCACACACACACCACAAAGCAAAGAACGAGTAAAAAGGGCACACACACACTTTAGTAATTTACACCAAACCAAAATCAAAACCAAAATCAGAGTATCCAAAAATCCAAGCCAGGTCAAAACCGAAACCAAAGTATCAAGCAATCCAAGTCAAGTCAAAAACAAAAACCAAAGTGCTGGTATAGGCATACCATGGGTGATCAGGCCTCGTTTCCACTCAAATGGAGTGGGCAAGTTCCCAAGACCGGTCCTGTCAAGCAATTCAAACCACGTCAAAACCAAAACCAAAACCAAACCAAAGTGCTGATAAAGGCATGCCATGGGTGATCAGGCCACACTTCCACTCACATGGAGTGAGCAAGTTCTCAAGACTACTCTTACCAAGTTTCAGATGTCCAGACTCCAAGTACCAGTTCCTTCCCAGTGTTCAGCCACTGCGTTGATCCTCCACAGGGGCCTGCCAGGCACTGCTCTGGCGAGGCGTCCAACCGGGGCAAATGCCTACCCAGGAGCGCTCTCAGGATCCGCGTCGCTCGGGCTGGTCAGGGTCCCCCACAGAGAGGTTCCACAGGGCAGGCTTAAGCCGCCTAAGGAGCTGCCTCGACCATCCACCAATCACCTCGCTTCCCAGTCAGGGAACCAAGAAATGTAGCAGGACGAGCCGCAGACAAAACTGCTCAGACACCGAGTTAAAGAAGGAAGGGATTTATTCAGCCAGGGTCATCCGCAAGACTCCTGTCTCAAGAGCCGAGCTCCCCGATTGAGCAATTCCTGTCCCTTTTAAGGGCTCACAACTCTAAGGGGGTGAGCGTGAGAGGGTCGTGATCGATTGAGCAAGCAGGGGGTACGTGACTGGGGGCTGCATGCACCGGTAATTAGATCGGAACAAAACAGGACAGGGATTTTCACAGTGCATTTCTACACAATGTCTGTAATCTATAGATAACATAGCCGATTAGGTCAGGGATCATCTTTAACTACCAGGCCCAGGGTGTGGCACCGGGCTGTCTGCTTGTGGATTTCATTTCTGCCTTTTAGTTTTTACTTTTTCTTTCTTTGGAGGCAGAAATTGAGCATAAGACAATATGAGGGGTGGTCTCCACCCTTACTGGAATATTTGGACCAACATGTGTCTCATCATGTCCAATGACTCACGTCTCCTTTCTGGTTTTCTAGCTATAAGCCCAACAGCGATAATTTACCAAGGTGTTGGGTATGTGATGGCAGCCCATGCCAAGGGCAGCCTCCCTATCCCACAGCAGGCCTGTCCTGGGACGTTGCAGGGCGTCTGTCTGCCCATCCCTGAGAAGCAGCACTTCTTAGTCACTCTGGGTTCGTTTTCTCCCCACGTCTTTCAAAGCTTCGATGGGAACAGAACACTTCGTTCAACAGGAAGCCCTGAAAGGCCCTTTTGTGCAGCATCCGTCCCAGGAACCAGCTCAATGTTCTCTGAAAGAAAAAAGGCTTGGATAAAGACTGGCATTTTAAGAACCCTGGAGGTCAGGCCCTTGGTAATGAGCCTCATTAGTATGCAAACACACGCAGAGCAAAGCTTTAGCTTCTCCTGAACCTAGCTCTTTGCAGATGTTGATTTTATAGGTGGGATTTTTTTTTTCCCCTTCAGCATCTGTGGGGTTGCTACACAGGTAGATTTTTTTCTGCCTGGAAATGTAGCTGAGACAGGTCACTTCCCAGGCATTCTGCCAGGTTCTGCATTTCTGTCCCAAACAGGAAGTGGTCTCCTGGCAGATGTATTCTATTTATAAACAAATGAGTATGATTAGTTTGCCTCCTCCCACTTCCCTCATTCCCCTACAAACATGGTGGTATCCTGATCTATTATCTTGACCATGCCTGCATTGTGCACAGAGCCTGGGTTTTGGAACCAGATACACTGAGGCTCAAATCCTCACTCTGCCTCTTCCTGGCTGGGTGACCTTTGCAGATGACTTCTTTGAGCCAGTGTTTTCCTCTCAAATACAGATTGACAATAGTACCTGTTTTGCAAGTGAGGTGCGGGTGTCTTAGGATGCTAAGATGCAAAAATGAGATTTGGTGACCAGGGAAGAATACAATTAGAAGCAACTCATTGGCCAAGATTTTCCTGTAAGGAGATAAAATCAAGGAAGTAACTACTGAGCTCTGAAAAAATGCAATCAAATCCTAACATTTCCTTTTGGGTTGAAACTCAGAAACTTCCTATTACCCTCAAGGTAAACACAGACACACGCGCACACACACACACAAAAACAACAAAACAAAACAGAACCAAAAACACCCATACTCTGGCTCCAAAGGCTCTGGGTGTATGTGATTTGGCTCCTATTCACTTCCTAGCTGCCAGTCTATCGTCTGACCTTGGGCTCTGGGGCTCTGAAGGTCTGAGACTCCTTAAGCTCCCTCATCCTCCCTCCAGCCTCTGATCCTGGAAGCTCCCTCTCCCCAGGATATTCTCCCATCCTCTCCTCCCCGCTGGCTAACTCCAGCTCAGTGTTCAGATTTCAACTGTAGCATCGCTTACCCAGGACTGGGGGGTGTTAAGCCCTTAAAAGGGTTATTTGCTTCTGTGGCTTCTAGGACCCCTACAAGTTCCACTTTGTAACGCACACTACACGTGGAATATTTTTTTTTTTTTTTTTGAGACAGAGTCTCGCTGTGTTGGCCAGGCTGGAGTGCAGTGGCTCAATCGCGGTTCACTGCAACCTCTGCCTCCCAGGTTCAAGGGATTCTCATGCCTCAGCCTCCCAAGTAGTTGAGATTACAGGCACATGCCACCATGCCTGGCTAATTTTGTTTGTTTGTTTGTTTTTGTATTTTTAGTAGAGACAGGGTTTCATCAAGTTGGCCAGGCTGGTCTCGAGCTCCTGACCTCATGTGATCCACTCACCTTGGGCTCCCAAAGTGCTGGGATTACAAATGTGAGCCACTGCACCTGGTCATGCAAGTGGAATTTCTGATTCCCTATTTTCCTTGCTGGGTTTGCAAGCTCCGTGGGGATGTATTTCTACCTGGTACCATGGCTGGCACACAGAAGGGACTGACTGAGTACCTGGGTGAGAAAGAAAATGGGAACTAAAGGAAAAGATAGGGTAATAGGGGAGATGTGAATATACTGGGGTGCTCCCCAGGTTCCCACAGCACAGCACAGCCACTTGTTCATATACCCTCTGGATCAGGCCCCCTGGACATGGGATGAGTTGAAGCATATGGTAGCACTTTAAGGAACAAGCCTTTGAAATCCCCTTCTGAGCTTTACTGGGTACTTAGCTCTTTCTTCTGCTTTGGAAAGCTTCAAAGTAATTTCCAAGCCCTAATTACCCCACACACCACAGCCCCAGGCAGCCGCCAAACTTGGCCAAACTTGGCCTCAACACTCCCAGTTGCAAATTAGAAAACTGAGCCCCAAAGTAAAAGCTTGCCTGGGGCCCAAAGAGAAAACCCACCTGAAATGTCCCTTGTTCCTCAGGAAACCACCTATGGAACAAGGGCTGAGGGCTGAGAATTCTTTGGGCCTCAGTTTCCTCACAGGAGTGTGAGACGTTCCCTGCTGTACAATTCCTTGATTCTCCCCTATGGATTTACCCAGTTCAGGAGCTGCAAGGAGGTAGCACCCAGGCTGCCAAATGTGTTGTGAGGATCTCAACGTTGTTTTTTTCAATTGGAGATTTTGTATAAAACTATCTATTTAGAGGTTCTTTTGAAAAATCAATATATCTGGCAACACTGAACTCACTGTTTCCATCTCCATATGTATAAAACTGGCTGCAGGTGAGCAGTAGCTGCCTCTTTTCTACAGGTCATGTTTTCTCTGCTTTGCCACAGTCTCCACTCTTCCCTATTGTCTCTGACCTGGCTCACGTTACTCATTTGTGAAACCTGCTAAACCCTGTAGGCATTTGATTCACAGTTCTTGCAGTAAACGCTTTCCCCTTAGTCACTACTTCTAGCTACACTGGCGTTCTCTCAGTTTCTAAAAAAAGTCAAACTTTTTCCAGCCGCAGGGCCCTTGCGTATACTGTTCCCTCTGCCAGGAATGCTCTTTCCTCCACAAGTTGCAGCTGAAGGGCCACCTTCTTTGTCTGAATTAGATTTCCCTTCATGTATCTGTATTCTTCCATGTCACATATCACACTTTGTGATTACTCATGGGTATGATGATTTGTCTGTCTTCTCTCTCCCCTATTAGAATATTAGAATTAGGAGGGCAAGGACTTGCTTAGTTTAAAGGATTGCTACCTCTGAAGCATGCAATCTAGAGCCTGGTACATCTTAGGACCTTGGTAAATATTTGTGTAATAAATGCATGAATGAATACATGAGTGGGTCTCTGCCAGGCATCCGTTCCATGAGAAGTGGCCGCTAGGTGCAGTGGCTCACACCTATAATCCCAGCACTTTGGGAGGCCAAGGCGGGTGGATCACTCAAGGTCAGGAGTTTGAGACTACCCTGGCCAACATGGTGAAAAACAAACAAACAAACAAACAAAAAAGACAGAAAGTTAGCTGGGCGTGTTGGCATGCCTGTAATCCCAGCTACTTGGGAGGCTGAGGCAGAATTGCTTGAACCTGGGAGGCGGAGGATGCAGTGAGTCAAGATTGCGCCACTGCACTCCAGCCTGACACAGCACTCCAGCAACAGAGCGAGACTCCATCTCAAACAAACAAACAAACAACAACAAAAAAAAGAAGTGTCCAATCATCCCATCTTCCTGCTTCCTGTGGGGTTGGTAAAAAGATGTCACTCTCTGGCCTCCCTATGTCCTCGGGCCCGTGTCAGCAGGTACATGTGTTCTACTTCTCCAGAAGCCCTAGGATGAAAGGTGGGTGAAGACACTTTAGGAGCATTTGCATTCAAACCTGGGTATATTTGTCAGGCAACTACAGATGCCTACAGAGATCAAAGGGATGATGAGATGACAGAGCTAGGAAATGAGGCCTTTTCTCCACGTGGAGAAAAGGAGGCTTGGCTTGAATTAGATCTGTAAAGTCCCAAAGTGGATGCAGAGGGATGGATGCTTCAACGATGAGAAGGATTCAAGGTCTCCCTTGAAGTTTAAAAGAGTTCAAGGCAAAGAAGCATCTCCTCCAACGGACTTGACTCAGAAGGATCTTACGGAGCGTTCTGCTCCTGAAGTGCCACCCCCCAGAAGGAACAGCTCCTTGTCATGGTTTAAAACTTGTCCATGTTTAAAAATTGCAATGTCACCTCACCCCCCACCGCCTCCCTGCCACACACACAGTCCTGATTTTCAATTTCTCTATAAAACCAGAAGAGCTAAGCCGGGCATGGTGGTTCACAACGGTAATCTCAG
>NW_012100876.1:2018542-2020129 GCF_000951045.1 Mandrillus leucophaeus | reverse complement strand
ATACATAAAATATATATATTTTTAAGAAAGGGTCTCACTCTGATACCCACTGAACTGCAATGGCATGATCATGGCTCACTGCAGCCTCGACCTCCTGGGCTCAGGTGGACCTCCTGCCTCAACCTTCCAAGTAGCTGGGACCACAGGTGCACACCATAATGCCTGGCTAATTTTTTAAACTTATTTGTGGAGATGGGGGTCTTGCTATGTTGCCCAGGCTGATCTTGGACTCCTGGGCTCGAGCTATCCTCTGGCCTCAGCCACCCGAAATGTTGGGATTATAGGCGCGAGCCACCTCACCCAGCCAATGATCTTATTATTTTCAGAGAACTATATATTCATACTGGAGAAATCAACACACAACCAGTGTACAATGGTCTGGGTTTGTAGTGAAATCCCTGCTAGGTGGGTAAGGACTCTCTGGTTTGAGCCTTGGTCCCGCTACCTGAGGGCTGTTCAAACAGAAGCTCACAGATCCCAGGGATTTCAGAACAGGAGGAAACGGTGGAAATCTGGAAACCCGCTCTGTGTCGAGCACCCTGCGAGGGCTGCAGGGCCTGAGCTGCTGAATTCACACCCATATCTTTGGAGGAAAAGCATGAGCAACAAGTGCCTAGGACAATGAACAATCAGTGAGGTTTCTCCCAAGAGTGTCTATGATCCCAATGCCTTCTATACAAACTAGTTTTGGGGAACATTGGCTTGGGGAAGGGGTTGCCCCTCTGGAAATCTTAGGAACAGGCATCCTCCAAAAGATTGTCTCCTTACTCCAGGAACAGAGCTGGGGGGGGCCTGAGTAGTCTTCCAGGTGTGAACACCTCATTCTTTCAAGGAAATGGAGGCCCGGGCAGGGAAGTGAACTCGTGAGTGAGTGATGCCAGTGGGTGAGTCTGGAGGATTCAGATGCTCTGAGTCCCAGGCTGGTGTTCTTGCACTAGGAGAGAGAAAAGAGACAGGAGACAAATGAGAGGTGAGAGGGTAAAGGAAGAATGAGAGAAAAGGAGGAGGAGAGAAAAGGGAGAAGAAGGAAAAGAAGAGATGAGGCCAGACGCAGTGGCTCACACATGTAATTCAAGCACTTTGGGAGGCTGAGGCAGGCAGATCACCTGAAGTCAGGAGTTCGAGACCAGCCTGGCCAACATGGTGAAACTCCATCTCTACTAAAAATACAAAGTTAGCTGGATATGGTGGCAGGTGCCTGTAATCCCAGCTACTTGGGAGGCTGAGGCAGGAGAATCACTTGAACCCAGGAGGTGGAGGTTGCAGTGAGCCAAGATGGCACCATTGCACTCCAGCCTGGGCAACAAGAGCAAAACTCAGTCTCAAGAAAACATAAAACAAACAAACAAACAAAAAAACGGAGCACGAGAGAAGAGATAGGCTCTTTTTAAGGTGCACTGGGGCGCCTTAGTTAATTTCACATCTGAGCATATGGTTCTGTGATGCCCACCAACGACTTCTTTTCTGGGTGTCTGAACTCTTCAATGACATCATAAAACCTTCTTTGTACCACAGGTTGAACCACATGGCACTTTGTGGGGTCCTCGCGATTGCTTCATCCAAGAAGTTGGTTCTGCAAATGGCCAC
>NW_012100876.1:2013071-2018492 GCF_000951045.1 Mandrillus leucophaeus | reverse complement strand
TCACTTGAACCCAGGAGGTGGAGGTTGCAGTGAGCCAAGATGGCACCATTGCACTCCAGCCTGGGCAACAAGAGCAAAACTCAGTCTCAAGAAAACATAAAACAAACAAACAAACAAAAAAACGGAGCACGAGAGAAGAGATAGGCTCTTTTTAAGGTGCACTGGGGCGCCTTAGTTAATTTCACATCTGAGCATATGGTTCTGTGATGCCCACCAACGACTTCTTTTCTGGGTGTCTGAACTCTTCAATGACATCATAAAACCTTCTTTGTACCACAGGTTGAACCACATGGCACTTTGTGGGGTCCTCGCGATTGCTTCATCCAAGAAGTTGGTTCTGCAAATGGCCACACTCCATAGCCGCCTAAGAGGTTTCAAAGGCACCTGGAGTTTCCTCCCCAATTTGCCAGCCCACTCAGCTGAGTCGCATTGGGGTGGAATGATAGGCAAGGCACTTCCCCTGTGGGCCTCAGGCTCCCAATCTGCAAATGGGGTTTAGACTAAGAGAAAGTTTGGACCATGTTCCTGCTCTTAGAGCTCTGGCATTCTAGAATTTTGTCAATTCCAAGTTACTCTGCTTCTCTCCTTCTTCTTCAAGTATTTGTGAGAGGCATTACAGACCGAGTCCAGAACTCCTTGCTATGAATTAATTACAACTGGAAGAAAAAGGTTCTAAATGAACAGGGGATAAAGTGCCAGGAACCTAACACAGACCTTGCTCAAGTCGGTAAGACCATCCCCCATGGGGTTAGCAACCGCTTTTGGTGGACGTGAAGGCCGAGGGTGCTGATCCCGGCTGCCACCTCCCTCCACTCCCCAGCTACTTTGGGCGACCTCCCTGGGGACGTACCAGTATGTTCATCATCTTCATCTTCCAAGGGCATTTTTGAGCCTCCTAAACTGGAAAGTTATTAAAAATCAGAAGCGTGGAGAGACAGAAACACCCAGTGTGTCTGAGAAAATGATATAAATTGGGATTGGTGTGTGCTGTGTCCGGCCAAGCAATCATGGGGTGCAGCATGTTAGAAACAACACTGGACCACAGAGAGGAGGTCCACATGGCCAGAGAATTTACAATAGCGTGCTTTGCCTCAGTAGTAATTAGGGAAATGTAAATCCACAACCAAGGAAGTGACATTTCATATCTGTCATATCTGTCTCAACCAGAAGGCTAACCCAAAGCCTAGCACACTGTTTAACTGGCAAAAATTAGAATCCAGGCATGGTGGCTCACACCTGTAATCCCAGCACTTTGGGAGGCTGAAGTGGGAGGATCACTTGAGCCCAGGAGTTTGAGCCCAACCAGGCCAACATAGTGAGACCCCTATCTCTCCAAAAAAAAAAAAAAGAAAAGAAACAATTAGAAAGTCTGATAATACCAAGTGTTGACAAGGACGTAGAGAAATAGATACTTGAGTACTTTGCTTGTGGGAGTGTCAACCTCTACAGTGAGCGATTTGGGAATATCTAGTAAAGTAGAATAAGCACATTCCCTTCAAACCAGCAAGTCCACTCCTAGGCACGCCCCCTAGAGAAACTGATGAATTTCAAATAAGGAAATATGTCTATGGGGACATTCATTGCAAGAGTGTTCATCATAATGAAAAGGTGGAAATGTCTGTATGCCCATCAACAGGGAAAAGGAGAAACTGTGAAATAGTTCTACAGTAGAATACCATAAAGCAGTTAAAATTGTAAGTCAATTTTGAAATTTCACACTATCATAAGACCTTTGGCCACGCGGGGCCCCTCTCTGTGGTCCAGTGTTCTTTCTAACATGCTGATGCTGCAGCCTGTGATTGCTCGGCGGGACATAGCACTCACCAGTCCCACTTTGGGACCAGTTTATATCATTTTCTCAGACACACGGGATGTCTCTGTCTTTCCACACTTCTGATTTTTAATAACTTCCCAGTTTAGGAACAAAAAAGACAAAAAAAGATAATAAGCTACATGGCGAATGATGCCATTTTATACAAGGTTTATAAACCTGTAACACAAGACTATGTAATTTTTATAGATACATATATATGCAGTAAAAGCAGAAAACTATGCGTGGTCTGGAGACAGTATAGGTCATAAAAAATAAAAGAAAACTATGTGTGGGCATGATAAACACATAATTTGTAAAATTGGTTCCCTGGTTTGGTGGTGGAGTAAGAACGAGATCAGGGAAGATTACACAGGGAGTTTCCACACTCTTTGACTTTTCTCATCTCTTTAAAAAATTGAAATGAATAGAACTTAATGTTAGTATTTGATAATGTGAGAAGGTTTCATATTTAATTCTCGATTCTGGTCTGTTTTAAAAATAGTTGAGAATAAAATATAATTTCTATTCTATTAAAAATATTTCTTAGAGACATGGTCTCCCTCTGTCACCCAGGCTAGAGTGCAGTGGCACAATCATGGCTTGCTACAGCTTCTTGGCTGGACCTTCTAGGCTCAAGCAATCCTCCTGCCTCAGCCTCCAAAGTAGCTGGGACTACAGGTATGTGCCACCACGTCTGGTTCATTTTATATTTTAAAAATTATTTTTAATTATTATTATTTTTTTTGAGATGGAGTATCACTCTGTCGCCCAGGCTGGAGTGCAGTGGCACGGCTCATGCAATCTCCACCTCCCGGGTTCAAGAGATTCTCCTGCCTCAGCCTCTCAAGTAACTGGGATTACAGGTGGGTGCCACTGTGCCCAGCTAATTTTTTTGTATTTTTAGTAGAGGTGGGGTTTCACCATGTTGGCCAGGCTGGTCTTGAACTCCTGACCTTGTGATTTGTCCGCCTTGGCCTCCCAAAGTGCTGAGATTACAGGCGTGAGCCACCGCGCCCGGCCATCATTTAAAAAATTTCTTATAGAGACAAGTTCTCCCTCTGTTGCCCAAGCTGGTCTGGAACTCCTGGGATCAAGTGATCCTCCTTCCTCGGCCTCCCAAATTACTGGGATTATAGGCATGAGCCACCACATCAGCCAAAACAATAATTTGAAAAAGAAGAAAAAACATAGAAAAGCATTGAGCCATGAGCTCTGTCCACTTGGGACTGCAGACGCAGATCTGCTACAAATCTCTGTTGTCCTGGGCACGTCCACTAACCTTGCTAGGCAGGGCCTGTATTCAGCAGTTTTCCAACTGGTTCTTACTCAGAACTATCTCCCCTGGTACCATAAAGGCATTATGTGTGAGGGGGGAAAGGTGGGATGTACAGGATAAAACAGATTTTTGAAAGAGGAGTTGCCTGCGTAAATAGGGAAAGTGGGGGACAGATGGACCTAGCATCCCACCTACAGCAGCCCCTACCATTCTCCATGAACCCGGGGGCTCTGAGCATGCACAGCTTGAATACCCCTAGTCCAGCCCCAACATCCCATGAGGAACCTGGAGGCTGCCTAGACTGGCAGAAATGAAGGGACAAGATTAGAGTGAGATAGGTGAGGTGCCTAGGACACAGCATTTCAGGAGGTGCTCACTCTTGGGGTGGTTCAAGTGCCCCCCTGCCCTTGTGTGCCCTCATAGAAACCCTGCCTGCGCTCTCCTTTTCTGATAGTCATGGACACACTCATCACCCCTACTAGAAAAGCAAGCTCCTCAAGACCATGGCTCAGCTCTGTGTCTGGTACACTCACCCCATCCAGAGGGCAAGCTCAAAGCTCGGCATGCAGTAGGTCTTAAATATTGTTGCTGAAAGATTGATTAAAGAAGGACAGAAGAAAAAAGAAAGGTAAAAAATGGCTGGGCAAGGTGGCTCACATGTATAATCCCAACATTTTGAGAGACCAAGGCAGGAGGATCATTTCAGCCTGGGAGTTTAAGACCAGCCTGAGCTACACAGCAAGACCCGGTCTCTACAAAGAATTTAAAAACAAAATTGGCTGGGCACAGTGGAGCGCACCTGTAGTCCCAGCTATTCCAGAAGCCAAGGCAGGAGGATGCCCTGAGCTCAGGAGTTTGAGGCTGCAGTGAGCTCTGATCATGCCACTGCACTCCAGCCTGGGTGACAGAGTGAGACTCTGTCTTAAAAAGAAAGAAAGAAAAGAAAGAAAAAAAAAAAACAGAGGAAGGAGAAAGCAAGCAAAGAAGAAAAGGACAAAGAAAAGAAAGAAAAGAGGAGGGAAGGAAGAAAGAACGGACGGGGAGACTCCTCACCCTCTCCAAAGCCAGCATCTGGGCTATCAGCCAACCTGGACCAGTCACTTTGCTGCTGGGGGCAATGAGTGTGGGTAATTGTTGGCTTCAGCCTTACTCATCCTTCCTGGGGGCTGTGTGCAAAGCAGAGGGTTTCACTTGCCCAGTGGGTACTGAATTATAGCTGTGGAGCAGAGTCCCATGTAATTAACCAGCAGCCGCAAGCCCCGGAGAGTCTGTGAAGGTTGCCTAGTGCACAGGTGGTTTGGGCCCTGAGCAAGGCAACTCCTAATTAGCCTTGGCCTGGTTTTTACAATCCACAGCGCTGGGACCCACCTCCTGGGAGGCTGGCTATACATTGACTGTGGAGTTCCTTACTGGGGCTCCCAGAGTGGAATTGGGTGCCAGAAAAGCAGAATTTTGCATGTGTTTGTGCATATATTTGGGTTGGGAAGAGAGACTTCCTTAAAACTACTCTAAGAGAGTAGTTCTTCCATTTATAATCATCTTCCTTTTAAAGATGACACACTGGTGTTTAGAGAGGTGACATGCCTTGTTGAAAGCATTGGGGCTGAACTCCAGATATATGTGATTCCATATCAAGTTGCCTTATCCCTCCACTATAAACACTATAAACATGAAACCTTAATATCATTTACCATTCCTTGAACACTTGGTGTGTTAAATGTCAGACCTTTATTTTCTCAATTCTCACCATAACTTCATGAATAGACCCACTTATCCCCATTTTGTAGTTGAAGTTCACAGAGACAAGGGGGCGTGTCTGAGGTTATGCAGCAAACAGAGAGAGGAGCCAGGATAAAAACCAAGTCCGAAGGTCTGCAGCCCATGATCTTCACCGTGTTGTCTCTTGCTAGGGAGTGAAAGGCTGACGAGAAACGACAGTCAGCATGGGGAAGACTGGACCATGGCTCACTCTCTGGATGTTAATGGTTGATGAAGCTGGGAGGCAGAAACATACACATTGTACCTCAGATACCGTTGCACTTCTTCACACTGATTAGGTGGGCACACTTTTCAAAGTCTGAATAAAGGAAGTGTCGGAGGAGGTACTGGGGAAATGGGGACTCTCAGAAATTGCTAGAAGGAGCATAAATTGGCATAGGATCTTTGGAGACCAATTGCCCCATACAACCTAGCCATCCTTCTAGGAAGGAATGAACACTCATCTATCTACGTAACATGAATGGGGCTATTCCTTCCTTGCAGCATTTTTGTAATAGAGGATATGTGAAAGCAAGTTAAATGTCAGTAGGGGAATGGATAAGGAAAATATGGT
>NW_012100876.1:2010858-2013021 GCF_000951045.1 Mandrillus leucophaeus | reverse complement strand
AAAAAAAAAAACAGAGGAAGGAGAAAGCAAGCAAAGAAGAAAAGGACAAAGAAAAGAAAGAAAAGAGGAGGGAAGGAAGAAAGAACGGACGGGGAGACTCCTCACCCTCTCCAAAGCCAGCATCTGGGCTATCAGCCAACCTGGACCAGTCACTTTGCTGCTGGGGGCAATGAGTGTGGGTAATTGTTGGCTTCAGCCTTACTCATCCTTCCTGGGGGCTGTGTGCAAAGCAGAGGGTTTCACTTGCCCAGTGGGTACTGAATTATAGCTGTGGAGCAGAGTCCCATGTAATTAACCAGCAGCCGCAAGCCCCGGAGAGTCTGTGAAGGTTGCCTAGTGCACAGGTGGTTTGGGCCCTGAGCAAGGCAACTCCTAATTAGCCTTGGCCTGGTTTTTACAATCCACAGCGCTGGGACCCACCTCCTGGGAGGCTGGCTATACATTGACTGTGGAGTTCCTTACTGGGGCTCCCAGAGTGGAATTGGGTGCCAGAAAAGCAGAATTTTGCATGTGTTTGTGCATATATTTGGGTTGGGAAGAGAGACTTCCTTAAAACTACTCTAAGAGAGTAGTTCTTCCATTTATAATCATCTTCCTTTTAAAGATGACACACTGGTGTTTAGAGAGGTGACATGCCTTGTTGAAAGCATTGGGGCTGAACTCCAGATATATGTGATTCCATATCAAGTTGCCTTATCCCTCCACTATAAACACTATAAACATGAAACCTTAATATCATTTACCATTCCTTGAACACTTGGTGTGTTAAATGTCAGACCTTTATTTTCTCAATTCTCACCATAACTTCATGAATAGACCCACTTATCCCCATTTTGTAGTTGAAGTTCACAGAGACAAGGGGGCGTGTCTGAGGTTATGCAGCAAACAGAGAGAGGAGCCAGGATAAAAACCAAGTCCGAAGGTCTGCAGCCCATGATCTTCACTGTGTTGTCTCTTGCTAGGGAGTGAAAGGCTGACGAGAAACGACAGTCAGCATGGGGAAGACTGGACCATGGCTCACTCTCTGGATGTTAATGGTTGATGAAGCTGGGAGGCAGAAACATACACATTGTACCTCAGATACCGTTGCACTTCTTCACACTGATTAGGTGGGCACACTTTTCAAAGTCTGAATAAAGGAAGTGTCGGAGGAGGTACTGGGGAAATGGGGACTCTCAGAAATTGCTAGAAGGAGCATAAATTGGCATAGGATCTTTGGAGACCAATTGCCCCATACAACCTAGCCATCCTTCTAGGAAGGAATGAACACTCATCTATCTACGTAACATGAATGGGGCTATTCCTTCCTTGCAGCATTTTTGTAATAGAGGATATGTGAAAGCAAGTTAAATGTCAGTAGGGGAATGGATAAGGAAAATATGGTGTACTCATACAATGTGATATCATAATCGGGCATCAGCATAGATAGATCTCAAAAACATGGTGATGGGGCCGGGCGTGGTGGCTCACGCCTGTAATCCCAGCACTTTGGGGGTGCTGAGGTGGGCAGATCACCTGAGGTCAGGCATTTGAGACAAGCCTGGCAAACATGGTGAAACCCCGTCTCTATTAAAAATACAAAAATTAACTGGGTGTGGTGGCTGGAGTCTGTAATCCCAGCTGCTTGGGAGGCTGAGGTAGGAGAATCACTTGAACCTGGGAGGTAGAGGTTGCAGTGAACTGAGATCATGCCACTGCACTCCAGTCTGGGCAACAGAGCGAGACTCCATCTCAAACAAAAAAAAACAAAACAAACAAACAAACAAAAAACATAAAGATGGAAGGAAAAAACTGTTGTAGAACAGTATTTATATTATGGTACCACTTATGTACTTTTAAAAAACACATAAAGCAATACTGTATACATGTATACACATACATAAGAAAAGAATAAAAACAAGAATGGAGAGAATACACATGAATTTTATCATTGACTTCCTTTGGAGAGAGGAGGGGAGGAGTCTGGGAAGAAATATAAAAGAAACTTCAATATATTCAATTCAATAAATTGAGCCCCTGCCTTGTTCCAGGTGCTTTTCTGGACACTGAGTATATGGCAGTGAGCAAAACAGACCAAAATGCCTGCACATGTGAAGCTCACATTTTGGAAAAGGAGTCAGACAATAAACAAGACAAATATGCAAAATATATAGTATGTTTCAT
>NW_012100876.1:1998888-2005723 GCF_000951045.1 Mandrillus leucophaeus | reverse complement strand
TCTTGCTCTGTTGCCCAGGCTGGAGTGCAGTGGCAGGATCTCAGCTCACCACAACCTCCTCCTCCCAGATTCCACCAATGCTCCTGCCTCAGCCTCCAGAGTAGCTGGGACTACAGGCACGCACCACCATGCCTGGCTAATTTTTGTGTTTTTAGTAAAGACGGGGTTTCACTATCTGGCCAGGCTGGTCTCGAACTCCTGACCTCGTGTTCCGCCCACCTCGGCCTCCCAAAGTGCTGGGATTACAGGCGTGAGCCATCATGCCTGGTCGTAACTTTTATTTTAATAGAACCACTCTGAGTGTTGTGTGGCTAATTAGGGGGTTTGGAAAGAGGTAAAAAGGACAGCAAAAGGAGCAGAGGCAGGGAGGCCAGTTAGGAAACAAGTGCTGAGTCTAGGGTAGATGATAGTGGCTCAAATCAGGTAGCAGCCATGGGGGCAGACAAGACTGCGGGAGGATCTGGCAGGAGATGAGCAGGAGCTCAGCTGAAGACAGGAGGAATTTGAGATGCTGTTTGACATTCACATGGAGGTGTTGAGTAGCAGCCAGGCTATGAGATTGGAGTTCAGAAGAGAGGCTGGGTTGAAAGCATAAGCTGGGGGCAACCAGCACATAGGTGGTGTTTAGAGCCATTAACCTGTTAATTTTTTTTTTTTTTTTTTTGAGATAGAGTCTTGCTCTGTCACCCAGGCTGGAGTGCAGTGATGCAATCATAGCTCATTGCAGCCTTCAACTCCTGGGCTCAAACATTCCTCTTATCTCAGCCTCCCAAGTAGCTAGGACTACAGTCATATGCCATCACACCTGGCCTTCTTTTTTTTTTTTTTTTAAATAGAGGCAAGGTCTTACTATGTTGGCCAGGCTGGTCTTGAACTCCTGCGCTCAAGCGATCCTGCTGCCCTGGCCTCCCCAAGTGCTGGGATTATAGGCATGAGCCACCGTGCTCAGCCCTGTTGAATTTTTATTTCTTAAAAAAGCTGAAGCAATAGGGCAGTGTCAACATCTATTAATTCTGGGTGGTAGATACAGTGGTGTTTGGAATACTATTCTCTGTACTTTTTAGTATGTTTCAATTTTTTCTAATAAAAATTAATTAATAAACAGCTTATAAAGCCACAGAGGCTTTAATGTGCTGAACAATTCTGTCACGAGGGCTTTGGACGTAAGGCATGAGTGCCAGCAACAAGTTGAGAAGTCAAATTCAAATATCCCCCGTCACCAACCTAAGCTCAGTGGCAGGGCTTGGCCCGTCTCTCTGGGCTCCTGTTTTTCCTATTTGGACAACGAGGGGCTGGCTTCTGACTTAGCAGGGTTCTTCCAGTGCTGATCCTCTGGGATTCAAGCTGGTGCCCCATAGGCCACTCTGCCCTCTCTGATTTTACCCCCAGGGTCTCATGCCTACTCCTACATAGAAGGCCAGAAATACCCCTCAGGAGAGGCCTCTGTAGGTGAAACGTCAACTTTGCTTCCAAACAGAGAGAAACTGCAGCAAAGAGAATCAGAAAGGACAGTGCCCCATGCTCTCTTGGCCCTGGGACTCAAAAGTTCCATTGAGTGTAAAAGCTGGGAGCCCCGACACTAAAACCCCACAATATTTACGGCTGATGAATGCATCCTGCTCAGGACTACAGAACCATATGGTGATCTATGAGCCTGAAACATGCAAATGGGTGGGTGGCCAAACCAAACTACCAGTTTGTATTAGATACAGATCGTGATAATCCTATTAATAGTAATAACGTCGGTGATAATAATATTGCGCCAGATTTTGAACTCAGTGATTAATATGTATTCTCTCATTTAACCTCCACAACAACAGTGCTGTAGGGTTGTCATTTGCACGAGCTAGAGTTTGCGGATCAGGAAACTGAGGCTCAGAGAGGTCAAGCAGCTCTGAGTCTCAGAGCTCAAACAAGACTCCCTATGCTGCCCAGGCTGGTCTCGAACTCCTGGTCTCAAGCAATCCTCCCGTTTCAGCCTCCCAAGGTTCTGGGATTGCAGATATGAGACACCGCATCTGGCCTGGTTTTGATGTTAGCATTCAGTTGGGGCCTTAAGCAACTTCACACTGTCCATCATCCAAGGAAAAAGCGATTCCTGGCCTAGGCAGAGGAGGGAGAGAGATGGCTTCAATAAGGTGAAGGGAAATCCCTTCCTCTCTCTGGTCTCACTTGGTTAAGCCAGACCTTCTAAGCCATTAATACTTGCTGGAGGGCAGCCCAAGAGGTGGAGGAGGCTGGGCCTGCCATGAGAGATGTGCCAGAACTGGGCTGGGGGTGCAAGCCTGGGAAGATGGATCTAGCTTCAAGACTCTGGGAGCAGCCACACCTGGTCATGGATCTCCTGGGCTGAGATGTCCTCCAGACCTTCTGAACCATAAACTGCTTTTACTCACCATTGGCTCCCCAGTGCCCAGCACAGTGCCTGACCCTTGGAGGATGATGAATGAATACATGTCCCCTACTAGGCTGTGAACTCCTTTAAGGAGGGCACCACTTGGGGATCACTACAGTATTGCCCCCTCCTCCCTCCCCAGTGCCTGCCACAGTGACCTGCTGATGACCATGGAGCCAAATCCCTTTCTCCTCATTAGAAGCTCTCAGCCCAAAATCCATGGTTCCATGGGTCAGACTGAGGCCCAGGTGGTCCTTATGGATGAGTGATGGAGACCCCACCAAGCTGAGAACTTGGAGGAATGATCTCCCATGGTTATGGCCAGGCCCATTTTTCGCCTTTCTGAATGGCAACAGCATATTTCAGCAGAGGTCCTCAGTAGAGCCACACGCAGGAGATACATGCATTTGTCCACTCGTCACTCACTTAGTCATTTGTTCACTTATATATCCACTCTCTCACTCATGCCTTTGGTCATTTGATTACTCATCTGATTAATTCATCCATTCATCCAACATTGTGCAGAATGTTGAATGGGTTTAGAGATGCTTCAGGCACAGGTTTTTTACCTGAGAGCTCCCAGATTGGGGCGAGAAAGGTAAGAGCCATCAACACAAATAATCATACAGCAGCTTAGCAAGTAGTAAATGTCATGAGAAATATACAGACACATCAACCAAGAGATACAGGGAGAGATTTCTCCCAACTAAGAAAGGGAGTGATCAGAGGTGGCTTCCTGGAGGAAGTGTAATCAGCACCAGCTCCAGAATTTCTCCATAGGGATTGGGTGCAGATGGCAGTTTGTCAGGGAAGCTTGAAGCTTCATCCTCTATAGGGCACTTTACAAAAGACTGAAAAGTAGGCCAGTAACAGTGGCCTGTAATCCCAACACTTTGGAAGGCTGAGGCGGGCAGATCACTTGAGCTCAGGAGTTCAAGATCAGGCTAGGCAGTGTGGCAGAACCCCATCTCTAATACACAAAAAAATTAGACAGGTGTGGTGGCTTGCGCCTATGGTCCTAGCTACTTGGGAGGCTGAGGTAGGAGGATCCTTTGAACCCGGGAGGTGGAGGTTGCGGTGAGCCGAGATCGAGCCACTGCACTCTAGCCTAGGCAACAGAATGCGACCCCAACTCAAAACAAACAAACAAACCAACTGAAAAGTACTCAGCTGCCCATACCAAAGACTGGGGTTATAATGGAGAGTGAAGAGGTGGTTAAATCTCCCCCAAGTCCCCTCTTGCTGCATCTGCTTTGTGTGTGGTCTAGAAGGAAAGTTTGCATGCTCTGGGTGGGCACAACTCCCTGATTTTCCACCCTTTCACTCATGAGGAAGGTGCGGCCAGTAGAGGTTCTTGGTGGGACCTTCTAAAGCTCAGGGCCAAGGATAGAGGCCCCCACCTGCCCATAGTAAGGGCTTTTACAGTCAACCAGGGGAGATAGGATGAGGCCCCAAGCCGAGGCAGGAGGAGCCCCTGTGAAGGAGGGAACAGAAATGGCAGATAACAGAATGCATAGGACTTATGAGCTCCATGTGTGCATTTGAGCCTGAGCCTGGTTCCCTGAAACCTTGCCAGGTGGGTGGGTGAGGTGGGTGCAGCCACCTGCACCCCTGGTGAAAAGCCACCCAAATGACTGTACTGCTCAGTCTCTCCTCTGCCCTCCTCCGCCTACTCTTCCCAACTCCCAGCCCAAGGTGCCTGGCTGAGCCGTGTGCAGGGCGTCTGGCCCCAGGGAGAGGTGGGGTGAGCTGCAGACTACACCCACATGGCTATAAATGGGGAGCCTCTGGCTGCTGATCACTCAGCCTCCCTTCCCCAGCCGTGACAGCACTGGAGCCTTTTGGACAGCTGGACCATGGACCCCAGGGAATGTGTCTGCATGTCTGGTGAGTAAGGAAGCCCTCCCTGGGGTCTGGGAACCTTGGACCAGCTTCCTACAGGGAGTCTGCAGGTCCCTGATGAAAACTTCTCTTCCCTCCAATTAGGAGCCACCAATGGAGTTCGTCCTGGGAGCTGACAGGTGGACTGGCCACCTGTGAGGCAGCTCCCACTCTCTGTTGGCTCCCAGCCTGATTTTCTAGAATTGATATCCTGGCTCAGGGAATGGCTGACAGGGGACCTGCAAACTTTGGTCCTTCTAGCATTGGCCCCTAAGGGCACCCACCAGAGTGAGGAGAACGCTGGTCCAGAACCTGGCAACCTGGTTTGGGTCCATCGCTGCCATCCCCTCCCTGGCGCTTATTCTTTCTGGTCCTCACTTTCCTCATCTGTAGACTGAGGTTCCTTATTCCCAGCCAACCACATCCCCGAGCTGCTATGAAAGTGCTAAAACCATTAAGCACCTGCAGATGTCAGGGGAGTTGTGGACTCCCCTAACTTATGTGGACTCTTGAGTCACTGAAGCTGCTTAATTCCACAGGAGCATGTTGGTCAGGAGAGAAATCGGGGTTCAAAGCCATCCTGGGCTTTTACAATCATGGAAATAGTATAAAGAAGTCTCACAAGTCTGGGTGCTGTGGCTCACGACTGTAGTCCCAGCAATTTGAGGCTGAGGCAGGAGAATCACTTGAGACCAGGAGTTCAATACCAGCCTGGGCAACATAGTGAGACTCCATGTCTACAAATTCTTTTTTTAACTTACCTGGGTGTAGTAGTGTGCACCTTAGTCCCAGCTACTCAGGAGGCGCAGATGGAAGGATCGCTTGAGCCCAAGAAATCGAGGCTGCAGGGAACTAGGATTGCACCACTGCTCTCCAGCCTGGGTAATAGAGCAAGACCCAAGGAAGGAAGGAAGGAAGGAAGGAGGGAGGGAGGGAGGGAAGGAAGGAAGGAAGGAAGGAAGGAAGGAAGGAAGGAAGGAAGGAAAGAAAGTCTTACAAGACTCCTTTGTCTTTTAACTGGACATCTCTGTACCAAAAACTTGCAAAAGAGGCAGAAGCTTCCAGCATTTTGAAACTGAAAATGAAAGATGGGATAATTTTTTTTAAGTGTAGATAGTCATTATGGTATAAAACCAAGGTGGTGGCTCACATCTATAATCCTGGCACTTTGGGAGGCCAAGGCAGGATGATCGCTTATACCCAAGGAATTTGAGACCAGCCTGGGCAATATACTAAGACCCTGTTTCTACAAAAATTTAAAAAATTAGCCAGGTGTGGTGATGTGTGCCTGTGGTTCCAGCTACTCAGGAAGCTGAGGCAGGGAGATCACTTGAGCCCAGGAGCTTGAGGCTGCAGTGAGCTGTGTTCCCACCATGGCACTCCAGCCTAGGTGACAGAGCAAGACCCTGTCAAAAGAAAGGAAGAAAGAAAGAAGGAAAAAGGAAAGAAAGAAGGAAAGAGAAAGGGGGAGAGAGAGAGCGAGAGAAAGAGAGAAAGAAAGAAAAAAGAAAGGGAGGGAGGAAGAAAGAGAGGAAGGAAAGAGGGAGGGAGGAAGGAAGGAACGACGAAAAGAAAGAAAAAGAAAGGGAAGAGGAAGCGAGGAGAGGGGAGGGAAAGGGAAAGGAAAGGAGAAAACAAAACAAAGTGTGGCTCTGTGGCTCTTGTTTTGAGTTCACTGACGTTCCTTCACCTTTCTTAAACCATTCATGGTTTTCATCTTGACTTGTGAAGGTGACGAGGGTGTAAAAGGGTTTTTTGTTTGTTTGTTTGTTTGTTTTAAGACAGAGTCTCACTCCATCACCCAGGTTGGAGTGCAGTGGCACGATCTCGGCTCACTGCAACCTCCATCTCCCAAGTTCAAGAGATTCTCGTGTCTCAGCCTCCCTAGTAGCTGAGATTACAGGTGTGTGCCACCACACCTGGCTAATTTTTTTTTTTTTTCTTTTAGAGATGGGGTTTCTCCATGTTGGCCAAGCTGGTCTCAAACTCCTGGCCTCATGTGATTCACCTCCCTTGGCCTCCCAAAGTGCTCAGATTGCAGACGTGAGCCAGTATGCCTAGCCAAGAGAGGGTGAAAGGCTTTGATAATTCTCAGAGGAACCTTGGGCTTGGAAACATTGGCCTCGTCTGTTGGTTCTCATTATACTTAAGAATTATTTGAGTTGCTTTTCAAAAATATGGACTCCATTTCCCCACCAAGACTTATGAATCAGAACATCTCAAGGGTTGGTCCCAGGAATCTGCATTTTTACAATTATCCCAGGCATAATTGATGCAGCCATGCCAGTTCCCATCCATGGCCTATGACTGTGAACTACTGCATGGTTCTTGACACTGGGGTGATGCTCAGCAGCCTTGTCACCCTCTCGTCCAGCCAGTCCCCAAGGACAGCCCAGAAGCCTTGCCACTGTGACAATCGGCATCATGCCTTATGTTTCCCACTCCATCTCCATCCTCACGTTCGTGGTGGCTGTCCTCTCTTCCAGGAGGAATCTGCATGTGTGGAGACAACTGCAAATGCACAACCTGCAACTGTAAAACATGTCGGAAGAGTGAGTA
>NW_012100876.1:1993188-1998443 GCF_000951045.1 Mandrillus leucophaeus | reverse complement strand
GGAAGGAAGGAAAAAGAAAAGAAAGAAAGGTCCAATCCCCATTCTCAATCCTCCAGCCACGGTGGATTGGGGCTTGCGGGGAGGGAGTCTAGATGCCTTTTACCCATTTGGGAGATATCTGAAACGAGAACCGTGTAGAGACCTATGGCAGAGCTCTCCATGGCTGCAGCCTACCCAGGGATGAGGGCATCCATAGTGTTTGGAGCAGGAAAAAGACTGAGGGGAGGTTCTGTTCTGCCGAGTGGTAACAGGGATAGAGCACTGGCCTGGAGTCATGAGCCCTAGGTTCTAGTCTTGCCTTTGCCACTGTCTCATGACCTTGGCAAACCTCCTTTCTGTGGGCTTCTGATGGACTCTAGATGGCCCCTGGGATCCCTTCCAGTTCTAACATCCCTCAACTTTCTGTCCCAGGATTTTTGCTAATGTGGATTGAAACCTCATGCACACACCCCTCTTTTCCTACTTCCTCTAAGTGGTGGGAGGGGCAGTGGTGAGATGGGAGTGTTGACCCATAGCAGATCTGCGCATCTCCTGACTCTTTCAGGCTGCTGTCCATGCTGCCCGCCGGGCTGTGCCAAGTGTGCCAGGGGCTGCATCTGCAAAGGAGGCTCAGACAAGTGCAGCTGCTGCCCATGAAACCCATCCATCGTGCCCACCTCTTCCCAGGACAGAAACCTGGGAAGTGTCTGTACAGTGCATGAATCGAGAAGGTGGAATAATTGTACAATAGGTTGTGCTTTTTATATATTTGCCCAAATGTGGTGTTGGTCACATTCATGTAAAGTACTTGGGGCAATAAAGTTTTCACTCTCTTGGTTGTCTGGTGGCTCAGAGCATTGTTTTACCCTAACTCAGCAGGACCAAAAGGGCTGCTTCTGTTGCAGATCCTGTAACTGCCACCCACCTGTACCTGTGACAGATGGTTGCCTACTGCAAGCTCCTGTGACTCTGCCTGGGGACTTTCTCCTCCTGCACAAGCTTGCTTGACCCATGCACAGGGCACGCCAGGAGTATTGAGGAGCTAAAGTCCCTGGGAATAGCCCTTCGCCAATGACAAGTGTAGGTCGGTGGGTAAATATCCCAGCATCTTTACCCCTCAAAAGGAACAACTCTGAGACTCATTCTATGCTGTCTCCCAGAAGTCTCTAGAAGCACTGAGCTTCAAAAGCTCACAGAAGTAACCCGCTCATTAATGTAACCTACAGTGGCCTCCTTCCTTGCCTCACCTCCCCAATTCCCCACCATTGCTTTCTGGGATCTCCACCCAAAGAAACTACTTGACAGGGTCCGCTTTGTGGGTAACCTAATCTTGGCCACGCTCTCCTGTCATAGCCCAAAATGCCTCATTGTGCAAACATAGCTGTTTAATGGGTTTGAGCACTGAATCACTCATGAATGAAGGCTGTATGTATCTAAAGGAAATCTCCAAGGTCAAGACATTGAGGGCATTAGCTGCCCTGGTTTGGTTATTTGGACCAGTCTTTAGGACTGGATGACCTGGAAGGCATGAACCAGGAACAAGATGCTGGTGGAGGTGCAGCAACAACATCCTAAGCAGAACTCCTAGGAGATGACTTTTTGGCTAAACAGCTGAGAAAGCTGAAGTCCCTGGAGGCTGGCATTGGAGACTGGGGGTGATCCTCAACTCTCACCCACACCACCATCCTCAACAGAGCTGAAGACAAACCCAAGCTCTGAGATGATTTTCATTCATGCCATCCAGGGCCTGAACTAGGGCCCATCAGAGACTAGAGCGGCCTCCTCCTCCACCAGCCTCTGTCAAGCAACCGTCAGATGCAGGAGTGGGTGAGAATAGAGCCTTTGCCAAGGTCACAGAGCAGCCCCAGGGTGGGCTGGGCTCAGCTAGCAGGATTTACTGCGTGCTTCCTGGAACTGATCACTTTCATAATCCACACTATCATCATCCCTGTTTGGAACTTAGCCGGGGCCTCCCTAGGAAGGTTTTCACCCTCTGTCCATGAGTTGTGCCTTAGATGCAGAATCATAGTGCAATGGAAACAGCTTGGCCCTGGGAGTCAGACACTCTACCCCTCCCTGGCGACATGACCTTGACCAAGTCATTTACCCTGTTGAGGCTCAGTTTCCTCGTCTGTGAAATGCATCTCCTTCACAGAGTTGTAGACAGAAACTGTAGCATAGAATCTGTGCACAGAGCAGGTGCTCCATTAACAGGGATTGTAGCAGAACTACAGCCTATCCTAGGCTTCTGTTGCTTGATCTCTGAAAAGGCCCCTGCCAAGTCATTCTCTGTCATCACAGAGCTCTTAAGCACCTTGAGAAGGACACAATGCAAGGGATTATACCTTCCAGGGGACAGAACAGTCCCTTGTGCCTCCAGTAAGCAGGTTGGCCACTCACCCTGCAACCTCAGCCTCAGTACCCACTGGGATGCCAACTCATCTCATCCAAATGCCTTTAGAGTAGGTACTTCTACACGATCTCACTTACTCCCATCGCATCCTTGAAAGGGAGATTCAGCCTTCAGATTCTCATAATAATAATAATAATATCAACAACTAATATTTATTGAGCATTTAATATGTGTTCAACACCTAATAAGTGCCAAGCATTGTCCTAAACAGTTTATAAACATCATTTCATGGACTTTGCACTATCAGGACCACTTCAGAGCCAGACAACCAGGGCTCTGCTCTGGGCCCTCTACTTTAGAGGACCTGGTCTTCCTCCTCCCCACAGGAGAGGAGTCCGAGGGTCCCAGGAGATCTGTTCAACTAGAACTCATGTTCATTCCTCCCATAAGTCCCCCATCTTGCACCGTCTAGACAATACTTTGAGTACCTGGGACCCCAAAGGCTAGTTCTAGGGTCTGCGTAGTCCCCCTCTCCCACCTGTCTATGCTTCCTGAAGGTGCACCATGCCATCAGTCTGTACACTCCTGGGCCAGAAGGATGGCCAAGGACAGAGGTATTCAGAGATGGGAGGATGTGTGAATAGAGATTGGACACATGAGTTTTTATGTCTACATAGAGTGGAGAAGTCAGGGTGGAAAGAGCAAGGGGTGAACTGCACCTAGGCCTCCATTCTTGATTTTGCCCGAGGCTCTGCAAGTCTTAGGGGCAGGCCTGCACTAACAACACTGGAAGAGAATCCTGTTAGATAATAGGATCCTCTTAGATCCCTCACTTTGCAGAGGAAGATGCTGAGGCTCCAGGAAAGTCAATGGCTAAAAGTCACAAGACTTCCAAGGGGCAGAACTGGGAACTGAGCTCAGGTCTGCCTGACCCAGAGGCCATGCTCTTGTCTATGTGATATGGATGAGGCAGAGAGGAGGCTGCAGGCAATGCTGCCCCAGACCCAGGCACGAAGAGTCTTTGCCTGGGGCCTTGTACTTTAGACAGCACATACACCACAAGCACACACGTGTGTTAAAGCAGCGGCCCCCGACCTTTTTGGCACCAGGGACAAGTTTCGGTGGAAGACAACTTTTCCACAGACGGCGGGGCAGGGCAAGATGATTTGGGGATGAAACTGTAGTTACATTCTGATAAGGAGCACACAACCTAGATTCCTCGCATGTACAGTTCACAATAAGGTTCTCATTCCAATGGAATTCCAATGCCACCTCTGATCTGACAGGAGGCAGAGCTCAGGTGATCACATTCACTTGCCCCACGGCCTGGTTCCCAACAGGTCACGGACCAGTACTGCAGCCCGGGGATTGGGGAAGCCCGTATTAAAGAATACTTGGGGACCCTGTCACTCAGAATCTTGTATTTGCCGTTACAGTGTGATCAAGTAATCCTAAACATCTTCTCTGGTGACTAACACTGTTCAGGCCCTGGGAAACACTTCTCCATCTCTTGCCCTGTGTCCTCAAAACAAAGAGTGACTATATTTGAATGCCAGGATGGTTTTATAGATTGTCCCAATGCTGATGTCAGAGATAGACACTGTCTTCAAAGTACAGGGAGGATTTAAGTGTAGAAATTAGAAAAAAGACAAATTAATAAACTCATCAAATCCTCCTCGAAAAGCATGAATGCAACCGACTCTCATGTCACACATCATTTCCCATGAGAGTGACTTGTCCATTTCCTTGCTTTTTTTGTTTTCCAATTTCTGTTTCCAGAATATTTATGATTTTATGCTAATTGCAGAAGCTGCACAAGGCAACTGAGGAATGTTTTGTAATATTAAGCAATTCATATTATTCACATAAATTCATATTACTCTTAAATTGGTGTAGATAGAGCTATAGCTATAGATAAATATACAGATATACATACTGTGGACTGAATGTCTGTGTGCCCCCAAAATTCGTATGTTGAACCCTAAATCCCCAGTGTGATGGTATTTGGAGGAGGGGCTTTTAGGAGGTGATTAGGTTGTAGAGTCGAGTCCTCATGAATAGAATCAGTGCCCTTATAAGAAGAGATGGGCTGGGCCCAGTGGCTCATGCCTATAATCTCAGCACTTTGGGAGGCCAAGGCAGGCAGATTGCTTGAGCCCAGGAGTTCGGGACCAGCCTGGGCAACATGGGAAAACCCCATCTCTAAAAAAAAAATACAAAAATTAGCCAGGCATAGTGGCACACACCTGTAGTCTCAGCTACTCAGGAGGCTGGGGTGGAAGGATTGCTTAAGCCCAGGAGGCAGAGGAGGAGGTTGCAGTGAGCTGTGTTTTTGCCACTGCACTCCAGGCTGGGCAACAGAGTGAGACCTTGTCTCAAAAAAAAAAAAAAAAAAGAGGCACGAAATGATCTCTCTGTCTCTCTGTATGTGAGGATACAACCAGAAAAAGGCCACGTGTAAACAAGAGAGTGGACTCTCGCCAGACACTAGATATGTCTGCGCCTCGATCTTGGATTTCCCAACCTCCAGAACTATGAGAAATAAATTTCTGTTGCTTAAGCCACCTAGTCTATAGCATTCTGTTATAGCAGCCTGAATTGACTAAGACATACATAAATATGTAAGATATACCTTTCTATATGTAGACAGAATTTTTAAATATTTCAACTGGATGAACATCAAGTTCTAGAACAATGAATCATTTTATTTTAATAAAAATATTTAATAAAATTTCATTAAATCCTTAAGAAATTAAATAGGCCGGACATGGTGGCTCAAGCCTGTAATCCCAGCAGTTTGGGAGGCCAAGGTGGGCAGATCAGCTGAGGTCAGGAGTTCAAGACCAGCCTGGCCAACATGGTGAAACACTGTCTCTACAAAAATACAAAGCTTAGCTGGGCATGGTGACATGTGCCTGTAATC
>NW_012100876.1:1990805-1992458 GCF_000951045.1 Mandrillus leucophaeus | reverse complement strand
AAAAAAAAAAAAAAAAAAAGAATTCTTAAGCACATGCGTCTCTGGGATGACCACCTCTGGCTGCCTCATAACAGTAGAAAAATAACCCCCTATTTAGGGTTTCAGCCACTGTTCAGCTAAAAGCAATCTGATGTATTGTATAACCATGAATAAGTCTTCCATGCTCTGTCTGTTAAGTTGTTATGAAATTTGGAATAAAATGTCAAATAAAATTTTAAAGCCAGATGTGGTGGCTCACGCCTGTAATCTCAGCACTTTGGGAGGCTAAGGCAAGAGGATCGCTTGAGCCCAGGAGTTTGAGGCTGCAGTGAGCTATGATCATGCCACTGCACTCCAGCCTGACAGAGCAAGAGTCTCCCTCTAAAAAATAATAATAAACAAATAAAGCAATCATTTTTACAATATTATGATTATGTAAGTACTGTTTACTGGAGAGCCAAGGATAAATGGATCCACAAAGAAGAATACGTAACTCCGTAACTCCATATCAATAAACGTGGACCACTTAGAGAAAGAAGTTAAGCTCTTTTGGAATTTGTCTAGCAGATTTTCCACTTCTCACCAGAAAATCCATACAAAAATAGAAATAAAAGAAAGAAGAATATTCTTTTCTGAGACTTGCTCAGAATCAGGTCACATTTTAGTTTGCTTACAATTTGGACTATTATTTCCTTACAGGACTTTTTTGTTTTCCTGGCATTTCAACTGTCTTTTTTCCCCCTTGTGTAGGCACATGGGCAGACGTGTCTTTTTTACTTTATCATTAAGATCATTCTTTTTTTTTTGAGACAGAATCTCGCTCTGTCGCCCAGGCTGGAGTGCAGTGGCACTGTCTCGGCTCACTGCAACTCTGCCTCCTGGGTTCACACCATTCTCCTGCCTCAACCTTCCGAGTAGCTGGGACTGCAGGCACCCGCCACCACGCCCAGCTAATTTTTTTGTATTTTTAGTAGAGACGGGGTTTCACCGTGTTAGCCAGGATGAGTCTCAATCTCCTGACCTCGTGATCCACCTGCCTCGGCCTCCCAATGTGCTGGGATTACAGGCGTGAGCCACCGCACCCAGCCAAGATCATTCCATTTTTAATCACGCCATTTGTTGAGTGATCTAATATTCACTGACTTGTTTCCAGATCTGCTATACAACTGTCATTCCGGGATATATTTTCATTGCTCTCCTAGTTTAGAACCATTGCTTCTTGGATTTCCCTGTCATTCTCTATCTTGGATTCCTTTTCATTTTGCTAGAGTACATCCTCAAGCAATTTTTTACCAAAAGGATGAATTGGGAGAAACTTCAGCGTCCCAAATGTCAGAAAGTATCTTTATTTTTCTCTCATGCCTAACTGACAGTTTGATTGGATATCAAAGTTAAGTTCTGTTTTGTTTTGATACGGAGTCTCGCCCTATCGCCCAGGCTGGAGTGCAGTGGTGCGATCTCGGCTCACTGCAACCACTGCCTCCCAGGTTCAAGCGATTCTCGTATCTCAGCCTCCTGAGTAGCTGGGACTACAGGCACACACCACCACACCCAGCTAATTTTTGTATTTTTAGTAGAGACGGGGTTTCACCATGTTGACCAGGCTGGTCTTGAATTCCTGACCTCAGGTGATCCACCCGCCTCCACCTCCTAAAGTGCTGGGATTACAGGCAC
>NW_012100876.1:1985760-1989950 GCF_000951045.1 Mandrillus leucophaeus | reverse complement strand
CCCGCCTCTGCCTCCCAAAGTGCTGGGATTACAAGCCTGAGCCACCGCGCCCAGCCTGGAGTCATTTCTTGAATCACTCCGATGAGTTAAAGGGTTTTAATTTCTTAATGTTTTCTCTTTTTTTGGGGAGGTCTAAACAAATATTTATTGAATTCCTATTATAAGCCAGATTTTATACTCTGACCTAGGGATAATATATGGTTAAGTTTTCCTTGAATTATTTCTGCTTCTTTGAGCTGAAAGAAGGCTCTGTGGGTGAGTGGAGCTTGCTGACTGGCAAGCTTGGTTTTAGTGTGCCCAGTGGGGAGATGGTAGCCAAGTTTGGCCACTCCTTAGGGTCAAAAGAAGAAGGGCCATCTTCTATGGGGTAGACCCTTATCTAGAAGCCCTGACTCCTCCTAGGCTGGTTACTCAATTTCTTCAGAGAAAATCTTGCAGTCTCAGCCTGGGGGAAAATGGTGGGGCTGCCCAAAATAGTGGTATGGGGGTGTCAGTGTGACAAACACATGTCAGTTCTACAGCCAGACCTTCCATTAGCTGCCATCTTGATTTTTACTCCTCCTTCCTCTTCTGCTCTCTCGGCCTCACCTCACCCCACCAAACCAAAACAAAGCACACCAAAATCTCCTACAGACTTCCTCACTTCTTGATTTGAGCTGTGGCTTTCTTTACTCTCATTTACCCATAAATGTGATTTAACTCATTCCAGTATTCCAGAAATGGTAAAATCTCTGATCTCTTGATGTACTGTCCCAGCCACCTCCCCCAACACAGCTCTTTAATTGGTTTTTCTTTTCCCCTCTTTATCCTTCTTTACTTTCTTTCAATGTGTGTTCAGGAGGAGGAGAGGAACATCCATGTGCTCAGCCTCCCATCTTGAGCCAAAAATCTGAGCCAGGCTTTTTACTGGTATGATTTTGAATCTTTATGATAACTCTGCAGTATAGAGATTATTGTCCATTCCACAGGTGAGGAAAATTGAGACTCAAGGAAGTGAGAGACCTCGTCCCAAGCTAAAGCAGAAACAGCTGGTGGAGAAGCTTTAAGGCCATGAGGGAAGGTGAGCTGGAGGGGAAGAAAGGTCGCAGGGATAAATGAGCAGAGTGGCTATGTGTGGCCCTGAGGGATAACACTTGAGCATTGAGAGGAAACACCAAGGAAACAGATTTTAGGTCAAGAAAAATAAGAGCTCTCTCATGGTAGAGCAGCCTAGAGCAGGAAAGTGCTGTGTCAGGAGGCTGACACGTCATGGCTTGTGTTCCTGTACTGCCTAAGGGACAATGGCAACCTCAGAGAGGCTGTGACCCACTCTGCACCTGCTCAGGCCATACCTGGACTGGGGTGGAGGCCAGAGGAGGGTGTGGTGAGAAGGCAGGAGGAGCCCAGATCACAGGACAGGAAGGCAAGGTCCTCATGTGGGCTGTAGGGGGCGCTCCAGGCCTAGAGACAGGGGCAGCAGGAATCATCTGTTTTGAGGGCAGATGTTCTCACTTCACTCTGGCTGCTGTTGGGGCCCAAGACAGCCTAGAAAAGTCGTGGGACCTTCAGACATGGCTGCTGGGAGGACAAATCAGGACAAGCTCTCCAAGGGCTCAACAGGCCATAACAACGTGCAAATCACCCAGATTCAGAAGGCGTGGGCTTTTAAAATAATTTGGCAATATATGATGAGTACATCAAAGAACCATAAAAACAGTCTTCCTGCTTGACCCCGTCGTTTTACTTCTAGAAACCTATTCTAAGGAGTTCACTATAAGTTCAGAAAAGAAAGAAAAAGAAAGCTGGGCATGGTGGCTCACACCGCAATCCAGCACTTCGGGAGGCCAAGGCAGGTGGATCGTTTGAGCCCAGGGAGTTTGAGACCAGCCTGGGCAACAGAGTGAAGCCTCATCTCTACAAAAAGTACAAAAATTGACCAGGTATGGTGGCTCATGCCTGCGATCCCAGCACTTTGGGAGGCCGAGGTGGGAGGATCGCTTGAGCCCAGGAGTTCAAGATCAGCCTGCGCAACATAACAAGACCCCATCTCAGCTGTCAAAATATTTATTTTAAAAACATTTTTAATACAAAAATTAGCTGGGTGTGGTGCCACACACCTGAAGTCCCAGCTACTTGCAAGGATCAGGCAGGTAGATCACCTGAGCCTAGGAAGTCAGGGCCGCAGTGAATGTTTGCACCACTGCACTCCAGCCTAGGTGACAAAGTGAGACCCTGTCTGAAAAAAAAAGAAAGACAACCTTACTCACAAAAAGATTCATTGCAATACTATTTACATTTGTGAAAAACTGGAAACAACCTAAAGTCCAAGTCTACGAAAATGTTCAAGTAAGCTAAGACTATTAAAAATACAGAACAGACCAGGTGCTATGGCTAATGCCTGTAATCCCAGCACTTTCAGAGTCCGAGGCAGGCAGATCAGTTAAGGTCAGGAGTTCGAGATCCACCTGGCCAACACGGTGAAACCCCTGTCTCTACTAAAAATTACAAAAAAAAAAAAGTAGCCAGGAGCAGTGGTGCATGCCTGCTACTTGGGGATGCTGAGGTGGGAGAATCGCTTGAACCCTGGGACAGAGGTGCAGTGAGCCGAGATCATGCCACTGCACTCCAATCTGAGTGACAGAGTGAGATTGTCTCTCTCTGTCTCAAAAAAAAAAAAAAAAAAAGCAAAAACACAGAAAGTGGTTATAGCAAAACCTAAACAGATAATAGGCCATAAATTAGTTATGCAGTGGTTTTTCAAAAAGAAGCCATGTAAAATACAAAATACTGAAATGAAATATACTAAAATGTCAACAGGGATTGTGTTCAGATCACAGTAAAAGATAATTTTTACTTTTTCTTCTTTCTGTGTTTTAGAATTTCCCAAAATTTTCTGAAGTAGCATGCTTTAAAATAAATAAATACATTCTGAAAAGGAAAAAAAAGTAGCATGTATCCTTTGAGCCAGAAATTTTACTTTAAGAAATGTTGTATGGAAAGGAAAAAAAGAATCATGAATATACACATACAAATGCTCCCAAGATGTTTATCGTGGCATGAATTATAATAGTGAAGATTTGGAAACAATCAAAATGTCTCAAAGTAGGGTACTGGGTAAGTCAATTATGGAATGAATCTATTAAAATAAAATTGTAGAAGTGAAATTCATGTCATGGATGTTCACAATCTACTGTTAAGCAAGGAAGAAAGTCATTTATAAATCAGCGTGTACTGTGGGCTTCTAATTTTATATTTAAGGGGGTTGGTTATATATGTACTTTTCATATTTTTCCAGAATTTTCTACAATCAACAAAGAAGGAAGAGGAGTTGGGGAGAAGAGCTAGACCCAGGTGGAGGCTCAGGTGTTTTTAAAATCTGAGGCACAGATGACATGAATTATCAAATTTAATTTTGAAGACAAGGAAAGGGAAGAATATTTGGAATTGAAAACATCTTGGAAAAGTTGGGCCATTTGATGACAACAGATAGAGGCTAAATGGAGGATTCCCCCTTCTCTGTGCCCGCCTTACTGTCCACCTTCCCTTGCAAATTACTTCCCCAAGTGTCCTCCTTCAATCTGACATATTTGAGCCCCCAAACACCTTTGTCAACAAGGCAGGGGCACCCCGTGACACTCTGCATTTGATAGAGGCCAAACGTGCAAGTTGGCAATAAGGCTGGGATTGTGAAGCAGGTTTTCTGATTTCCCCGGCTCTTTTCCCCACACGTTTGAGCTGCTAAAAATCAAGGCAGGTTTGTTACAGGATAAAGTGGAGCAGGATATCTCAACTTTGCCAATATTGACATTTGAGGCCAGATGAGCCTTGGTTTTGGGGGGTTATCCTGTGCATTTCAGGATGTTTGGCAGTGTCCCTGGCTTCTACCCACTAGAAACAACAAGGCCAACGCCCCCCAAACCCAACAACAACAAAAAAGGTTCCAAAAAATGCCAAAAGAACCCCGGGGGCAAAAACAACCCCAACCGAAAAACAACGAAAAAAAAAAAGAAGGAAAAGGAACCTTGAAGCCCCAAAGGCAATCCCGGGAAAAAGCAAAGCCGCCCGGTCCTGCACCTGGGAAGCTAATAACTAGGAAGGCAGAGAGGGGAGACTAGTTTATGCAAAATGGCGTGGGTGCTACCAATCTACTATGCAGACTCCTAGCAGCATTTTTATTCTTTCCTTCTCTTTTCTTTTCTTCTTTTATTTCC
>NW_012100876.1:1978014-1985590 GCF_000951045.1 Mandrillus leucophaeus | reverse complement strand
ACTTTGTCACTCAGGCTGGAGTGCAGTGGCATGATCTCAGCTCACTGCAGCCTCAACCTCCTGGGCTCAAGCGATCCTCCCGCCTCAGTCCCCCAAATGCCTGGGACCACAGGCACGCGCCACCACACCCAGCTAATTTTTTGTATTTTTTGTAGAGACGGGGTTTCATCATGTTGCCCAGGCTGGTCTCAAACTCCTGAGTTCAAATGATCTGCCCGCCTCGGCTTCCCCAAATACTAGGATAACAGCACTTAATAAAAGATCAACACATGGGTCAGGTGTGTGAGACACCGCACCTGACCCATGTGTTGATCTTTTATTAAACAGCTTCCTCCTCACCCAGGCTGTGGGTTCGTGAAGAAGGACATTGTCTTACTCATCTTTGTATCTGGCATTGCTAACACAAAGTCTGGATTAACGCTGTGCTCAATAGATGTGTGTGGTCTGAAATGAAATTCACCACCATGTTACTCTTTTAAGCCAAGCAGGATGATGAGGGCTACAGGGTAACTTCACGCCTCCGTATTTAACTCAGCCTGACTCTTCATGACTCAACCTTCAAGGTGTCCCACAAAGAGAATTAGCCCAAAGTCAGACTCACTCAATTCTCACATTCATTCATTCAACATTCAAAGGACATGTCAGGTACACAGGGAAATTTGCTAAGCACAGGAGTGGGGAGTGGGAGGGGAAGGAATCATCCCTCCTGGCCCCCAACTTCAGGGACCTCAGAGTCTGTCTTGGAGATGTCGAATATCTTGTCTCCTCTCCTATAGGGAGAATATATCTCGACAAGACCCCACAGAAGTGCCAAGGAGGGGAGGTTACAGCTGGCTGCAGGCAGGACTGAAGACTTCCCTGGAGGAGGTGGCATTTGAGCAGGGCCTAAGAGGATACATAGTTTTTTTGTTTTGTTGTTTTGAGACAGGCTGGAGTACAGTGGAAAGGTCTCAGCTCACTGCAACCTCTGCCTCCCAGGTTCAAGTGACTCTCCTGCCTCAGCCTCCTGAGTAGCTGGGATTACAGGCATGTGCCACCACACCCAGCTAATTTTTGTATTTTTAGTACAGACAGGGTTTCACCATGTTGGCCAGGTTGGTCTCAAACTCCTGACCTCAGGTGATCCACCCGCCTTGGCCTCCCAAAGTTCTGGGATTACAGGTGTGAGCCAATGAGCCCGGCCTGAAATTTCTTTTAAAAGGAAATCTCATATCACTACTGTGGAAGAGATGCTGAATCATTTGCCATAAACAGGAGGTAACCATGGAGACAAATACAGAGAACATAAAGCCAAGTTATTAAATGTCTAGTTGGTACTGTGGTATGGTGGGGCTCCCCTGTTCTTTCCTGACTCCTCACCCCTTTCTCTGTTAAAAAGGGGAGCTGGGGTCGGGCACGGTGACTCACACCTGTAATCCCAGCACGAGAGGTTGAGGCAGGAGGATCACTTGAGCCCAGGAGTTCCAGATCATCCTGGGCAACATGGTGAAGCCCTGACTCTACCAAAATGAACAATCAATCAAACAAACAATAACAAAATACCCCCAAAAACCACATACACACAAATTAGCCGGGCATGGTGGTGTGTACCTGTGGTTCCAGCTACTTAGGAGGCTGAGGTGGGAGGATCACTTGAGCCAGGGAAGTCAAGGATGCAGTGAGCCATGATTGTACCACTGCACTCCAGCCTGGGTGGCAGAGCAAGACCCTGTCTCAAGGAAAAAGAAGGGAGGGAGGGAGGGAAAGAGAGAGAGAGAAGGAGAAGCTGGGCACTGAGAGAGAGAAGAAAAGCTGGGCGCTGAGAGAGAGAAGGGGAGGCACTGAAGGCATCTTAGCTCCAAGCTGAGTCTCCTTGGAGCAACCAGGAAGATTCATTAAGAACTGAAAAGAGAATACTTTTTAATGTGATTCAAGGTTATTTCATACACTCATCTCACTTTGGGAAGCTAGACCAGTGGAATCAGGCTTGGAGTCAAGAGACATGGTTCAGGTTCTGGCTTCATTATAACTTTGCTGTGTGACTTTGGACAAAATCTATGCTGTCTCTGAGTTTCCTCATCTGCTGAAACAAGCAGATGGTACTCATGGGATGAGTTTTCAGAAAGAATCTCAGGATCCCTACTCAGACCCTGGTGTAAGTGGGGCAAGGATGTCACAGGTGAGCGATAGCTATCTGGGCCAGGGGTGTAGGGGTAAAGGAATTTACCAAGACAGTTGTAGATAAAGAAAGGCAAATTTATTAAAGAAAGTATGAAAATACATTGCTGGGGAGCAACTGGCAAAACCAGCAGAAGAGGAGCTGACTGCAAGGAAGCAAAGGCTTTCTGAGGATTTTATAGAATGGAGCTTGGGCTGATAGGGAGCAGCAGGGAGCTTAACTTACGTTCTGTCCTCAGCGGGGGTGTTTGATAAATTGAGGCGTTTAATGGTAAGCGGGAAGTCTGCAAGTTACGTACGTTATCTGCACAGGCCAAGGTAGACCTAGAGCTTATTTGCTTTCTCTCTTTGCTCTCTCTGGTCCCACTGGTCTGACTCCTTTTCCCTAATTAGGATAGGACAGGGGAGGAGGGGCATTTTGCCAACTTGAGGGTAAGATCTCCAGGCATCAATGATCCAGTGACAACTGGGAAGTCGACATCACAAAAGACCCCAAAGAATGTAGGCCCCCAGAAGCTAGTTCCTGTGGCTCACAGTGACTGCACCAGGCTCAGAGATTTGGTCTCCTCCGGATATCAGTGCTGGGAGCAGGTTGTTGTGGGCTGGAACTTGGTCCAGGCCAGGATCTGCTTGGAATGGAGAATCTACCTTCACGGAGAGGTCTAAAGTCAGTGTTTCGTTTTGTTTTGTTCTGTTTTTCTTGTTTTTGTTTTTTTGAGATGGAGTCTCACTCTGTCACCTAGGCTGGAGTGCAGTGACCCAATCTCAGCTCACTGCAATGCCTCCCGGATTCAAGTGATTCTTCTGCCTCAGCCTCCCGAGTCACTGCGATTACAGATGCCTGCCACCACGCCCGGCTAATTTTGGTATTTTTAGTAGCGGCGAGGTTTCACCGTGTTGGGCAGGCTGGTCTCAAACTCCTGACTTCAAGTGATCCACCCGCTTTGGCCTCCCAAATGCTGGGATTACAGGCGTGAACCACCACGCCTGGCCCAAAGTCAATGTTTTGATGTCCTCTTGTGTGGGAAACCATGTACACTATCACACGCCAGGCTGTGGGCTGAGTCAGAACTGGTGCAGGTCATGTAGGGCCTGAATGGGGCATTTCCAGAGGTTGAGGACCTGCCTTGTAGGTAGAGAGAGGAGGCAGGATGACTTTCTTTGTTGCAGATGAAGATTCCGCAATTCTGTAAAGTTTGATTGGGGTATCAAAGCATTATCAACTATCCAGGGGCCTGGTGGGTAGCATGCCTAATAACTAGAATTCATAGTGGATTGAATTAAAGACATCAGGGCAGGCTGAAGAGTAATGCACTTAGATTTAAGTCCAGGGTCTGCCTCCACGACAAGCCACTGAATCTCTCTGAGCCTCGATTTCCTTCCCTACAAAACGGACTTAACAATGCCTACCATAAGGATAACTGGAAGGAGTCCATGAGATAATATGTGAAGGAGTCAGTGAGATAACATGAGATTAGCTCCTCACAGTGCTCTATATGGTACCAGGTACATGGTAAACTCCCAGCAAGTGGAAGACATTGTCCATAGTAGCCATTAGCAGTCATCTGGTCAACCCCTGTGAAAAGAGGGGCACAAATTGAGGAGAGGCTTCCTTGCGTTCACCACACCACTTACTAGACAAGCTGAAACTAGAAACCATGGAACTTCTAGACCCCTGCCCTTTCTCTCGCTTCAGCTGCCCTGTGCACAAAATTGTTCATTCAACATTCATTCTACTAACACATCCAGATTTCTCCAAGAAATGACTTTATTTGTAGATTTGCATATTTGCAAACTCTTTTTGTATACTGTATGCCCAGGCTCCTAAAATCCTAGCCAGTTGTTCAGTCCCAGGATAGTAAATTGGGAAACTCTTTGAGAGCGATGCAACAGTCTTAATCCTGCACTGGACCAAGTTCATCAGGGTGTAGGGTTTGCTGGGGTCTTGCTTTTTTTCTGAGATCATCTGGGGATTTTTCCATCCCTTAGTGTGACCTTGAGTGATCTCCACCCCTCAGCCTACTGGTCTTGCCTCTTGGCCCCAGTCAAATGGAAAACGTAAAAGTTTCTGTGAACTCCCTTCTCCCAGAAGCTCTAGGATTGGGTACAAGGTCTGGATTGAGGACTGATGTCTGTGACTCAGGTGGCCCATGCTGGCATCTGCAGTACTGTACCAATTACAGGCCACAGGTGACAATGTTTCTGGAAGCACAGAGCTGAGGCCAACCATGAGACTGGGTGTCAAGCAGGAGCTTTAGGAACCCAGGCTCCCTGCAGAGCCCTCACCTGACCTCTTCATTTGTAAATGGTGAGAACCAATGTGGTGAGGACCCTGCTCTAAGTCTTTTCCCAATGCCATCCCATTTAAGTCCCTGACAAATCTATTAAGAAGGAACTATTATTACTATTACTATTATTTTCATTGTACCGTTGAGCAACTCAAGGCACAGAAATGTTAAGTTGACCTAGTTAGTAATCTGCTATGGTGTTTGTTTGTTTGCTGTAGAGAAAGAAGGGGTCTTGCCATGTTGCCCTGGCTTGCCTTGAACTCCTGGGCTCAAATGATCTTCCTACCTCAGCCTTCCAAGTAGCTGGGACTACAGGTGCACACCACCATGCCCGGCTGCCATATTACTATTAAGTGGCAGAGTCACACTGTAAACTCAACTAGCATGACCTCAGGCTCATTCATTCGTTTGTTCATCAGGTAAATGTGTCTTGAATGTCTATCACATACCAGGCACTGTTATAGGCACTCCAGAGACACCAGTGAACAAAAACAATGATTCTTGCTCTTTCTTGCTTAAATTCTAGCAGAATAGAGACAACATATAATCATTACAAATAAATAAATTATTTAGTTTGCTTGTGAACGTTAAATGCTATGGAAAAAGGGAAGATAGAGCAAGGTAAAGGAGATGAGAAGTACTGGGGCGTCGAAGCATGCAATTTTACATAGTGTGATCATGACTGGCTTCACAGAGAAAGCAGATTTGAGCAAAGACTCAGAAGTAAAGAAAGAAAGCTGGGCGCAGTGGCTCACGCCTGTAATCCCAGCACTTTGGAAGGCCGAGTCAGGCAGATCATGAGGTCAGGAGATCGAGACCATCCTGGCTAACACAGTGAAACCCTATCTCTACTAAAAATACAAAAAATTAGCCTGGCGTGGTGGCGGGTGCCTGTAGTCCCAGCTACTTGGGAGGCTGAGGCAGGAGAATGGCGTGAACTCGGGAGGTGGAGCTTGCAGTGAGCCAAGATTGGCCACTGCATTCCAGCCTGGGCAACAGAGTGAGACTCTGTCTCAGAAGAAAAATAAAAGAAGAAGAAGTAAAGAAAGAAGGGAGTGACTTGCACGGTTATCTGGGGAAGGAGAATCACAGGCTACAGAAACATAGACAAGATAATTTCAAGTTTTTGTTTGTTTGTTTGTTTGTTTTTTGAGATGGCGTCTGGCTCAGTCGCCCAGGCTGGAGTGCAGTGGTGCTATCTTAGCTCACTGCAACCTCCGCCTCCTGGGTTCAAGCGATTCTCCTGCCTCAGCCTCCTAGTAGCTGGGATTACAGGCACCCACCACCATGCCCGGCTAATTTTTTTGAATTTTTAGTAGAGACGGGGTTTTATCATGTTGGCCAGGCTGGTCTCAAACCCCTGACCTCAAATGATTCACCTGCCTCTGCCTCCCAAAGTGCTGAGATTACAGGTGTGAACCACCATGCCCGGCCACTTCGAGACGTAAGAATTAACAAGGGGTCAGAGAGAATAAAAGTAGGGGAGAAAGGGACCTCTTGGAATGATAGACCTGCATGGCATGCTCCTCACAGAGGCTGAGAACTGAAGGCCACATGCAGGATGAGGGGTAGGGGGTATCAGAAAGATGCTGTGGTTTTCAGGCCCCTCGATATCCTGGCCATCCTTGGGACAGGAAGGAGGTTGCTATGCCAGCTCTGAAACCTCAGTCCCAAAGAAATCTGAGAGGCCTGAGGGAGATTGCGGGATAGGCAGCTTCGGGTGAATGTATCCCAAGCGTGAAGGTCCTAGATACAGAAACCCTGAGGTTCAGGGCCTAGAGCAAAGAAGTTAGAGGTCACAGTGCCCTTAAGCAAAATGAAAGCAAAGAAACAGATGACTGGCTGATGCTAGAGCTGGCGAACTCTGAGATCTGATATTCCAACTGTCCAGTGGCTAGAACCTACACTGTCCATGTGAGAGCCTACACTGGAATACAGCCTCCGACTCTCCATACAAGGCTCTATTTTGGACCTTGGTTAGCCTTGGTTGGCTTGGGTACCCCTCTCCTGTGGTAGCACAGCATGCAGCTCCACTTGCCCTGCCCAGTGCGGGCTTTGCTTTAAAAATTCTCATCTCAGGATGAATTTCTTTACTGGGTTACTCCAGTGTGAGTAGTTCTTTGTCAAACACCTCCTCTGTCCCTGCCTTCAGTTGGGGGCCATCTTTTTTGCGGGGAGGTACAGGGTCTTGCTCTGTCATCCAGGCTACAGTTCAGTGGTGTGATCAGAGCTCACTGGAGCCTCAAACTCCTGGGCTCAAGCAATCGTCCCACCCCGGCCTCCCAAGTAGCTAGGGGTACATGTGCTCCCCACCACTCCTGGCTAATTTTTTAAATTTTTATTTTATTTATTTATTTTGTAGAGATGGGGTCTTACTATGTTGCCCAGGCTGGTCTCAAACTCCTGGCTTCAAGTGATTCTCACCTTGACCTCCCAAAGCATATGGGGATTACAGGCGTGAGCCGCTGGCCTTGGGAGTCATCTTAATGCTCGACTCCATCTACCCCGAAACACAGCCCCTTCTGTGAAAGCACTGGCAAGTAAGGAAGATTTTCAGAAAGTCTCAGAGGGACAGCAGAGACAGTGACAGTCAAACACTTCACAATAACTTTTTTTAAAATGCCTTTTACAGAGGTCCTCTCCCAGCTCTGGTCCCTTCTTCGCTGCCCCCAAACTTCAATGACCTCTCTCCTCTCCCCTTCTGGGGGTCTCATTCTCACTCACACTACCCTGCTCAGTCACAAAAGATTCTCCTTGGCAGCTTAGACTTCTTTTCCTTTCATTTTGCACAGAAATCCCTTGTATTCATATAAATATTTATCAATCTTATTTTACCTAGGCTCTCTTTTCTTTTTGAGACAGGATTTTGCTCTGACCCAGATTGGAGTGCAGTGGTGCAAAAAGGCTTACTGCAGCCTCCCCAACCTCCTGGGCTCAAGTAATCCTCCTGCCTCAGCCTCCCAAGTAGCTGGGACTACAGGTGCATGGCACCACACCCAAATAATTTTTTTTTTTTTTTGAGACGCAGTTTCCCTTGTGTTGCCCAGGCTGGAGTGCAATGGCGTGATTTGGGCTCACTGCAACCTCTGCCTTCCAGGTTCAAGTGATTCTCCTGCCTCAGCCTCCCAAGT
>NW_012100876.1:1975454-1977204 GCF_000951045.1 Mandrillus leucophaeus | reverse complement strand
CGGGCGCCCAGCGGGCTTGGCATGCGCGCCCCCGCCCGGGGCTATAAAAGCATCGCCACCTGCTGCCACTAGCCAAGCCGCGCGTCCAGTTGCTTGGAGAAGCCCATTCACAGCTTCCAGCTGCTGCTCGCTTCGACATGGACCCTGAGACCTGCCCCTGCCCTTCTGGTGAGCCCCCGCCGCCGCTCCCATCCTGCGGCACTGTGCGCCCTTGTACCTGCAAAAAAAACCCACGCCCCGCGCCTTCGCTCAAGGACACTTGGGGGAAGGGCTCCTGATTCCCTATTCTTCACCTCCTGAAAGGTGGGCATGCCTGTGTCGCGGAGAACAGGGAGACTTGGTGCCCCATCTCCTCGTGACAGGCGTGGGGACCCGAGTTTGTCCACATTAACCCTTCCTGTGGCGTCGCCCTCTCTAGGTGGCTCCTGCACCTGCGCGGACTCCTGCAAGTGCGAGGGTTGCAAATGCACCTCCTGCAAGAAGAGTGAGTGCGGGGACCCTTCCCCTCTGCCGCCGCCCCCTCTGCTCTGCGGAGTTGGTGTCTCACCACGCAGGATACGCAGGATACGGAGAGACCGCCAGGCCCCAATCCCGTGGTTTCTGACTCTTGCTGGAACAGAACCACCCGGGAAGACATTAAAATACAGATGCCCTTGCCCCACACCCAGGAATTGATGGCCTAGGCATGGAACGAGAGGTTTTTGTAAATCCCCGGAAGACTCCAATGGCAGCTGGGATTGAGGACTGCTACACTGGTCCAGTCTTTCCCGCCCCACCCCTCAAAACCCCATCTTCCCAGCTCACAGCAGTGTAATATGCATAGAGAGTAAGAGGTGGGAGGAAGGCTCCCTTCTTCCCTAGGTATAAGACCAGGCACAGGTCCCCACCCCCTCCCCACGGCTTTCCTGGGCCCCCTACATCTGCGTCATATCTGCCCCTCCCAAGTTTATCCTTCAAGGCCCCTTTCAAGGTCGTTTACCCTGTGATGCTTTCTCCTTAAGGCCTAGTACCCACCTAACCTGAGCTTAAGCCCACCAGCCCCCAGGACTTCCTGGCATCCACCCAAGGGGCTCTGGTCTATTTCCTGGGTACCTCTCTCCTGTGGTGGTGCAGGATGCCACTGCCGCGACTTAGATGCTGAGTCAGAGCAGGTGCGAGACTAAGAAGGGGGCTGTGACCAGCCCTGGCTGAATGAACGAGGATGACTCCCCACCCAGCACCCTTCCCTCCCCTTTGATGGGGACGGATTTCGGGAGTGTGCATCAGACTCGTCATCTTCCATTTTATCTGCAGGCTGCTGCTCCTGCTGCCCTGCGGAGTGTGAGAAGTGTGCCAAGGACTGTGTGTGCAAAGGCGGAGAGGGGGCCGAGGCAGAGGCAGAGAAGTGCAGCTGCTGCGAGTGAGGAAGCACCCCTCCATGTGGAGCACGTGGAGATAGTGCCAGGTGGCTCAGTGCCATCTATGCCTGTGGTGAGGTGTGGCTGGTGTCCCCTTCCCCTGCTGACCTTAGGGGAGTGGCAATAAATCCCATGAACAGCATGAGCCAAGGACTGGTCTCTTCTTAAAGGGGGGAAGGATGCGGAGCAGTGGGAGGGTCTACTCCAAGGGAGCCACCCAGTTGAGTGAAACCCTGGCTGGGCGCGGTGGCTCACGCTTGTAATCCCAGCACTTTGGGAGGCTGAGGCAGGTGGATCACCTGAGGTCAGGAGTTCAAGACCAGCCTGGCCAACATGGTGAAACCCTGTCTCTA
>NW_012100876.1:1969738-1970324 GCF_000951045.1 Mandrillus leucophaeus | reverse complement strand
CTCCAACTCCCAGCCTCAGGTGATCTGCCCACCTCGGCCTCCCAGAGTGTTGGGATTACAGGCGTGAGCCACCATGTCCGGCCTCCTTTTTATAAATAGAAAAATCTCACCGAGCTGCCCTGATTTTAACATGCCCCCCACTGACAATCCCTCTAGGTACCTGAGTTCTGGGTTCTAGGCCTGGCTCGGCCTCAGGCTCATTCTGAGACCTACGCACATTCCCGCTTCTCTGGCCTCACTTTTTCTTATCTTACGATGGAGGATTAGGAGTCAAGGACCTGAAGATGCCAGGTGGGACAGCCGGGAAATGGAACACGCCCCTTGCCAGTGGCACTCGGAGGGTGAAAGAGTCAGTGTCGGGCTCAACATGAGTAGCCTCTTTCTGCCCCCAGCCCAGCAACCCATTTGAACAGATCTGGCATCCGGGAGAATTCTCGAATGAAGGGGAAGAGAGGAAGGGAAGAGCTGGGAAATACGCAAAGCGCCTTTTCCTCCACTTTCGGAGATGGTACGTGCGCGCTTCCACGCAGTGGCGGCTGCTGCGGCGGACACGTCCCCTACGGGACCCACGCGGGGAGCGGACTGG
>NW_012100876.1:1963180-1967378 GCF_000951045.1 Mandrillus leucophaeus | reverse complement strand
AAAAAAAAAAAAAAAAAAGAAAGAAACACTGAGACTTGGCCACTGGTCTGTTTGCGACTGGGGTGGAGCCTGGGGGACAGAATGCATTCTCCTCCACCTTCAGATGGCACCCCACCCTCCTGCTAAGTCAAGTTCAAGTCTAGGGAAACAGGAGAGACCAGGCTCATCTAGGTTTGGCCCTCTCCAACCTCCTAACCTCACTTTCTTCATCTGTAGAATAGAGTTAGGGGGAGTTAAGACCAGCCCCTAGCCTGTGGGGCCTGTGAATTTGGGGATTTTCTAGTTGCTCCTGCAAAGCTGTCTGTTTTCAGATTTATCAGAGGAATGTCCAGGAGGCCCAGGAGCTTGTCGTGGCTGATGGTCAGCTGCATTCCCAAGGTCACCACCCTGAGTAGCCTGTTTCCCCAAAGCACATTGTTCGGTTCCCTTTCACATTTTCTCATTTGGCAGTTTGTCTTCAGCCCCTCCTGTCTTCAAGGGTAATAAGAGCTTTTATCCACAATGGTTGTGATCCAGTCCTTGGTGAAAGAGAACACTCAGGTTTACCTGGGTGAGCTAAGAAGGGAGAAATGAATTCTGGGAGACAAAAGTTTCGCAGTAAGAGGATACAATGCTGTGAACACATCACTTTTCCTCCACGTTAGTTTTTGCTGACAGTTAATTCAAAAGCTCACCAGGAGATACACACACACACACACACACAGGCTGAGTTTAGAAAAGGAGAATGCAGGGAAAGCCAAGCCAGCTTTGAAAAGGAACAACAAAGGGAGCTTTCTCCAACCTGGTAGCTCCACTCGTTTCCAAAGCTCTGGAAAATGGTGGAGGGTCAGGAATAGATCAATTGCACAGAGGACAGTCCAAAAACAAACCTCTGTGTTGCTAGAAACCAGTGGGAAAGTACACACTACTCAGTGAAAGGTGTTGGAACAGTTTGCATGTCTGGCTAATTTTTGTAGAGATGGGGTTTCACCATGTTGCCCAGGCTGGTCTTGAACACCTGAGCTCAAGTGATCCACCAGCCTCGGCCTCCCAAAGTGCTGGGATTAGAGGCAGGGTTTTTTGTTTTGTTTTGTTTTTTCTCTCAGGCTGGAGTGCAGTGGTGCCATCAGGGCAGTGCAGTGTGGACCTCCAGGGCTCCACCAATCCTCCCACCTCAGCCTCCCGAGTAGCTGGGACTACAGATGCATCCCACCATGCCCAGCTAATTTTTTTTTTTGGTAGAGGCTGGGTTTTGCCATGTTGCCAAGGCTATCAGTATGATTTTTAACTTCATTTTACAGATGGGGCAGTAGAGGTTGGGGAAATCTGCATGAGGACACACAGCTAGAGTGGTGTAGTATAGCCAGGATTTGAATACAGACTGTCTAACTGAAGGGTAGCCCCCTAAACTTAAGCATGCATTGTTTTCTTGCTTCTGGCTTGCCTTGTGTTACAAAAATCACAGAAAAAGAAGCAAAATCACCTCACATACACTAATATGGCTAGTATCAGCAATACAAAATAAAAAGTGTTGGCCAGAATGTAGAGATATTGGAACCCATGTGCCTTGCTGGTAGGAATGTAAAATGATGCAGTGCTGTGGAAAACTGTAGTTCTCAAAGTTAAAAATAGAATTCCATATGACCCAGCAATTCCACTTCTAGGTACACCCCCAAAGAAGTGAAAGCAGAGTCTTGAAGCGGTATTCTTATACACATGTTCATAGGATTATTTATAATCACCAAAAAGTGGAAGCAATCCAAGTGTCCAATGACAGATGAATAGATAAACGAAGTGTGTTATATACATACAAAGGAATATTATTCAACCTTAAAAAGCAAGGAAATTTGACATATGCTACAACATGAATGAACCTGGAGGACATCATGCTGAGTGAAACAAGCCAGTCACCCAAAGACAAATTCTGTGTGATTCCATGTGTATGAGACACCTAGAGCAGTTATAGTCTATCTACACAGAGACAGGTGCAAGTGTAGGATGGAAGTTGCCAGGGGCTGGAGGGAAGGATGATATGATTTGGCTCTGTCCCCACGTATCAGGCGAGGGACTGGTGGGAGGTGATCACATCATGGGGATGACTTCCCCCATGCTGTTCTCATGATAGTGAGTTCTCATGAGAGCTGATGGTTTTGAAAGTGTTTGGCAGTTTCCCCTCTGTTCTCTCTCTCTCCTGCCACCCTGTGCAGAAGGTGCTTGCTTCCCCTTTGCCTTCCATCATGATTGTAAGTTTCCTGAGACCTCCCCAGCCATGCGGAACTGTGAGTCAATTAAATCTTTTTTCTTTACAAATTACCCAGTCTCAGGTAGTATCTTTATAGCAGTGTGAAAACAAACTAATACAAGGTGGAAGTTGAGAGTTGTTTAATCAATATAGAGTTTCAGTTTTGCAAGATGAAAAGGGTTCTGGAGATGGGTTGCAGACAATCTGAATGTACTTATCATTACTGAACTGCACATCTTCAAGATGGCAAATTTTATGTCATCGTATTTTACAATTTTAAACAATAAACAAAGCTAAATGATGAAGGACAATAGTTTCTATTAACATACTGTGTGCTGTGGATTTAATTGTGTCCCCTCAACAAAATTCATGATGAAGCCCGAAGTCCCAATGCGACTATATTTGGAGACAGGGTTTATAATGAGGTAATTTAGGTTAAATGAAGTTACAGGGGTGGGGCCCTCCAACTATAGGGTTAGTGTCCTTGTAGAAGAGTCACCAAGAGCTCACTTGCTCACTCTGTCCTCTTGTGCATGAAGAAGAGGTCACGTGAGTACACCTCTTCTTCGTGAAGATGGTGAGATGGGGGCGGCCTATGAGCCAGGACAAGAAACTGACCATGCTGGCACCTTGATCGTGAACTTCCAGCTTCCAGAACTGTGAAAATATAAATGTCTGTTGTAAGCTGCCCAGTCTACAGTATTTTGTTATAGTAGCCGGAGCTGAGTCATATAGTATGTGTATGTAGTAGTCCCCCCTTATCCACAGTTTCACTTTCCAGTTACCTATAATCAACCACAGTCCAAAAATATTACACACAATAAGATGTTATGAGACAAGAGAGAGGGAGATCACATTCATATAACTTTTATTACAGTATGTTGTTATAATTGTTCTATTATTTCTTAATCAATTATTGTGCCTAATGTATAAATTAAATTTTATCATACCTATGTACACATAGGAAAAAATATAACATATATAGGGTTCAGTACTATCCACAGCTTTGGCATCCACTGGGGATCTTGAAGGTATCCCCTCTCGATAAGGGAGTACTACTGTCTACATATATATGATCTTTTGTACACATACACACACACACACATTTGACAAAAGATCAGTATATACAATATATAAATAGTTTCTATAAATAGATAAGAAACAGACAACAATTTAAAAATTAGGCAAAAGGCCGGGTGCACTGGCTCCCGCCTGTAATTCCAGCACTTTGGGAGGCTGAGGCAGATGGATCACCTGAGGTCAGAAGTTCAAGCCAACATGGCAAAGCCCCATCTCTACTAAAAATACAAAAATTAGCCTAGTGTGGTGGTGGGCGCCTGTAATCCCAGCTACTTGGGAAGTTGAGGCAGGAGAATCACTTGAACCCAGGAGGTGAAAGTTACTGTCAGCCGAGATCATGCCATTGCACTCCAGCCTGTGAAGGGGTGGCCTGCCCCTCCACACCTGTCGGTGTTTCTCTTTAGGTGGAACGAGAGACTTGAGAAAAGAAATGAGACACAGAGACAAAGTATAGAGAAAGAAAAAGTGGGCCCAGGGGACTAACGCTCAGCATACAGAGGACCCGCGCTGGCACCAGTCTCTGAGTTCCCTCAGTATTTATTGATAATTATCTTTACCATCTTTAAGAAAAAGGGAAGTGGCAGGACAATAGGGTCATAGTAGGGAGAAGGTCAGCAGAAAAACATATGAATAAAGATCTCTGTGACATGAATAAGTTTAAGGAAAAGTGCTGTGCCTTGATATGCATATGCAAACATCTCCATAAACATTTTCAGTGCATAAAGAGCAGCATTGCCGACAGCACGTCCCACCTCCAGCCCTAAGGCGGTTTTCTCCTATCTCAGTAAACAGAACACACAATCGGATTTTACACGGAGATGTTCCATTGCCCAGGGATGAGCAGGAGACAGATGCCTTTCTCTATCTCAACTGCCAAGAGGCCTTCTTTCCTCTTAT
>NW_012100876.1:1957615-1961885 GCF_000951045.1 Mandrillus leucophaeus | reverse complement strand
AAAAAAAAAAAAAAAAAAAAAAGATCATAATGAACATCTAATAGAAAGAATGAGGTAAGACTTGGATACTGCAGTGGAAACACTTCCACAACTTACCATTCAATGTTAAAAAAAAAAAAAAGCTGTAGAACAGTGCATATCATATAATGCTATACAATACATATAGTATAATGCTGATTATGTATGTAAAAAGAGAATTAAAAACTCCACATTTGTGTATAGAAAGGAAATGGGATTTTCCAGGAGAATCAAGGGGGTCTTTAGCTTTACACATATTAATGTTCACTTCTGTTTGGCTAATTTTTAAGTATGCAAGTGAATAGTACCACTTACCTTTTTTTCACTCAACAATATGTCTTGGCCAGGCATCGTGGCTCATGCCTATAACCCCAGTACTTTGAGAAGACAAGGTGGGAGAACCACCTGAGCCTAGGAGTTCAAGACCAGCCTGGGCAACAAAGTGAGAAGTGGGACCCTGTCTTTCCAAAAAAATTAAAAATGAGCCAGGCCCCGGGCACGGTGGCTCAAACCTGTAATCCCAGCACTTTGGGAGGCGGAGGCGGGTGGATCACGAGTTCAGGAGATCGAGACCATCCTGAATAACATGGTGAAACCCCAGCTCTACTGAAAATACAAAAAATTAGCCAGGCACGGTGACTGGCGCCTGTAGTCCTAACTACTTGGGAGGCTGAGGCAGCAGAATGGTGTGAACCCGGGAGGCGGAGCTTGCAGTGAGCCGAGATCACGCCACTACACTCCAACCGGGGCAACAGAGCAAGACTCCATCTCAAAAAAAATAAATAAATAATAAATAAATAAAAAAAGATGAGCCAGGCATGGTGGCACACATCTGCAGTCCTAGCTACTTGGGAGGTTGAAGTGGGAGGAACACTTGAGGGAGTTTGAGAGAGCAGTGAACTATGATCATGCCATTGCACTCCAGCCTGGGCAACATAGCACAACCCTGTCTCAAAAAAAAAAAAAAAAAGACAGAGAGAGAAAGAAAAAAAGAAAGAAAAAGAAAATGTCTTGACAATTTTTCCATGTTAGGAGATAAAGATCTAATAACTGCTACAGAAAACATCATGGAATGGTTATATCATAGTTCATTCTGCAACTGTCTTACAAACTGATGGAGGGACATTTAGGTGGCTTCCACTTGTTTCAATATGCAGACTATGCACCTGTGCCAGTGAGTTTCTCTGAGTTATAAGCTGAGATGTGTAATCACTGGAGCACAGGAAATAGCCCTTATTACTTTTCATGTATCCTGCCAGACAGCCCTCCACTGAGGCTATTTCAATTTGCATTCCACCTGCAGTGTCTGAGAATTTTCAATGCTTTATCTCTTCATCAGCCCTAGGTGTTAACCTTACATTTTGTCGACCTGGTGGGTGAAAAATGACATCCTAGGTTCTAAATTGCATCTTTTCTTTTAGCAATGAGGTTAAGCATTTTCCTACTGGTTTATTAGTTGTCATTTTCTGTGAACTGCTATTTCATGTTCTTCGTTCTTTCCATGTTCAGTTATTTGTCATTTTCTTATTGATTTGTAGAAGCTCTTTATATATTTTGGTCACTGATCCTTTGTCTTCCATCTGCTTTTTGTTTTTCAGAAAGTTTTCAGTTTCTGGCCTCCTTGTGATATTCTTTTATTTTTAACACCCTTATCAATGTATAGTTTACATGTCATAAAATTCACCCGTTGTAAGGGTACAATCCAATGATACTAGCAAATTTTTAGACTTGTGCAACCATCTCCACAATCCAGTTTTAGAGCATTTCCATCATCCAAAAGTTCCCTTGTGCCTATTTGTAGTTAATCCCTGCTCCCACCCCCACCCCTAGGCAACCACTGACTTGCCTTCTGTTTCTATAGGTTTGCCTTTTCTAGACATTTTATATAAATGGAATCATACAATATGTAGTCTTTTGCATTTGGCTTCTTTCACTTAACATAATTTTTTTGAGATTCGTTCCACTTTGTTGTATGTATTAGTAATTGATTCTTCCTTTACATTACTGAGTAGTGTTTAGATATTGCATTTTGTTTATCCATTCACCAATTGATGGGCTTTTGGGTTGCTGTCATTTTTTGCTATTTTGGATGATAGCTATGTTTATAAATGGCTGTAAACATTTATGCATGAGTCTTTGTGTGGACATATACATATATGTATATTTTTGAGATGGGGGTCTTGCTATGTTGCCAAGGCTGGCCTTGAATTCCTGGGTTCAATTGATCTTCGTACTTCAGCCTTCTGAGTAGCTGGGACTACAGGTGCTTGCCTCTGTGCTCTACTTTGCCATATATTTTTATTTCTCTTGGGTTGATATCTAGGAGTGGAATTACTGGGTCATATGGTACTTCTGTGTTTAACTTTTGAAGAAATTGCCAAATTGCTTTCCAAAGTGGGTATACCACTTAACATTTCCACCAGCAATGCATAAGTATTTCAATTTCTGCACATTCTTACCAACACTTTTTGTTGTCTGTCTTTTTTATGATAGCCATTCTAGCAAGTATAAAGTAGTCTCTCACTGCCGTTTATTTTTATTTATTTATTTATTTGAGACGGAGTCTTGTTCTGTCACCAGGCTGGAGTGCAGTGGCACGATCTTGGCTCACTGCAACTGCCACCTCCCAAGTTCAAACCATTCTCCTGCCTGAGCCTCCCAAGTAGCTGGGGTTACAGGCGTGTGCCACCATGCCCAGCTAATCTTTATTTTGTTTTAGTTTTGCCAGGATGATCTCGATCTCTTAACCTTGTGATCCGCCTGCCTTGGCCTCCCAAAGTGCTGGGATTACAGGTGTGAGCCACCACGCCTGGCCTCACTGTGGTTTTAATTTGCATTTCCCTAGTGACTCATGATGTTAAACATCTTTTCATGTGCTTATTAGCCATTCATGTATTTTCTTTGGTGACATATCTATTAGAAGGTTTTGCCCATTTTTTTCTCTTTTTTATTGTGGTAAAATATATATAACATAAAATGTACCATTTTTAAGTGTACAGTGCTGTGGCTTTCATTACATTTACATTGTTGTGAACCGTCACTATCGTCCATCTCCAGAACTTTTCCATCTTGCTAATCTGAAACTCTATCCATAAAACACTAACTCCACCCCCGCCCCACCCCCACCACCACCCAGGCATGGGGCCACCTTTTTACTGTCTGTCTCTGTGGATTTGACTATGCTACTTACTTCATATAAACTGGGATCATACAGTATTTGTCCTTTTGTGTCTGGCTTATTTCATTTAGCATAATTTTTTTTTTTTTTTTTAAGATGGAGTCTCGCTCTATCGCCCAGGCTGGAGTATAATGGCATGATCTCGGCTCACTGCAACCTCCGCCTCCCGGGTTCAAGCAATTCTCCTGCCTCAGCCTCCCGAGTAGCTGGGACAATAGGTGCCCATCACCACTCCGGCTAATTTTTGTGTTTTTAGTAGAGATAGGGTTTCACCATATTGGCCAGGCTGGTCTCGAACTCCTGACCTCGTGATCTGCCCACCTCAGCCTCCCAAAGTGCTCACATTATAGGTGTGAGCCACTGCGCCTGGTCATCATGTTTTTAAGGTTCATTTACTTTGTAAGATGTGTTAAAATTTCATTCCTTCCTAAGGCCGAATAAATTTTCCATTGCATGTCTATGCCATATTTGGTTTATTCATTCATCAATGGACATTCAGGCTGTTTCCACCTTTTGGCTATCATGTGTAATACTGCTATGAATGTTGTTATACAAATATCTGTTTGAGTCCCTGCTTTCAATTATTTTCGGTATGCATTTTTGCCAGTTTATTTTTATTTTTATGTTTATTTTTGAGACAGAGTCTCGCTGTTGTTCAGGCTTGAGTGCAGTGGCATGATCTTGGCTCACTGCAACCTCTGCCTCGTGGACTCAAGCAATTCTTGTGACTCAGCCTCCTGAGTAGCTGGAACCACAGGTGCACGCCACCACACCTGGCTCATATGTATTTGTTTTTGAGACAGAGTCTGGCTCTGTTGCCTAGGCTGGAGTGCAGTGACACAATCTTGGCTCACTGCAACCTCCACCTCCTGGGTTCAAGTGATTCTCTTGCCTCAGTCTTCTGAGTAGCTAGGATTACAGGCGTGCACCACCACACCTGGCTAATTTTTGTATTTTTAGTAAAGATGGGGTTTTGGGCCGGGCGCGGTGGCTCAAGCCTGTAATCCCAGCACTTTGGGAGGCCGAGACGGGCGGATCACGAGGTCAGGAGATCGAGACCATCCTGGCTAACAC
>NW_012100876.1:1955741-1957115 GCF_000951045.1 Mandrillus leucophaeus | reverse complement strand
TCAGGCTGGGGGACGATCAGGTCTTTCCCTTCCCACGAGGCCATATTTCAGACTATCACATGGGGAGAAACCTTGGACAATACCTAGCTTTCCTAGGCAGAGGTCCCTGCGACCTTCCGCAGTGCAAGTGTCCCTGGGTACTTGAGATTAAGAGAATGGCGATGACTTTTAACAAGCATACTGCCTTCGGGCACTTGTTTAACAAAGCACACCCTGCACAGCCCCAAATCCATTAAACCTTGAGTCACCACAGCACATGTCTCTTGCAAGGACAGGGTTGGGGATAGGGTCACAGATTAACAGCATCTCAAATACAGAACAAAATGGAGTCTCTTATGTCTACTTCTTTCTGTATAGACACAGTAACAGTCTGATCTCTCTCTCTTTTCCCCACAAGCCTGGGCCACAGAGAGAGACTCCATCTCAAATACAGAAAAAAAAATTAGGTAAAGGATATAACTAAGCAATTCATGGAAAAATAAACTTGAAAGGCTAAAGAACAAATGAAATGAAATCGAATGAATATTTTACTTCATTATATCAAGGAAATGGAAACTAAAATAACATTTTGTCATTCATTTGGCAAAATCATAAAAGGTTGTTATTTTTTATTAATAGTGATGGGTAGGGGACTGGTTACATACCTCCATCCCCTGATGGAGTGTAAATAGGTACAGCCACTTTGGGTATATACTTCACCCAGGATTGTATTATCATCTGTATCAGCAGAAGTCTCAAAACAAGCTAAATATCCTTTAGTAGAGAAGTAGACTTTAAAAATGGTCATAATGGGCCAGGTGCAGTGGCTTGCACCTGTAATCCCAGCACTTTGGGAGGCCAAGCAGATGACATGGGGCCAGGAGTTTGAGACCAACCTGACCAATATGGCGAATCCCTATCTCTACTAAAAATACAAAAATTGGCCGGGCGCAGTGGCTCAAGCCTGTAATCCCAGCATTTTGGGAGGCCTAGACGGGCGGATCATGAGGTCAGGAGATCAAGACTATCCTGGTTAACATGGTGAAACCCCATCTCTACTAAAAAATACAAAAAACTAGCCGGGTGAGGTGGTGGGTGCCTGTAGTCCCAGCAACTCGGGAGGCTGAGGCAGGAGAATGGCGTGAACCCGGGAGGCGGAGCTTGCAGTGAGCTGAGATCTGGCCACTGCACTCCAGCCTGGGCAACAGAGCAAGACTCCGTCTCAACAACAACAACAACAAAAAAATTAGCCAGGTGGTGGTGCATGTCTGTAATCCCAACTACTCGGGTGGCTGAGGTAGGAGAATTGCTTGAACTCAGGAGGTAGAGGTTTCAGTGAGCCGAGATCTGCACTCCAGCCTGGGCAACAGCCTGTCTCAAAAAAAAAAAAAAAAA
>NW_012100876.1:1952699-1954768 GCF_000951045.1 Mandrillus leucophaeus | reverse complement strand
AAAAAAAAAAAGAAAGAAAAATAGAAGGGAGAGATGCCATCACGTTGGGGGCTCAGTAAAGACTCCTTGGAGGAGGGGGCGTTTGGGGGATGGTAGAAGAGGAGCAAAAACCTGAAGTGTGTGTTTGGAGAAGGGTGTGGCATGGCAGGGTCCGATCCAACAGCAGAAGCACAGGGCTTGGGGACAGGTAAGACAGGAAAGTTGAGGCCAGATGGGTGAGGAAGGGATGATGCAGCAGGATTTTAGCTTCTCCCTGAATGCAGGTTTTCCAAGCTGGCTCTCCACAAGTCAGGCCTCGCCCTTCACAGAGCCTCCTTCCAGCTCCTGGCAGGATCCAATTCTCTCCATTCCTCTGCATTATTAAGCACCCACCATGAGCCGGGCGCAGTGCCAGGTGCCAGAGCTAGGACGACGAATGCAGCAGACACAGCCCACAGCCTCGTGGGGAGACAAGGATTAAACAAAAAGCCACACACAGTACCGGCTGCTGGGAGAGGCTGAGGGACAGAAGGCCAACCTCTCAGGCTCTGGAGCTCCAATGCCTGGTGTGGCCCTTTCTTAGTGAGTGACTGGCAGTGTTACTTAACCTCTCTGAGCCTCAGTTTCTCCCTCTGTCAGATGTGGATAATAACAGTCCCCATCTTATAGGGCCGTCGAAAGGACTGAGTTCACATGTGCCAAGAATTGAACAGCTGGCACAGGATATGTGATGTAGAAAAGTGTTAGCAGGTTGGGTGTGGTGAGTCACACCTGTAAGCCTAATGCTTTGGGAGGCTGAGGCAAGAGCATCACTTGCGGCCAGGAGTTCAAGACCAGCCTGGGCAACATAGCAAGATCCCATCTCTATTAAAAATAAATAAAAAGAAAAGTGTTAGCTTCTTTCTTACTGGCAACTGTAATTGCAATAAGTCCTACAAAGAAGGGATGTGCTTGCTGGTAACAGATGGATTTGGCCTATTTGGTGTTCCAGGAAGGCTTTCCTGAGCAAATTGCCTTTAAACTGAGACCCACCAGATGAAGGAGACAGAGGGTTAAGGAGAGCATCCAAGACAAAGGAAACAGCACTTGCAAAGAGTCTGAAGTCACACATGTATCAGCACCTTTGCCCAGTGGTAGCCAGGCTTTGAAGATGGTCCCAGTGATGCTAGACTCTGGTATTCATGCCCTGGTGTAATCCCCTCCCCTTGAGTACAGCCTGGACCTAGTGACTTGCTTCTAAAGAATAGAATACTGAAACAGGGATGGGAGATCACTTCCGTGATTAGGTTACAAAAGATGATGACTTCTTAATTCAAATATTAGAAGAAAAAAAGAAGGGAGGAAGCTGTTTTCCAAATAATTTGGAAAAGGGAGAAATACCTATTTTATAGAACAACGGAGAGTACTGAGAGAAGTGAAGGTTTACAAAGAGGATTTCTACTATATGGAAACAATCTGTAGAATGAAAACCTTCACCTGGGTTGACTATAGATTGTCAATGGTATGATTTTTCTGATGTTTATTTATTTGTTTTTGAGGCAGAGTCTCGCTCTGTCACCCAGGCTAGAATGCAGTGGCGCGATCACAGCTCACTGCACCTCCACCTCCTAGGTTGAAACTGTCATGTGTGTCCGTGTGAAGAGACCACCAAACAGGCTTTGTGTGAGCAATAAAGCTTTTTAATCACCTGGGTGCAGGCAGGCTGAGTCCGAAAAGACAGTCAGCGAAGAGAGATAAGGGTGGGGCCGTTTCATAGGATTTGGGTAGGTAAAGGAAAATTACAGTCAAAGCGGGGTTGTTCTCTGGTGGGCAGGAGTGGGGGTCACAGGGTGCTCAGTGCGGAAGTTTTTTGAGCCAGGATGAGCCAGGAAAAGGAATTTCACAAGATAATATCATCGCTTAAGGCAAGGGCAGGCCATTTTCACTTCTTTTGTGGTGGAATGTCATCCGTTAAGGCGAGGCAGGACATTTGCACTTCTTTTGTGATTCTTCAGTTACTTCAGGCCATCTGGGTACATACGTGCAAGTCACAGGGGATGCAATGGCTTGGTTTAGGCTCAGAGGCCTGATAGAAACGATTCTCCTGCCTC
>NW_012100876.1:1949989-1952439 GCF_000951045.1 Mandrillus leucophaeus | reverse complement strand
AGGTCAGGAGATCGAGACCATCCTGGCTAACACGGTGAAACCCCATCTCTACTAAAAATACAAAAAACTAGCCGGGCGAGGTGGCGGCGCCTGTGGTCCCAGCTACTCGGGAGGCTGAGGCATGTTGGTCAGGCTGATCTCAAACCCCCGACCTCAAGTGATCTACCCACCTCAACCTCCCAAAGTGTTGGGATTACAAACGTTGCCCTTTTTAAAATTCCATTGTTTGTATTATTGAATTGTAAGAGTTCTTTATATATTCTGGATACCAGTCCTTAATCAGATATATGCTTTGTAAATATTTTCTCCCAGTCTTCTGGGACTGTCTTCTGATTTTATTGATGTCTTTGAAGCACAAAACTTCTTAATTTTAAGAAAGCCCAATTCATCAGTTTTTTCCTTGATAAATTGTGATTATGGTATCATATCTAAGACCTCTTTGTTTAACCTAAGGTCATAAAGATTTCTCCTATGCTTTCTTCTAGGTGTTCTATGTTCTATAGTTTTAACTCTTAAATTTAAATCTATGATCCATTTTGAGTTAATTTTCGTGTATAATGTGAGGTAAAAATCTAATTTCTTTTTTTTTTTTTTTTTGCATGTGGATATCCAGTCGTCTCAGTATCATTAGTTTAAACGTCTACCCTTTCTCTATTGAATTGTTTTGAGACCTTCATCAAAAATCAATTGACCATACATGTGATTTCCTTTTAGACTTTCGATCCTTTTCCATCGATCTATGCCTGTCCTGGTACCAGTACCACACAGCCTTGATTACTGTGGCTTATTGTAACTTTTGAAATTGGATAGTGTGAGTCCTCCAACTTTGCTCTTTTACTGGTTGGGTTCTTCTTTATCTTCTGCCATTCAGCCTTTTAATGACATTTTCTGGCTTTGCATGGGATCGAGCACACACAGGAGACGTATATATCCACTGAGTCTGCATCTCAACCCAGCCCTCCACACGGTTTCATCACAAAAATATTTATGGATGCCCAAAAGTCACCATGCCCTCTGCTGGTCACTGGGGATACATGAAAAGAAACGGTCTCCGCTTTTCAGGGAACTCACAGACTGATGGGGAGGATAAGACTGTTGCAAGAACAACCTGATTGGAATCCTGGATGCTTTAGAGCTGGAAGAGAAGTCCAGGCCAAGGCACGTAGGCTGTGCCCATTTGATAGATGGGAAGACTGCGGCTCAGGGAGGGAGGGAAGGTGCAACTCAAAATCTCTGGGTGCTTTAAGAAGGGAGAGATGGTCAGGCGCAGTGGCTCATGCCTGTAATCCTGGCACTTTGGGCGGCCAAGGCAGGAGAATCATTTGAGGCCAGGACTTTGAGACCAGCCTGAGCAACATAGTGAGACCTCTGTCTCTACGAAAATTTTCTTAAAATTAGCTGAGCATGCTAGGGCATGTCTGTGGTCCAGCTACCCGGGAGATTGAGGCAAGAGGATTGCTTGAGTCTAGGAGGTTGACGCCACAGGAAACTGTGACAGAGCCACTGCACTCCAGCCTGGGTGATAGAGTAAGACCCTGTCTCAGGAAAAAAAAAAAAGAAAGAAAAATAGAAGGGAGAGATGCCATCACGTTGGGGGCTCAGTAAAGACTCCTTGGAGGAGGGGGCGTTTGGGGGATGGTAGAAGAGGAGCAAAAACCTGAAGTGTGTGTTTGGAGAAGGGTGTGGCATGGCAGGGTCCGATCCAACAGCAGAAGCACAGGGCTTGGGGACAGGTAAGACAGGAAAGTTGAGGCCAGATGGGTGAGGAAGGGATGATGCAGCAGGATTTTAGCTTCTCCCTGAATGCAGGTTTTCCAAGCTGGCTCTCCACAAGTCAGGCCTCGCCCTTCACAGAGCCTCCTTCCAGCTCCTGGCAGGATCCAATTCTCTCCATTCCTCTGCATTATTAAGCACCCACCATGAGCCGGGCGCAGTGCCAGGTGCCAGAGCTAGGACGACGAATGCAGCAGACACAGCCCACAGCCTCGTGGGGAGACAAGGATTAAACAAAAAGCCACACACAGTACCGGCTGCTGGGAGAGGCTGAGGGACAGAAGGCCAACCTCTCAGGCTCTGGAGCTCCAATGCCTGGTGTGGCCCTTTCTTAGTGAGTGACTGGCAGTGTTACTTAACCTCTCTGAGCCTCAGTTTCTCCCTCTGTCAGATGTGGATAATAACAGTCCCCATCTTATAGGGCCGTCGAAAGGACTGAGTTCACATGTGCCAAGAATTGAACAGCTGGCACAGGATATGTGATGTAGAAAAGTGTTAGCAGGTTGGGTGTGGTGAGTCACACCTGTAAGCCTAATGCTTTGGGAGGCTGAGGCAAGAGCATCACTTGCGGCCAGGAGTTCAAGACCAGCCTGGGCAACATAGCAAGATCCCATCTCTATTAAAAATAAATAAAAAGAAAAGTGTTAGCTTCTTTCTTACTGGCAACTGTAATTGCA
>NW_012100876.1:1937497-1948786 GCF_000951045.1 Mandrillus leucophaeus | reverse complement strand
CCACCACCAGGTTCGGCTAATTTTTGTATTTTTAGTAGAGATGGGGTTTCATCATGTTGGCCAGGCTGGTCTCGAACTCCTGACCTCAGGTGATCCACCCACCTCGGCCTCCCAAAGTGCTGGGATTAAGGCATGAGCCACTGCGCCTGGCCTATTTATTTATTTTAATTTTTTAAAAATAGAGATGGAATCTTGCCCTCCCTACCCAGGCAGTGGCACGATCACAACTTACTGCAGCCTCAACCTCCTGGGCTCAAGCAACTTTCCCACCTCAGCTGCCCAAGTAGTTGGGACTAGCAGTGAGTACCACCACATCTGGCTACTTTTTAAAACCTTTTGTAGAGACGGGGGTTTCACTATGTTGCTCAGGCTAGTCTCAAACTCCTGACCTCAAGCGATCCTTCCGCCTCAGCCTCTCAGAGTGTTGGGATTATAGGCGTGAGCCATCGTGCCCGGCCTAATTTTTCTGCTGTTTTAAAATGAAAAGTTTCCTGTTCATCCCCGCCCCATATGGCAGGGGAGAGAAGGGGACTGTATCCTGCCCTGGGCCACTATCATATCACTATTTGGAGGCCATGTGATTGAGATCCCATGCCTTGGATGCCTCTTGAATAAAGTTAGTATCATCTTTCACTAAGAATGAATGAATAAAAGACGATGACAAGAGAAAATTAGCTGGGCGTCGTGGCGCACGCCTGAAATCCCAGCTACTTAGGAGGCTGAGGCAGGAGAATTGCTTGAACCTGGGAGGCGGAGGCTGCAGTGAGTCTAGATCATGCCATTGCACTCCAGCCTCGGCAACAAGAGCAAAACTCTGTCTCAAATAAATAAATAAATAAATATTTAAAAAATAAAACACTAAGACTTCTTTCTTGCTCCCACCCTTGTTCGCACTCTGGCCCTCTCACTGGCTGGCTGTCCTGTGGTGAGATGCTGTGGAGGGACCCACGTCACAAGGAGGGAAGCCACAGTACCATAGCCCACAAGGAACCAAATTCTGTCCACAACCACATGAGGGAGCTTGGAAGCAGATCCTGTCCCTGCTGACACTTGAGCTGACTGCAGCCCTGGCTGTCACCTTGATGGCTATCTATAAGACATCCTGAGCCACAGGGCCTAGCTAAGCCTGTCTGATTCCTGCCCACAGAAACTATGAGATAGTTCATGTGTGTTGTCTCGAGCTGCTAAGTAATTTGTAATGCAGCAAGATAACTAATACACCTCCAAAATGAAGGCAGCATCCGCAGAAGGAGGAAGAACTAAGAGCGGATAGATGGTACCTGTGATGGGGGCCACTGAGTCACAGAATCTCCCGGGGAAGAAGGAAACAACCCTCTTCCTATCCCCCTATTTAATGCTGGGATCTGCTGGCCTCTGCTGTAGTAACAGGGAACTATCCCCCAAGGGGTCCCTTCCACTCATAATCAGCTCTAATTGCAAGAAAGGCCTTTCTGGCTGGGTGCAGTGGCTCACACCTGTAATTCCAACACTTTGGAAGGCTGAAGCAGGAGAGTTGCTTGAGTCCAGGAGTTCAAGGCCAGCCTGGGCAACATAGTGAGACCCCATCTCTACCAAAAAAAAAACAAAAACAAAAACAAAAATTAGCCAAGTGTGGTGGCACACACCTATAGTCTCAGCTACTCAGGAGGGTTGAAGTGGGAGGATCTCTTAAGCCCAGGAGGTTAAGGCTGTAGTGAGCCATGATCACACTGCTGTACTCCAGCCTGGCAACAGAGCTGAGACCCTGTCTTTAAAGAAGAAAAGAAAGTAAAAGAGATGGGAGGAGAGAGAAGAGGAGGGGAAAGACCCTGCTACCTGGAACACAACCTTTATTCCTGTAACCTTACCCCCTCCCCACCGACTGCGATTGTCCTGATTCTGCCCTTAGGACCACAGAAAGCAAGCCTAATTTCCTCTTTTCAGCATGGCATAAACATGTAAGTATGGGTTCAAATCCCAGCTCTGCCACTTACAAGCTATGTTACCCTGAACAGATCCTGTAACTCTTGAGCGCATCATCTGTAAAATGGAGACAACAGCACCTGCCTTATAGGACTGTGTTAGGCTTTAAGATAAACTCGTAGTGTTCTTAGCCCAAGTCTTGACTCACAGCAGGGGCTCAATATTATTCCCCATGACTATTATGGCAGATTAGACACGCCTGAAATTTGTTGACTCCTCCCTTCAAGACAGGGGGTCTTGTTCCCCTCCTCTTGAATCTGGCAGCTCCTCTCACTGCTTGACCAATAGAGTGTGGTGCAAGTGACCTGTACTAGTTTCAGGGTCCAGGGTTTAAGAGACTTGCAGCTACCACTCCCGTCTCTTGAAACTCTCACCTATATGACCTGAGTCTAATTGCCCTGAGGCCACCATGCTGAAGAAGCCACATGTGGCGCTCTGGTCAACAGTTCCAGCTGTGCCCAGCCTCCAGCCATCACTGCCAAAGTGCCAGATGTGTGACTGAAGCCAGCTTAGATTCTCCAGACCAGCCCATCCACCAGCCGAACAGCACCGAGTGACCTCAGCTAATGACACATAAAACAAAAGAATCACCCAAGTGAGCACTGCTCCAACTCCTGACCCACAAATTCAGGAAAGAAAATAAAATGGTCGTTGTTTTAAGCTGCTAAATTGTGGGTAATTGGTTGCACAGCTACAGATAACTGGGGCAACCACTGCCAAATATTTGAAGGTAACTGTTCCCTTCCAGATCGAACCTGCCTCTCTCTCTCAGCTGATGCTCACATGATAGGGTTTTGGGCCTTAGGACCCCTGTGATCAGCTGTCTTCTGGACAATGGAAGCCCAACAATGAACACGGCCCTCAGGGCAGAGGGGGATTCTACCCAACTATGCCAGTGAGGACTCTATCTGGAATAATTTAAGCAAAAAAGGAAATGATTGGCTCATAATGGCTTCAGGCATGGCTGGATCCAGGTGTTCCAAGATATTGTCAGGCTCCATTTCCTTTGTGATTATTTTATTTTTGGGCTCTTCTCACAGAACCAAAAAGCTTTAGAAACTCACTCAACTTCACTTCCTCTCAGGTTCAAGTCCAGATGGAAAGACCATCTGCCATTCTCCCAGCATTCCCAGCAAAAATCTCACTGATTCTTTTTGGTTCGTGGCTGTGTGGCCCAATCAGAGCCAATTACTGTGGCCAGGTAGGCAGAATGGCCTAGGAGCTCACGGATGGGACATACTCCATCAAAATCATATGGACTGGGAATAAGGAGGGGTGATTCTTCAAAGGAAAACCAAGGATATCATCACAGCGGAAGGACGAGTGGATGGCTGGGCAGCAGACCTATATGTATTCACCCCTGCACCTAAAAGGTGAATGAAAAACATAACCTCTCTCACTCTACATGGCATACCTCTCTTAATGCAGCCCAGGGCCGCAGCATCACCTCACACTGATGACTCACACCAGATATTCGGGGGGATGTTTTTCCTCATCCAATATTGCTTGGTTTCACTCCCTCATCCCCTGCCAAGTCAGGGATGCAAACGTGCAGGTGGGTCCTCCCTCTCCACCTCTGTCCCAAGCACACTGCGGCTTCTGGGGGCATGGAGAAGAACAGACTAGGCCTGTGGCCTGCTCCACCTTCCCTGAGTCACTATCCCTCCCTCCCCTCACAGAATCAAAGTGATTCAAAGGAGACAGCTCAGGCCCACAAGCAAGTTTTACCGCCAGCATGGCTGGCACAAACCCAGGGCTAGAACCGATGCTTTTGAGGGTAAAATAAGCTCTTCTGTTTCTTCACAGAGTTGGATCGTTTGCCTTGAGTGGATAGGTGACCATCTGAGTTATTAGCAACCAGGGATTTGGTATGTAATACTGTGCATACATAAATAACAACAAAATCGGCCCACTGCCCAGAGAGCTCTCAATCCACAGAGCTGCCAGACGTCATGAGATTTCAAAAGATCTTGGCTCTAAAATCAGAGTATGTTTGGATACAAATTCTAGTACAACCCAGTCAACTGACAGATGAGTAAACCAGGGATCAGAAGAGTCCAGGCATGTAATCGCCCCAAGGTCACTGAGCAAGTGAATGGCCGAGTGACCACTGAAATTTAGTACATCTGAGAGCTCACCCCTCCTGCCCTGTGCGGTGTTTTTACTTGAGTGAGCACACAGGTCCCAGGGTGGTGCAGAGGTGTTTATTTTCGTTTTGTAGTCGGCCTTCATACAAGGTGGGGGCTGGGAAGGGAAGAACAATCCAGGCCATTACCCTCATGAATTCATTTGACAAATATTTATTAAGCATCTACTGCAAACTTGGCCCTGTGTTGGAAGCTGAAGACACAATTCCAGAGGCAGGCGATGACTGCCCTTGGCGTTTCCAGTGGTCAGGGGTTGGTGAGGAGGGGCAGAGACACCAATCCAAGAGTCCCCACAATTTATACATACCACAGGCGTGGAAAGCGCCAGGAGGGGAACGAACAGGATGTTTACCAGCACCTCCACGGGCAGCCACAGTCATGGGGGCCAGGACAGGGTCCCCAGAGGAAGTGAGATTCAGCTGAGCTAGGAAGACGTTTCCACAGGAACTTACAGTAAGGGTTGCAAGGACAGACTGTCCTCCCCGCCCCCGCCCCACCACCTCACTAAACTGCCACTGCGGCAATCAGCATTTCCTAAGCCTGCCAGGAAGCTTCCAGTAACCGCTTCCTGACTCCTAACATGACACACTTCGGGCTTTCCGGGGTTGATGATCTAAGACCCTTACACAGCGCCAGACACGTGCAGACAGGGAGGCAGGATGTGCCTCTCCAGACAGGAATCTGGATGCCACCTGGGCTCTTCCCCTCAGCCTCCACAGGGGAAGAACATTCTTGTGGGGGTTTTCCCTTCCAAATGTCTCAGGGCGATTCCAGTGTTCCCGCTAGTTCTTCCCTTCCCAGGCCAGAACACAAATCCTTCCCCCTCCCTGCCTGGCAAACACCTTCTTACCCTCAGGCCCAAGGCAATGGCCCACCTCCTCCCAGGCTGGATGGGGTCTCCTCCTCTCTGTTCCCCCAGCCCCTGAGCTTCCTGAGGACCAAGCTTGTGGCTTCTTGTCCTTATTCTCCCTCCTTGGTGTCTCTATGTTAGAGGACCGTCAGCATCTGCTGGGGCCTGGTCGCATTCACCCTGCTCTGCCACTCACTAGCTGTGTGACCCTGGACAAGTAACTTCTCTGGACCTGCGGTTTCTCCTCTCTACGATGAGAATACGGGAGAGTCCTTATCTTATGGGTTGTTACAGAATGAAGTGATATCTCACACACAACACACTTCCTACGGTCCCTGTTGCACGCTCAAGTACTCAACATGCAACGGATACGTCATCAGTAACAACTCCACGGGTTTACTGTGATGCTGCACAATTATTAAGCCTTGACTGCCGCAGAGTTGTAACCTGTCTGCACTTCCAACCAGTTTTCCACGCAAGCAGCATTCCCAAGTCCCGCTTTCACCCGCGCGCTAACGGCTCAGGTTTGAGTACACGACAGGAGGGAGGGAAGCTGTGCAGACGGCGGGGGCGCACGGCGTGGGCACCCGGTACACCGTGTCCTCCCGGTACACCGTGTCATCCCGCTACACCGTGTCCTCCCGGTACACCGTGTCCTGCCGCTGCACCCAGGTCCCTCCGCCCCGAGGCGTCCCCGCGGCGCACGTGGGCGGGCTTCAGGGAACTGACCTCCCGCGGTCCGTGTGCAGGCCGGGTGCGCCCGGCACGGTGCGCGCAGCCGGGTGTTTAGCCGGGAGCCACGAGTGACTCAGCGCGGGGCGTGTGCAGGCAGCGCCCGGCCGGGGCGGGGCTTTTGCACTCGTTCCGGCTCTTTTCAGCTATAAACACTGCTCGCAGCGCTCCGCTCCACCACGCCTCCTCCAAGTCCCAGCGAGCCCGCGTGCAACCTGTCCCGACTCCAGCCGCCTCTTCAACTCTCCATGGATCCCAACTGCTCCTGCGTCGCCGGTAAGGGGCTGGGGATGCCAAGTGTAGACTGTAGCGCTAGAGAAGCAATTTCTGACCCCTCTTTCTTTCTCTGATCACTCAATTTCAGGACAGGAGTTGCTCCTTCCCAAAGCGTTTTGGGGTATCTTTCAATCCATTCTAGGTTATTCGGAACCCTTTTTTTACCGTTAAGGAGATCTGAGTTAATGGCTTGCTCAAGTTCCCAGGAATCGGTTGTGGACAGAGGAACTCTGCCCCGGGCTCTTAGCACGCCGTCCCACGTTCAGGTATCCAGGGACCGTTATCACCTCTGTCTTTTCTCCTTGCAGGTGACTCCTGCACCTGCGCCGGCTCCTGCAAGTGCAAAGAGTGCAAATGCACCTCCTGCAAGAAAAGTAAGTGGGATTCTCTCTTTCCTCTAACCCCTCACTGTCCTCCCAGCCTGTCCCCTCTCCACCATCCTCAGGGGAATGAAAGCAGTCTGGGGATGCCCCATTACGCGGAAGTTGTTGCCTCCTCAGTGATCCTTATCAGGGAAAGCAGGAATCCTTATTCCCTGTGTCCCTAGTACTCATCTCTGCCGCCTCCTCTCTGCCTCCAGGCTGCTGCTCCTGCTGCCCTGTGGGCTGTGCCAAGTGTGCCCAGGGCTGCATCTGCAAAGGGGCGTCGGACAAGTGCAACTGCTGCGCCTGATGCTGGGACAGCCCTGCTCCCAGATGTAAATAATGCGACCTCTACAAACCTGAATTTTTTTATGTACAACCCTGACCCTGATCGTTTGCTGCATTCCTTTTTCTATGAAATAATATGAATGATAATAAAACAGCTTTGACGTGATTCTGCCTCTGGTTTCCTTTATATGCCTTAAAAATAATGGACTGGGTTGAGCGATGGAACTGAGAGGGCTCTACCTGGGCTGTGGATGGAAATGTGAGCCGCTAAGAAAGAGTGCATTCTAGCAAGCCAGGCTACCGCACTGAGCTTCATCTTCTGTAAAACTGAATGGCGTTGTGCCAGATCGTATGGGGGCAGGAGGGGCACATACGTGATCACTTTCAGTTTCATGTCAAATATGGCACAGAAACTTCTCCATTCCTCATTTTCACTTTCTGATTTCCCTGCCCAACTTCAGTTCTTCGTGGGATTTTAGACTTGAAAGTGACTACAGAGGGTGAAATCCAGCTCCCCAGTGGCTAGAATCTGACATGCGGTTTCCCAAACTCCCTGTGGTGAATGACCAGTTTTGTTTTCCATTAGTCACAGACCTAAACTCTGGTAAAATAATGAGTTAATAAGAAAATGAACGCTTAAAGGACACAAAATACAAAGACCGTTTTTTAGATTCAACAGGAAATGTTCAACAAATATATAGAGAACAAATTATCATAGGAAAAATAAAAGAATGATCAACACTACACATTTGTCCAAAGTTGTGTGTTGCATCCTGGTAACAGTTCTCAGACTAGCCCCAGTGTGTGGCTGGCACACCCTGAGCAGCACTGATCCAGACATCCCCACAAGGAACCATCAGGCTTGTCCTGCCCAGTGTCACTGACAGGAGACTTTCAGACCCCTGAGAGCTCCCCGTTTTGCCTTGGTTCTGAATCTTTGTAAGTTCCTCCCAAGGTCAGGCTGAAATTACTTCTCTCAAATTTCAGCCGTTGGCTACTTAAACCAGCAAAGTGGCTGGGGATGTGGAGGGAAATGCCCAGCATGTTCCCAGCAAGATGCAGTGTGTGATCACGGGTTGCAGATGAAGTTCTTCCTGTCTGCCCACGCAGGGGTGATGGCATTCAGCAGTTTAGAGGGTGTGGTGCCGCTCATTAGAAAGGAGTGAAGCTCTGAGTGACTTGTAATTAAAGCCAACGGTTAGGCCCCTGGCTATGTGGAGGGAATGTTATTTGAAGTTCAGTCAAAGAGGACGATGAGTCCCTTGGCCCAGGAATCAGGAGCACACTTGCCTGAAGGTGCTCCTTATAGAGGAGTTTTAGAAGGCAGCCTGTGCCAAGGGCATGGGTTTTCATGTCAGGCAGTCCTAGTTCACAGCCCACTTTACCACTTACTGGCTGTGTGGCCTGGGCGAGTCACTCAACCTCTCTGAGCCTCAATTTCCTCATCTGTAGAAAAAAGATGGTATCCCTATTTATGGATTAAGTGAGATCTTGGCCTGGCTCCTGGCTAGGGTTTAATAACCATTAGGATCACTCTGTTTACATGGACTTTGTTGGAAACAGAATCTCTCTTGATAAGCTCTTGGGGAAAAATGGGTCTGGGAAGAATTAGTCTAGGTTGGAGGCTGGGGAGTGGAATGAAGTTTTCCTGACTGTGTACCCGGGGGAGGGTGGATGACTTCCTGCACAAAGCCCTCTGGGATTAAGATGCTGCCACAGCATTTGAACAAATGTAAGAACCATTCTCATTTTTCCTATCATTTGAACACCCCATGAGCCAGTGAAAGAGTGAACGTGCAGGGACGAAACTGATTATGTCATCTTCCAGAGTGGTTAAGCAACCTGCCCAAGGTCACACGGCTTAGAAGTCAGAGGCCGGAACTTTCACTATAGCTGGCCTCTCATCTTGGCTACAGTTGGCAGATCATGATGTCACCGGGCTCTAAGCCCTGCCTCTCAGAGTTCAGAGCTGGGTCAGCCCTTGGTCAGTTAGCCCAACTGTGTCCCTGGCTTGAGAGGTGGTATACTGAGGCCAAGAGAGGTCACAGAGCTATGCAGAGGGCATGACTGCCAGCTCAGCGCTCCTTCTACTGCTGCCTCACTACCAGATTTTCAGTGTCCTTGTTTTTCACAGAACATGGTGACACAGGGTGGTGGTTGAGGGCATTATGATGCAGTCAGCATGCATGGATGCAAAACCTAGCTCTGTCACTTATATCTGAGTGACACAACCTCTCTGTGGCTCAGTCTCCTCCACTGTAAGATAGGCTGAATAATAGGGTCTGGCTGGTGACAGCAAATGACTTAATACATGCAAAGAACTTAGAATGGCACTTGCCATGTATCAAGCAGACTACAATATTAGCTATGATTTTATTTTATTTTGTTATTTTATTTTATTTTATTTTATTTAGACAAAGTCTTACCCTGTCACCCTGGCTGGAGTGTAGTGGGGTGATCTCAGCTCACTGCAACCTGCACCTCCTGGACTCAGGTGATCCTCCCATCTCATCCTGTTGAGTAGCTGTGACTACAGGCACATGCCACCCCGCCTGGCTAATTTTTATATTTTTAGTAGCAATGGGGTTTCATCATGTTGGCCAGGCTGGTCTTGAACTTCTGGGCTCAAGTGATCCGCTAGCCTCGGGCTCCCAAAGTGCTGGGATTACAGACATGAGCCACTATGCACAACCTAGCTATAATTTTATTATCTTTATTCATAGCATAGGGACGTTTTTCTACCTCCAGACCAATAAGCCAGGCCTGCTGTTCCCAGCTATGTGACCTCTGCATTCCTCATCAACTACCTGAGCATGTTAACTGTGGTCCAGAGAGTCTTCAGTCTCCCCATGAAATTGTGATCAGCACTGGATACAGAAAACCATGAGCAGGACAGTCCACGCCCTTGTGGCACACACAAATGGATGCCTGCCATATCTGCTGCCACCTACATCACAATTTTACTTAACAATTCTCCTTTAAATGATTCATATTTTCCAACATGTATTTGTATTACTCACGGTTTCCCCCAAGACACAGAACCAATAAAATGTCCCTAGATCGATAGTGATAAAAAGAAAGCTTTAAGAAATCAGCTGATGTGATTGTGGGGATGGCTGGTCTAAAATTTGCAAGGCTGGCTGGCAGCATGGGAATTCTGTCAGCAGTTGATATTATAGTCTTTCGTCTGAAGGTGGTCTACAGGTAGAATTCCTTTCTCTTCCAGGGACCTCAGTCTCAGTTTTTCCTCTTCAGGCCTTCAACTGATTGGATGAGGCCCACACACATTATGATGAGTAATCTGCTTTACTCAAAATGTATTGATTTATTTTATTTTTTGCAACAGAGTCTCGCTCTGTCACCCAGGCCAGAGTGCAGTGGTGCGGTATCAGCTCATTGCAACCTTTGCCTTCTGGTTTCAAGCAATTCTCCTGCCTCAGCCTCCCAAATAGCTGGGATCACAGGTATACACCACCACGCTAATTTTTGTATTTTTCAAAGAGCAGCTAATTTTTGTGTTTTAGTTAACAGATTAAGCGGCTAATTTTTGTATTTTTAATAGAGAAAGGGTTTCACCATATTATCTAACTCCTGGCCTCAAGTGATGCACTCACCTCAGCCTCCCAAAATACTGAGATTACAGGCATGAGCTACTGCGCCCAGCCAAAACCTACTGATTTAAATGGTAATCAGATCTAAAAAAACACTTTCACAGCAACATCTACATTAGTGTTTGACCAAGCAACTGGGTATGATAACCTAGCTAAGTTGACTCATAAAACTAACCATTGCAGTCCACCACTTGTTAATTTGGCAGACATAAACATCTCCTTAAACTATACTTAATGTTAAAACAAGGTCATACCTCCACCTAACGTGAGGCAACTGTCCTGTGTATGCCTGAAATTACACAAACTCTCTTCCCAAAACTGATTGCAAAATCCTTGAGGCATGTTCCTTGACATCCTATAACCTAAATAGTATGATATAAAGTTAGCAATACTTAAATATTGTGATGTAAGGTTAATACGTCCCCTGTTATATGACAATGGGATAAGAGACGGAAGAAAACAAAAATATTTGCCGCACATGTGCACACACACACACACACACACAGTTATAACAACATAATGAAGAAATACCCATAACAATGACATTCCTCATTTCCATACCTGTAACTGGTCACATGGTCATAGCTGCTATTTATAGCTTCCTTCTTTTACAACCTAAAAGAGGTGTAAACCGCTTGTTTCAGCAAACACCTCAATCAATGGTGGCTCTTTACTTGGTGGGGTGACCTAAACCTTCATTCTGGAAGGGTCTGGGCCATGCATTCCTGTCCCAGTTGGGATGTTTCCACTGGCTTCAATCACAGGACATGGTAATAATAAGAGACACCCTAAGGGATCTCTTGTATTCCAGACATCCTCCTCCTTACCTCCATTGCAGAGATTATGATTACAAAGAAGTAACCACAATCACCCTAGCCAGAATAGTGACTCCTTTCTTTGCCTGTTGTTGTTGTTGTTGTTGTTGTTGTTTCTTTTCTTCCCTCCCTTCCTTCCTTCCTTTCTTTCTTTCTTTCTTTCTTTCTTTCTCTCTCTCTCTCTCTCTCTTTCTTTCTTTTCTTTCTTTCTTTCTTTCTCTCTCTCTCTCTCTCTCTTTCTTTCTT
>NW_012100876.1:1935005-1937447 GCF_000951045.1 Mandrillus leucophaeus | reverse complement strand
TCTCTCTCTCTCTCTCTCTTTCTTTCTTTTCTTTCTTTCTTTCTTTCTCTCTCTCTCTCTCTCTCTTTCTTTCTTTTCTTTCTTTCTTTCTTTCTTTCAGATGGAGTTTCGCTCTTGTTCCCTAGGCTGAAGTGCAATGGCGTGATCTCAGCTCAACGCAACTTCTGCCTCCCAGGTTCAAGCGATTCTCCTGACTCGCCTCCTGAGTAGCTGGGATTATAGGCACGCGCCATCACGCCTGGCTAATTTTGTATCTTTAGTAGAGATGGGGTTTCTCCATGTTGGTCAGGCTAGTCTCAAGCTCCTGACCTCAGGTGATCCACCCACCTTGGCCTCCCAAAGTGCTGGGATTACAGGTGTAAGCCACAGTGCCCAGCCTCTTTGCCTGTTGATACAGAAGTCTGAGGACTCAATGTGGCCTGGTGGGACTCAAAACTTCCAGTTTGATGGAATCACTGTGTCTCCCAAGGAAGCATTCCTCCTTTTGGAACTAATACCTTGAGACCAGCAAAGCATAAAGTCATGGGGACAGGAAATAGATATTTTGATTCTACAGATGAGTAAGATTTTTGTAGGCTGACTCCTCTGTTTGCTCGTACGACCACCATGATCAACTAGCCAACACCACAGGTCTCTGTGAATCATATTATTCTTTTTATTTGAGAGAGGGTCTCGCTCTGTTGTCCAAGGCTGGAGAGCAGTGTCATGGCACACTGCAGCCTCGACCTCCAAAGCTCAAGTGGTCCTCCCACCTCAGCCCCCAAAGTAGCTACAACTACAGGCAGGCACCAACACATCCAGCTGATTTTTGTATGTTTGGAGGGGTAGAGACAGGCTTTTGCCATGTTCGCCAGGCTGGTCTCAAACTCCTAAGCTCAAGTGATCCACCTGCCTCAGCCTCCCAAAGTGCTAGGATTACAGGCGTGAGCCATTGCTCCTGGCCTGCAAGTCATACTATTCTGCTTTGACTGTGCCATCCATGACAGCAACCAGGCCCATGCTGCCTTTGGCAATTAAGTGCTGTCCCTTGGCCCCTGCCATACTGGGACCAAATTATCGCCATTGCATTTAGGGTTCCCAATTCAGCGGCAGCAGTTTCCACTGAATTTCTACCTGCAAAAAAGAGTGACCACACAGCTCTTCCAGGGTGCTAGGGCGCCCCTCACAAATTTATTTCTCATAGATGTGGTGAAAGTGGTGTCCTCTGGACACTCCCAGATTGAATGGGCAGGTAACACTTGATAAATCCCCTCTGACATCTGTTTTACTCCAAGACTACTGATTTAAACGTTAATCACATCTTAAAAAATAACTTTGCCGCAATATCCAGGATGGTGTTTGACCAAGGAACTGGACACTTTGCCTAGCCAAGTTGACACATAAAACTAATCATCACATATATTTAAATGAAAGCAAAGTTTTCACCAGTGCTAAAATCAAGAATCAGTCTTACTTACAGACATAGATTACTCTAATGTGTATTTCGTGTATATATACATATTTAATAAATTTCCCATCTCCATCGCTTTGCAAGCTGTCCAGGGTTGAGAGAGATGCTTCTCCCTGATTAAAACATTTCTTTCTTTCTTTTTTTTTTTTTTTGAGACGGAGTCTCACTCTGTCACCCAGGCTACAGTGCAGTGGCGTGATCTGGGCTCACTGCAAGCTCCCCCTCCTGGGTTCATGCCATTCTCCTGCCTCAGCCTCCCAAGTAGCTGGGACTATAGGTGCCAGCCACCATGCCTGGCTAGTTTTTTGTATTTTTTTTAGTAGAGATGGGGTTTCACCATGTTAGCCAGGATGGTCTCAATCTCCTGACCTCGTGATCTGCCCACCTCGGCCTCCCAAAGTGCTGGGATTACAGGTGTGAGCCACTGCACCCCACCCCTGATTTAAAAAGTTCAAGCAGACCTGCACGGGGACTCATGCCTGTAATCACAGCAGTTTGGAAGACCAAGGCAGGTGGATCACTTGAGCCCAGGAGTTTGAGACCAGCCTGACTGAGCAACATGATGAAACTTTGTGTCTACCAAAAAAAAGAAAAAAAGCAAAAAATTAGCCAGGCATGATGGCCTGCACCTGTAGTTCCAGCTACTTGGGAGGTTGAGGTGGGAGGATAGATTGAGCCCAGGAGATTGAGGCTGCAGTGAGCCATGATCTCATCGCTGAACTCCAGCCTGGATGACAGAGTGAGACCCTGTTTCAAAATAATGATAATAATAATAATTTTAAGCAGCACAGTGGTGTTGAAGACATATCTTTTTTTTCTTTTTTGAGACGGAGTCTGGCTCTGTGGCCCAGGCTGGAGTGCAGTGGCACGATCTTGGCTCACTGCAACCTCTGCCTCCCGGTCTCACGCCATTCTCCTGCCTCAGCCTCCCGAGCAGTTGGGACTACAGGTGCCCGCCATCAAGCCCGGCTAATTTTTTTTTTTTTTTTTTT
>NW_012100876.1:1924820-1934925 GCF_000951045.1 Mandrillus leucophaeus | reverse complement strand
CTCCTGACCTCGTGATCCGCCCGCCTCGGCCTTCCAAAGTGCTGGGATTTCAGGCAGTGAGCCACCGCGCCCGGCCTGAAGACATATCTTGGTCAGAAGAAATCTTTATGTTTTCTTTCCTCCTCTTGTGAAGCTGACTGGATTCAGGTAGCATGGCACCATTTCATAGAGCCATAACTTTGGGCAAGTTACTAAGGCTCTTTGTGCCTTAGTTTTTCCATTGGAAAAACGTGTTTAGAACAGTATTTCTCTTCTATTGTTCTTGAGAGGGTTCAAAAAACTAAAATGATTAAACAGACTCACGCAGATTGTTGCGTAATAGGAAAATTGAAAGGTAAATATTCTCATTTAACATAGATTCTGCATCCTCCGGGTCTGGAGTCACCTAAGCAGATCCCGCCCTTGGGGGCACTCCATATTTTCAGGACTACTCTCCTGGAGTTGGGTGGGCACGCTAGGTTTTGGAGGAGACCCTGCAGAATTTTGTGCAAAGGAGGCCCCAGACAAATGTGCCCATACAACTGCTCAGGCATGAGGAATGGAAGGGTGGGCTCGCCTCCACCCTGTTGCTGGGCTCAAGAGAAAGTGGCAGAAGGACCATGGTGGGGATAGTGACAGGCAGTGCTAGAGGGCAGGAGGGCAGAAAGCAAGGGTCACATCCACGACGGTTCTCTGCACACAACTCCCTCGCCTCGCTCGCCGGCTCAAGCCTATCCAGGGACGAAGCTGGGGTTGCACACCGGCTCCAGGAAAGGCGAAATACCGCAGATGGGGTGGTGGGGGTGGGAATATTGCGACCACCAGAGGCTGGGTTCCCGGAACACTCGGGGACGGGGATGTCCAGCAACCACAAGGAAATGCGGAAAATGGAGAAGTTGCGGGGAGCAGGACAGCAGGGGCGCTGCGGACGACCGGGTGCACAGGCCTGAGCGAGCGAGCGAGCGCCAAACAAGACACCCGCGGTGCACACCTTGCGCCCGGCCCGCCTGCTGCTCACAGTTCCGCCAAGTACCCACAGGAGGCCCAGACTCAGCGGGGCGGGTGCAAGCGCGGGGCGGGGCCTCTGCGTACGGTCCCATCTCCGCCTGCAGAGGGAGCAGCCGGCTACAGGCTCCAAAGCGCATTCCAGCTGCCTGACGGCCTCTTCGCCTCTCCGCTCTTCTCTTGGCTGGAAATGGACCCCAACTGCTCCCGCGCCACTGGTAAGGGAAGCCCGGCTCTGCGCCTGGGAATGCCCAATTTCCAGCCACAGTACAGTGTCCCTGCGTTTGAGGAGGTCGCATTTTGAGCTCTGAGCAGAAGGGGACCCTTTACTTCGTCCAGTACTTTCTCCTTGGAATAGCTCCTGAGAGCATTGCCCTTCTCACTGTGCCTCTATGTCACAGTTGAGTGTTCTGAGGCTCAAGGCTGCCCTGTTCCACGTCACCTGGTTGGTCAGGGGGCTGCTGGCCAAGCCCCAATGCTCTGTCCAGGCTCTGAGCAAGCAGGGTGGGTGGGAGGCAGGAAACACTGCGCCTTTGAGATTCAGGACAGGAGGTTTTGGGCCCCAGTCCGAGTCTTCCTGGGTTGTGTGTGCATCTGGGACCTTCATGGTGGGGTAAAACAGGAGGGTGCTTGCCCTTCCCAGCATGAGTGGAGAGGACGTGGGGCTTGTCTCCCTCTGTCCTGAGTGGGAAAGGAGCTCTGAGGGCTGGCCCTGCACAGAGGATGGCGCACTGGAGACTCAATGAACCACTGCTGTACCTTCTGCGTCTCACTCACTGCTCACTGCCTTTATCTCTTCCTTCCAGGGGCCTCCTGCTCCTGTGCCAGCTCCTGCAAGTGCAAACAGTGCAAATGCACCTCGTGCAAGAAGAGTGAGTGTGGGGCCATCTCCAGGAATCTGGCGCTGTGGCTAAACTTGGGAGGGAACTCAAGGCTGGCCTGGAGTGCATGCTTCTGGGGAACGCCTTTCTTTGCCCCTGTTGGCCATGTCATTCCCTCTCCAGGCTTTCTGCTCTGCGTTCGAATGCGGCAGGGCAGCCTTTTTCTATTGAGACACAAACCCCAAAGGTACCACCTGTGGTCTCAGAACAGAGCTGTGCCAACCTAAAAAGATATCCTCCAGGTCTGGAATCTGACCTCGGGCCAGGCCTGCTGTTGACACAGGGAGGTGCCTGATGGAGTCGGCTCTGACCTCTCACTCTCCCTTTTTCCCCAGGCTGCTGCTCCTGCTGCCCTGTGGGCTGTGCCAAGTGTGCCCAGGGCTGCATCTGCAAAGGGGCATCGGAGAAGTGCAGCTGCTGTGCCTGACGTGGGGACAGCTCTGCTCCCAGGTGTAAATAGAGCAACCTGTACAAACCTAGATTTTTTTTTTTATACAACCCTGAGCCATTTGCTACATTCCTTTTTCTATTAAATATGTAAATGACAATAAAACAGTTTTGACTTGATTCTGACTCTCCTTTCCTTTGTGTGACTTCGAATTAATGGACCAGGGTTAGAGATTGAACCAGGAGTTGAGAGACCCGGGCTTTGGATGGAAATCTGAGTCGCTAACAATCTGAGCACCTTCAGGCAAGCCAAGTTACCTCACTGAGCTTCATCTTCTAGAAAATGGAATTGCACTGTACCAGATCATAATGGGGGGACATCCATGATCACCTCTGGTCATATCAAATGTGGCACAGAAACTTCTCCATCTCTCATTTTTATTTTCTGATTTCCCTACCCAATTTCAGTTTCCTCATCAGATTTTAGGCTTCAAAGAGATGACAGGGGTGGAACCCAATTCCTCAGCTGCTTGATTCCCACACTGGGCTTCTCAGACTCCGTGGTGAAGGAACTTTTTACTACCTTTTACTACCTATGCTTCCCAGACATAAACCTTTTTTTAAATTTTGGTGTGTAAAACACTGATTTCAGAAAATACATTTTTAAAACTTTGTTATTTATACAAAAAGAGAGAGATTTCTCAAGAGGCTGATAGCAAAAGGCCACTGTGGATCAGAGCCTGATGAAACTAGCAATTTTAGCCTGGCATAGTCCCAGCTACTTGGGAGGCTGAGGTGAGATTAGTTGAGCTCGGGAGGCGGAGGTTGCCGTGAGCCAAGATCGTGCCACTGCATTTCAGTCTGGGCGACGGAATGAGGCTCTATCTCAAAAAAAAAAGTAAAATAAAAATAAACTAACAATGTTTCAAAACTCTGGTTACAAAGAAGAAAAGGGAAGCCATCCCAAGGCTGGGATGTTGCTACCTGCTCCCCAACTCCTGACCGCAGATACCAAGTGACACTGAGGCTGGGGAAGGCTGCATGGCCTGAACCTTGGTGCTCCAGATTGACACTTGCTTCAAAATCTTGGCTTTGGCAAAAACCATGGCAAGTTGATGAGTAAACTGTCCTGCTGAGCGGTGTGGTGGAGGATGCTTCCTCTTAGGTGGGAAGATAAATATAATTATGTCAATTATGGAGAAAATGAAATCAAACACAAAATACAAAACACAATTTTTCACATTTAACAGGGAAGAATTCAATAAATGCATAAAGAAGTAACAGAAAAATTGGCCAGGCACAGTGTCTCATGCCTGTAATCCCAGCACTTTGAGAGGCCGATGCAGGTGGATCACCAGAGGTCAGGATCTTGAGACCAGCCTGGACAACACGGTGAAACCCCGTCTCTACTAAAAATACAAAAATTAGCTGGGCTTGGTGGCAGGAACCTGTAATCCCAGCTACTCAGGAGGCTGGGGCAGGAGAATCGCTTGAACCTGGGAGGTGGAGGTTGCAATGAGCTGAGACCCTGCCACTACACTCCAGCCTGGGTGATAGAACAAGACTCCATCTCAAAAAAAAAAAAAAAAAGTAACAGAAAACTTGAAGATTTACAAACTCTGCACATATGTTCATGAGTGATGTACACTATAGACTAGAAACGATGGACTGGTGCCATTGTGTGAACCACACACTTTCATCCGCACTGGCCATGACAACCTCACAAGGATACCATCAGCTGGGCTGAGGGCAGTGGCTCAAGCCTGTAACCCTAGCACTTTGGGAGGGTGAGGCCAGCAGATTGCTTGACCTCAGGAGTTCGAGACCAGCTGTGGCACACAGCGAAACTTGTCTCTACAACAAATGCAAAGTGTAATTGGGCTTGGTGATGTGTGCCTGTACTCCCAGTTACTCAAGTGGGGGGTGAGAGAGGGTGGGTAAGGTGGGCGGATCGCTTGAGCCCAGGAGGTGAACGTTGCCATGAGCAGAGACCTTGACACTGCACTCCAGCCTGGTTAATACAGCAAGACTCTGTCTCAAAAAGAGAGAGAGAGAGAGAAAGAAAAAGAGAATTAGCCTGCCCAGAGTTATAGGACACTTGCTGACACCTGAGAGTTCCCTGTTGTGACTTGGCTCTGAATCTTTGAAAGTTCTGCCCAAGCTCAAGCTGAATTTTCCCTTTCAAATTTCAGCCCTTGACTATGTCAATCCATCAAAGTGACTTGGGTTGTGGAGGAAAGAGCCGAGCATTTTCCAAGCACGATGCAGTGTGTGTAATCATGGGTTGCAGATGTTCCCGTTTGCCCACGCAGGAGTGATAGCAGATCCCGCAGTTTGGGGAGTGTGGGGAGTGTTCATTAGGAAAGAGTGAGGCCCTAGCTGACTTGTAATTAAAGCCAGTGATTAGTCCCCCCTGGCTATGTGGATGGAATCCTATTTGATGTTCAATCAAAGAGGAAGATGAGTCTCTTGGCCTAGAGGTCAGGGCCACTGACCTCTCTGTTTCCCTGTGAAGAGATTTCAGAAGGCAGCCTGAGCCTAGGGCATGGGTTTTGGTGTCAGGCAGTCTTGGTTCACAGCCTACTTCACCACCAAAAAACAAAAAAAGTGAGAGTCTCATCTTTGAAAGAGAAATAAAAGCAACTTTGGAACTGGGTAACAGGCAAGAGTTAGAACAGTTTGGAGGGCTCAGAAGACAGGAAAATGTGGGAAAGTTTGGAACTTCCTAGAGACTTGTTGAATGGCTTTGCCCAAAATGCTGACAGCGATACGGACAATAAAGTCCAGGCTGAGGTGGTCTTATACGGAAATGAGGAACTTGTTGGGAATTGGAGCAAAGGTGACTTTTGTTGTGTTTTAGCAAAGAAACTGGTGGCATTTTGCCTTTGCCCTAGAGATATGTGGAACTTTGAGCTTGAGAGAGATGATTTATGGCATCTGATGGAAGAAATTTCTAAGCAGCAAAACATTCAAGAGGTGACTTGGGTGCTGTTAAAGGCATTCAGAATTACAAGAGGAACAAAGCATAAAAGCTTGGAAAATTTGCAGCCTGACAATGCAATAGAAAAAAAAAAAAAACCCTTTTCTGAGGAGAAATTCAAGCTGGCTGCCAAAATTTGCATAAATAACAAGGAGCAGAATGTTAATCCCGAAGACAATGGGGAAAATGTTTCCAGGGCATGTCAGAGGACTTCACAGCAGCCCCTCCCATCACAGGCCCAAAGGCCTAGGAGGAAAAAGTGGTTTCATGGGCTAGGTCTAGGGTCCCTGTGCTGTGTGCAGCCTAGGGACTTGGTGCCCTGCATCCTAGCCACTCCAGCCATGGCTAAAAGGGGCCAATGTAAAGCTCTGGCTGTGGCTTCAGAAGGTGCAAGCCCCAAGCCTTGGCAGCTTCCACATAATGTTGAGCCTGTGAGTGCACAGAAGTCAGGAATTGGGAGCCTCTGCCTAGATTTCAGAAGTTGTATGGAAATGCAGAAGTTTGTTGTAGGGGTGGGGCCCTCATGGAGGACCTCTGCTAGGGCAGTGTGGAAGAGAATGTGGGGTCAGAGCCCTCACACAGAGGCCCTACTGGGGCACTGCCTAGTGGAGCTGTGAGAAGAAGGCCAGCTCCAGTCCTCCAGACCCCAGAATGGTAGATCCACCAACAGCTTGCACCATGTGCCTGGAAAAGCCACAGACACTCAATGCCAGCCATATAAGCAACCAGGAGGGGAGCTGTAAAGCCACAGGGGCAGAGCTGCCCAAGACCTTGGGAACCCACCTCTTGCATCAACGTGACCTGGATATGAGACATGGAGTCAAAGGAGACCACTTTGGAGCTCTAAGATTTGACTGTCCTGCTGGATTTTGGACTTTTATGGGGCCTGTAGCCCCAAAACATTTTGGCCAATGTCTCCCATTTGAAATTGCTGTATTTACCCAATGCCTGTACTACCATTGCATCTAGGAAGTAACTAACTTGCTTTTGATTTTTCAGGCTCATAGGCAGAAGGGACTTGCCTTGTCTCAGATAATACTTTAGACTGTGGACTTCTGAGTTAATGTTGAAGTGAGTTGAGACTTTGGGGGACTGTTGGGAGGGCATAATTGGTTTCAAAATGTGAGGATGTGAGATTTGGGAGGGGTCAGAGGCAGAAAGATATGGTTTGGCTGGGCTTCTATTCAAATCTCATCTTGAATTGTAATTCCCACAATTCCCAAGTGTCATGGGAGGAACCTAGTGGGAGGTAATTGAATCATGGGGGCAGGTCTTTCCCGTGCTGTCCTCGTAATAGTGAATGAATCTCATGAGATCTGATGGTTTTAAAAATGGAGGTTTCCCTGCACAAGCTCTCTCTTTGCCTGCTCCCATCCATGTAAGACATGACTTGCTCCTCCTTGCCTTCTGCATGATTGTGAGGCCTCCCCAGCCATGTGGACCTGTAAGTCCATTAAACCCCTTTCTTTTGTAGATTGCCCAGTCTTGGGTATGTCCTTATCAGCAGTGTGAAAACAAACTAATACAATGGGTGAGGGCATGATGGTGCAGACAGTATGCATGAGTGCACATCCCACCTCTGTCACTTTTAGCTGTGCCTCACAACCTCTCTGTGTCTCCTGTAATAGGAGCATAATAATGGCATCTGGCTTGTAAGGTGAAAGAATTTTATACATGTGAGGAGCTTGGAATGGTGCTTGGCAAGCATTCTACAATATTAGTTATTGCTTTATTATTTTTTTAAAATAATTATTCATTGCATGGGGGCTATTTACTTACAGACAAAGAAGCCAGGCCTGGAGTGCCTAGCTGTATATACTGTCATTGTCATCTACCACATGAACATATGTCATGTGGTCCAAAGAGAGCCATTCATTGCTCCCATAAAATCATCCTCAACCCAGGGTTATCGAGCTACGAGCAAGATTCTCTCCCTCATGTCAGATATAAAATGACTGGCATTTCTGTTACCAATTGCACACTTTTCTTACCATTTTATATTTAAATGATTAATATTTTCTTAAATATATTTGTACGAAAAGCAAACTCTTTTCCACCTCCAAAAATGAAAATCAGTCTTATCCATACATAGAAGACAGCCAGGAAAACTATAAATGTGTTTTGTGTGTGTGTGTGTGTGTGTATTACACTTATGGATTGCTTTTGCCACTGCACATGGTTGAGCTTGTGGCTTGCCATTGTTTAGAAGCTTTCCAGCAAGAGAGAAGTGCTGATGACATACCTGGGCCAAAGGAAGGCTTGATCCATGAACACTTTCTCTTGAGGGGTTGGTTGGATTCAGATCAGTGACAACTTCTCAGCTCTGTGACTTGAACCAATTACTTTAACTCTGTAGTAGCCGTCTGTTTAGTAATACAGGTTCATAAATAGTATTTTTCTTTAAGATCACAAAGCAACTGGTTAAGACACCAGTACAGACTCAATGTTATGCATTGAGCCTGGAATATTGAAGAGATCAGCAATATTGAAGAGAAACAACCATTTATCTTGCTTTTTATTTTTTTAGAGACGTTGACTCCCTATGTTGCCCAGGCTGGACTCGAACTCCTAGGCTCAAGTGATCCTCCCAAGTAGCTGGGACTACAGCAGTAAGCGCCACCTCGCCCAGCTTGCTTTTTAATTTAAAGCAGGGTCTGCATATCATCTGAAGTAATCTGTCTTTGGGGACATCCCGCATGTCCAGAACTGCCATCCGGTATTGTGGCCCGAAGGCTGTGGGAAGCTTGGAGACTTATACACAAAGGAGGACCTGGATAAATGTGCCCGCACATCCTCACAGGCAGGGCGAATGGACGAGAGAGAGAGAGGCCGACCCGTGTTCCGCGTGTTACTGTGTACGGAGGAGTGGGTCCGAGGGACCGCGGTGTGGGCAGGGACAGGCAAGGCGGGAGACGAGGAGAAACGAAAGCCACATCGGTGGCGGATGTTCTGCACACAACTCACTAGCTGCCGCACGTTCCCCACTCCGCACTCAGCCGATCCCGGGACGGGAGCAGGAGGGCTGCACAGGGACTCCTGGACAGGTCGAGCTGAAAACTTCGGGGCGAGGGGTGGGGTGGAGACGCCCGCGACGTCAAGGCCGGGGTCCCGGAACACGCCGGGAGGAGAGTGTAAGGCAACCTCGGGGAAACCGGGAAGAGCGGCCTGGACCTCGGGAACGCCGCGTACCGCCGGGCGCACAGCCCATCCCGCGCGAACAGGCGCCAAAGGGGCGGTCCCGCGGTGCGCACCGCTTAGAGTTCAGGGGATGCTGCGCCCGGCCCTTCTGCTGCGCACAGTCCAGCCTAGGATCGCCGGCAGAGCGGACTCAGCGGGCCGGGTGCAGGCGCAGAGCTGGGCCTCTGCGCCCGGCCCGACCTCCGTCTATAAATGGAGCAGCCGGCTGCAGGGCTCCAGTGCACTTTCCAACTGCCTGACTGCGTTTTTGCCTTACCGGTGGGAGCTCCAGCATCTCCTTGGCTCGAAATGGACCCCAACTGCTCCTGCGCCACTGGTAAGGGAAGCTCTAGGCCCTGGAAGCCCCATTTCCCAGCCCTATTACAGGGGGTCTCTGGGTTTCAGGAGGTCGCATTTAAAGTTCTGAGCGACGGGGACTCCATTACTTCGTTAGGTGCTTTCTTCCTGATCACGCCCCTGAGAGCACTGCCCTCCTCCCTGGGCCTCTACCTCAGACTTAAGGATACTGAGGCTCAAGGCTGAACTGCTCCACATCTCCCAGTTGGTCAGGGTCCTGCTGGCTGGGCCCCAGTGTTCTCCTCCAGGCTCTGAGCAATCAGGGTGGATAGGGGGCTGGAGACATTGATTCTTCAGGGTTCAGGACAGAAGGTTCTGGCTCGCAATCTCAATATTCCTGGGTTGGATGTGGACGTGGGACCTTCCTGGTGGGGTAAACAGGAGGGTGCTTGCCCTTCCCAGTGTTAGTGGAGAGGACATGCGGCTTCTGTTCCTCTGTCCTGAGTGGGGAAGGAGCTCTGAGGGCTGGCCCTGCACAGAGGAGGGGGCACCGAAGACTCACTGACCCACTGCTGTACCTTCTGCATCTCACTCACTGCTCACTGCGTTTTTCTCTTCCTTGCAGGTGGTTCCTGCACGTGCGCCGGCTCCTGCAAATGCAAAGAGTGCAAATGCACCTCCTGCAAGAAGAGTGAGTGCGGGGCCATCTCCAGGAATCTGGGGCTGTGGCTAAGATTGGGAGGGAACCCAAGGCTGGCCCTGAGTGCTTCCTTCTGGGGAACTGGGATTTCTTTGCCCCTGTTGGCCATGTCATTCCCTCTCCATGCTTTCTGCCTTGAGTTCAGATGGGGCAGGGAAGCATTTTTCTCTTGGGACGCAACCCCCAACTGTACCCCCTATGGTTTCAGAACAGAGCTGTGCCAGACAAAAAAAGCATCCTCTGGGTCTGGCGTCTGAGCTCGAGCCAGGCTTGCTATTGGGACAGGGAGGTGCCTGGTCCAGTCTACTGCCACCTCTCACTCTCCCCTTCTTCCCCAGGCTGCTGCTCCTGCTGCCCCGTGGGCTGTGCCAAGTGTGCCCAGGGCTGCGTCTGCAAAGGGGCGTCGGAGAAGTGCAGCTGCTGTGCCTGATGTGGGGACAGCTCTGCTCCCAGATGTAAATACAGCAACCTGCACAACCTGGATTTTTTTTTTAATACAACTCTGAGCCATTTTCTGCATTTCTTTTTATATTAAATATGTGATTGTTTTATTGTCATAAAAGAATTTTGACTTGAATCTTATTCTGTTCTTTGTGTGTCTTGGAAAAAATGGACTGGGTGGGGGTTGAACCAGGAGTTTAGAGACCAGGCTCTGGATGGAAATGTGAGTCACTAACAATGTTAACACTTTCAGGCCAG
>NW_012100876.1:1913507-1924415 GCF_000951045.1 Mandrillus leucophaeus | reverse complement strand
GGCTACAGGCCGGGCGCGGTGGCTCACGCCTGAAATCCCAGCACTTTGGGAGGCCAGGTGGGCGGATCATGAGGTCAGGAAATCGAGACCATCCTGGCTAACAGGGTGAAAACCCGTCTCTACTAAAAAAAAAAATACAAAAAATTAGCCGGGCGTGGTTGCGGGCGCCTGTAGTCCCACTACTAAGGAGGCTGAGGCAGGAGACTGGCGTGAACCTGGCAGACGGAGCTTGCAGCGAGCCCAGATCGTGCCACTGCACTCCAGCCTGGGCGACAGAGAGAGACTCCATCTCATAAAAAAACAAAAAAAGTGGCTACTATAATCCCAGCACTTTGGGACGCCAGGTGGGCGGATCACGAGGTCAGGGGTTTGAGACCAGCCTGGCCAACATGGTGAAACCCTGTCTCCACTAAAGATATAAAAAATTAGCTGCACGTGATGGCACGTAGCTATAATCCCAGCTACTGGAGAGGCTGAGGCAGGAGAATCGCTTGAACCTGGGAGACAGAGGTTGCAGTGAGCCGAAATCCACCATTGCACAGGGCGGAAAATGAGGGCAACAGGGAGAGACTCCATCTCAAAAAAAAAAGTGGCTACAGTGCTGGAACCCAACTCCCCAGTTTCTCGAATCCTACATGGGTGCTATGATTTGGATGTTTCGTTACTGCCAAATCTCATGTCAAAATGTGACCTGCAATATTGGAGGTGGGAACTAGTGGAAGGTTTTGGGGTCATGAGGACAGATCCCTAAAGAATGGCTTGGTGCCATCCCATGGTGAAGTGTGAGTTCTTCCTCCGGTATTTCACTCCTGAGCTGGCTGTTTAAAAGAGCCAGACACCCTCCCTTTTTCTCTCTTTTTTCTTGTCTCTCCACCAGATGTGCCTCATCCTTGTTGGCCTTCTGCCAGGAATGTAGGCTTCCTGCGACCCTCACCAGAGGCAGATGCCAGCACCACACACAGCCTGCAGAAGCTTATGAGAATCACTTGAACCTCGGAGGCAGAGGTTGCCATGAGCCAAGACTGCACCACCGCACTCCAGCCTGGGCAACTGAGATGCTGTCTCAAAAAAAGAAAAGAAAGGAAACAGCAAAATGGCCCCAGTGAGCACTGCCCACTGAGCAGCACTGCCCAGCACATCCCCGCAAGGAACCATCAGGCTTGGTCTGCCCAGTGTCACTGACAGGACACTCGCTGACCCCTGAGAGCTCCCTGTTGTGACTGGGCTCTGAATCTTTGGAAATTCCTCCCAAACTCAAGCTGAATTTGCCCTTCTTTCAAATTTCATGTCGGATACAGAAGAATGACTGCCCTTTCTGTTACTACTTGCACCATCTTTTAGTTAATATTTTATACAGAAATGATTATTTTCTTACACATACTTTTATGAAGAGCAAACTCTTTTCTGCCAGAAAAAAATGAAAATCAATCTTGTGCCACACATGGAAGATAGCCCCAAATTAATATGTGTGTGTGTGTATTACACTTACGGATTGCTTTTGCAATCGTGGTAGAGCTGGTAGCTTCCTGTTGCTTATTTGGGGATTTTTTGGTTGTTTTTGTTTTTGAGACAGAATTTTGCACTTGCCACCCAGCTGGAGTGCAATGGCGCAATCTGCAACCTCTGCCTCCAAGGTTCAAATGATTCTCCTGTCTAGCCTCCCAAGGAGCTGGGATTACAGGAGACTGCCACCATGTCCAGCCAATTTTTGTATTTTTAGCGGAGACGGGGATTCACCATGTTAGCCAGGCTAGTCTCCAACACCTCACCTCAGGTGACCCATCTGCCACAGCCTTCCTAAGTGCCGGGATTACTGGTGTGAGGCACCTTGCCCAGCCCCTGTTGTTTAAAAGATTTCCAGCAGTACAAAAGTGTTGATGATATACCTGGGCCAAAGGAAGGCTTTATCATGGACACTTCCCTTTAAGAGGCTGGCTGGATTTAAATCAGTGCACAGCTTTTTATCTCTGTGAAGACCAGCCAGTTACTTGGACTCTTTTCTTTGTAGTCCTGTGATTAGCAAAACGGGTTCATAGATAGTATTTCCATTTAGTATTGCTGTGAGGATTCAAAGAATGAAAGAGATTAAAAAGGGACTGGTATAGACTCTACGTTATGCAATAGTCAGCTATACTGAAGAGAAATAACTGTATCTCTTGCTTTTTAATTTTTTTTTTTTTTTTTCTTTTTGAGACGGAGTCTCGCTCTGTTCCCCAGGCTGGAGTCCAGTGGCGCACGATCTCAGCTCACTGCAAGCTCCGCCTCCTGGGTTCACGCCATTCTCCTGCCTCAGCCTCCCGTGTAGCTGGGACTACAGGCGCCCGCCACCGCGCCCGGCTAATTTTTGTATTTTTCGTAGAGACGGCGTTTCACCGTGTTAGCCAGGATGGTCTCGATCTCCTGACCTCGTGATCCGCCCGTCTCGGCCTCCCAAAGCGCCAGGATTACAGGCGTGAGCCACCGCGCCCGGCCTTTAATTGTATTTTTTAAAAGACGTTGACTCTGTATGTTGTCCAGGCTGGACTCGAACTACTGGGCTCAAGTGATCCTGCCACCTCAGCCTCCTAAGTAGCTGGGACTACAGCTTCTTGCCACCTCACCCATCTTGCTTTTTAATGTAAAGCACGGTCTGCATATCATCTGAAGTCATCTCTCTTTGGGGACATCCCACATGTCCAGAACTGCCAGGCGGTACTGTGGTGGCCCGTTAGGCTGTGGGGAGCATGGAGACTTATCTGCAAACGAGGACCTGGACAAATGTGCCCACACATCCTCTCAGGCGAGGAGAATGGACGGGAGAGAGAGGCCGACCCGTGTTCCCCGTGTTGCTGTGTACGGAGGAGGGGGTCCGAGGGACCGCAGTGTAGACAGGGACAGGCAAGGCGGGGGACGAGGTGAAACGAAAGCCACATCGGTGGCGGGTGCTCTGCACACAACTCGCTCGCTACCGCACGCGCCCCGCTCGGCACTCAGCCGATCCCGGGACGGGAGCAAGAGGGCTGCACACGGGCTCTGGGACAGGCCCAGCTGAAAACGGTGGGAGGGGTGGAGTGAAGACAGCGACGCCAAGGCTGGGGTCCCGGAACACGCGGGGAGAAAGCTGGTAAACAACCGCGGGGAAACTGGGAAGCCGGCGTGGACCTCTGGGAAGCCAGCCGCACAGCCCTTTCCCGCGCGAGCTGCCGAAAAAAGGAGGCGGTCCCACGCTGAGCACGGCGCAGAGCTCAGGGTATGATGCGCCCGGCTCTTTTGCTGCGCACAGCCCAGCCCGGGAACGTGGGCAGCGCGCACTCAGAGGGGCGGGAGCAAGCGCGGGGCGGGACCTCTGCACCCGGCCCCACCTCGGTCTAAAAGAGGAGCAGCCGGCTGCAGGGTTCCAGCGCGCATTCCAGCTGCCTGACCTCCTGTTCGAGTCTTTGGTGGGAGCTCCAGCATCTCCTTGGCTCGAAATGGACCCCAACTGCTCCTGCACCGCTGGTAAAGGAAGCGCGTCTCTGCGCCCTGGGATCCCCATTTCCCAGCTCCAGTACAGAGGATCTCTGGGTTTTAGGAGGTCGCACTTTAACTTCTGAGCGGAAGAGGACTCCTTTACTTCGTTAGGTGCTTTCTTCCTGATCACGCCCCTGAGAGCACTGCCCTCCTCCCTGGGCCTCTACATCTGAGTTAAGGATACTGAGGCTCAAGGCTGAACTGCCCCACATCACCCAGTTGGTCAGGGTCCTGCTGGCTGGGCTCCAGTGCTCTGCCAGGCTACGAGCAATCAAGGTGGATGGGGGGCTGGAGATATTGAGTCTTCAGGGTTCAGGACAGAAGGTTCTAGCTCGCAATCTCAGTATTCCTGGGTTGGGTTTGCACCTGGGAGCTTCCTGGTGGGGTAAACAGGAAGGTGCTTGCCCTTCCCAGCGTGAGTGGAGAGGACATGCGGCTTCTGTTCCTCTGTCCTGAGTGGGAAAGGAGCTCTGAGGGCTGGCCCTGCACAGAGGAGGGGGCACTGGAGACTCATTGACCCGCTGCTGTACCTTCTGCATCTCACTCACTGCCCACTGCCTTTTTCTCTTCCTTGCAGGTGTCTCCTGCACGTGCGCCGGCTCCTGCAAGTGCAAAGAGTGCAAATGCACCTCCTGCAAGAAGAGTGAGTGAGGGGCCATCTCCAGGAATCTGGGGCTGTGGCTAAGTTTGGGAGGGAACCCAAGGCTGCCAGTGAGTGCATCCTTCTGGGGAACTGGGATTTCTTTGCCCTCGTTGCCATTTCATTCCCTCTCTAGGCTTTCTGCCCTGAGTTCAGATGGAGCAGGGAAACGTGTTTCTCTTGGGACACAAACCTCAACTGTACCCCCTATGGTTTCAGAATATAGCTGTGCCAGACAAAAAAAGCGTCCTCTGGGTCTGGCGTCTGAGCTCGAGCCAGGCTTGCTATTGGGGCAGGGAGGCGGCTGGTCCAGTCTACTGCCACTCTCACTCTCCCCTTCTTCCCCAGGCTGCTGCTCCTGCTGCCCCGTGGGCTGTGCCAAGTGTGCCCAGGGCTGCGTCTGCAAAGGGGCGTCGGAGAAGTGCAGCTGCTGTGCCTGATGTGGGGACAGCTCTGCTCCCAGATGTAAATAGAGCAAACTTCACAACCTGGATTTTTTTTTAATACAACCCTGAGCCATTTTCTGCATTTCTTTTTATATTAAATATGTGATTGTTTTATTGTCATAAAAGAATTTTGACTTGAATCTTACTCTGGTCTTCTTTGTGCACCTTGGAAAAAATGGACTGGGTTGGGTGTTAAACCAGGAGTTTAGAGACCAGGCTCTGGATGGAAATGGGAGCCACCAACAATGTGAACACCTTCAGGCCAGCTACTGAGTTTACACTTTTATAAAATGTTATTACACTGTGCACACCATATGGGTGGGAGTCATACATGATCGCTTCCTGTCTTATGTCAATGTGGCACAAATAAAAATTCATCATCATTTTTATTTTCTGATTTTCTTGCCCAACTTCAGATCCAAATTGGATTTCAGGCTTAAAAGTAGTACAGTGCTGGAACCCAACTCCTCAGTTCCTTGAATCCTACGTGGGTGCCATGATTTGGATGTTTTGTCAGTACCAAATCTCATGTTGAAATGTGTCCTCCAATATTGGAGATGGGATCTAGTGGGAGGTTTCAGGGTCATGAGGACAGATCCCTAAAGAATGGCTTGGTGCCATCCCATGGTGAAGAGTGAGTTCTTCCTCTGGTAGGAAGAGCTGGCTGTTTAAGAGTCAGACACCGTCCCCTTTTCTCTCTTGTTCCCTGTCTCCCCAGGTGTTGTGCCTGTTCCCCCTTGGTCTTCGACCAGGATTGCAGGCTTCCTGCAGCCCTCACCAAAGGCAGATGCCTGTACCACACTTATGCACAGCCTGCAGAAGCGGAAGTCATAACAAACTTTCCTTTGTAAATTACCTAGTCTCAGGGATTCCCTTATAACGACGCAAACAGGCTAACCCAATGGGGCTTTTCAAACACTGTGGTGAAGGGACAGTTTTTATTTCCTGTCTATCACAGGCTTAAACCTTAGTAAATGTAATAGTATTGATTATGGAGATAATGAAATACAACATAAAATACAAAAGTCATTTTTCAGATTCAATGAGAAATAATTCAATAAATAGCCAGGTGTGGTTGCTCACACCTGTAATCCCAGCACTTTGGGAGGCTGAGGTGGGCAGATTATGAGGTCAGGAGATCCAGACCATCCTGGCTAACATGGTGAAACCCCGTCTCTACTAAAAATACAAAAAAATTAGCCGCATGTGGTGGCAGGCGCCTGTATTCCCAGCTACTCAGGAGGCTGAGGCAGGAGAATGGCGTGATCCAGGGAGGCAGAGTTTGCGGTGAGCCAAGATCACACCACTGCATTCTGGGCGACAGAACGAGACTACGTCTCAAAAAAAAAAAAAAAAAAAATCAATCAATAAATAACAGGAAATGAAAGATGTACAAACTTTGAACATATGATGACGTTCATTGCAGACCAGAAATAGCAAACTAGACCAGTTGTGGTGGCTCAGGCCTCTAATCCCAGCACTTTGGGAGGCCATGGTGGGTGTAACACTTGAGGCCAGGAGTTCAAGACCACCCTGGCCAACATGATGAAACCTCATCTCTACTAAAAATACAAAAATTAATTGGGCACGATTGCATGTAATCCCAGATACTCGGGAGGCTGAGGCAGAAAAGTCACTTGAACGCTGGAGGCAGTGTTTGCAGTGAGCCAAGATTGCGACACTGGACTCCAGCCTGGGCAACAGACTCCCTGTTGTGACTTGGCTCTGAATCTTTGGAAATTCCTCCCAAACTCAGGCTGAATTTGTCCTTCTTTCAAATTTCAGCCCTTGACTACTTCCAACCAGTAAAGTGACTGGGAATATGGAAGGACATGCACAGCGTGTTCCTGGCAAAATGAAGTGTGTGTGATCATGGGTTCCACTTGAAATACTTCGCGTCTGCCCATGCAGGAATGACGGCAGATTCTGCAGTTTGGAGGATGCAGTGGTGCTCATTAGGAAAGAGTGAGGCCCTGGCTGACTTGTAATTAAAGCCAACAATCAGTTCCCCTGGCTATGTGGAGGGAACGCTATTTGACATTCAGTCAAAGAGGAAGATGATCCTCCTGGCCTAGAGGTCAGGAGCACGCTTGCCCACTGCTTCCCTGTGAAGAGGAGACTTCAGAAGGCAGCCTGCGCCTAGGGCACAGGTTTTGGTGTCAGGCAGTCCTGGTTCACAGCCCACCTCACCATGTACTGGCTGTGTGGCCTGAGTGCATCACTGAAACTCTCTGAAACTCCAGTTCCTTATTTGTAGAAACCAGATTATATCTCAAAGCAGCGATTAAATGACAACATGGTCTGGCCCCTGGCTAGGGTTTAATAAATAATAGCAGTTATGATCATTCTCTATACACTGGTTTTTTTGGAAAATGAATCCTGTTAAATCCCAAAGCTAAGAGAAACCTTATGGGTTTGAAAGCATTGGTGTGGATTGGATGCTGGGAAGGGAATTGCAACCAAGCTGACCCTGCCAGGAGGAGTGTGGATGACCTTCTACAGAAAATGCTTTTCAATAAGATGCTGCCCCCACCTTTGAGCAGACATAAAATCCGTTTCCATCCTTCATATCATCTGATCACATGACCTCAGGAATGACAGCCACAGGCCTCAAGACTGGGACAGCAAATATGCAGGGCCTGGAGTGCTTATGTTGTCTTCCAGATTAGTTAAGTAACATATCAAATGTCATATAGCTCAGAAATGAAGGGATGAATGTACCTATGCTACACCTGGCCTGTGGTCCTGGCCACAGCTGGTAGATTATGATGCCACTGGATGCTAAATTCAAAGATACCAAGGCTCTTTGGGATGGAGGAACGTTGCTCTTGGCTTGACAGATGAGAAGTGAAGCCCAGAGAGGCCACAGAGCTGTGCATGACTGTCCACAGAGTGCACTTCCTACTGATGTTTCTGTGCTAGGTTTTCCCTGTCCTTATCATTCATGTAACTTGGTGGCAGAGGGTGATGGGCGAGTATGATGCTGCGGTCATCATGCATGAGTGCAAATCCCACCTCTGTTACTTTTAGCTGCATGACACAACCTGTTTATGACTCAGTCTCCTCACTGTACAAGGGGAATAATACTAACTTCTGGCTTATAGGATTAAAGGATTTAGTGCCTATAAGCAACTTAGAATGGTGTGAGGGGTGGGTGCTCTACAATATTAGCTATTGCTTTTTTTTAAATCATTTTATGGAGCATATGAGATATTTATTTATTTATTTGCACACAGAGACCTGGAGTGCTCAGCTGTGTATCCTGTTATTCTCATCTGCCACATGAGCACATGTCCTGTGGTCCAGAGAGAGCCATTCAGTGTTCCCACAAAATTGTAATCAACACTAGGGTGATAAAGCAATGAGCAAGACTCTGTGCTTCATGTCAGATACAGAAGAATGACTGCCCTTTCTGTTACTACCTGCGTCATCTTTTAGTTGATATTTTACACTGAAGTGGTTAATACTTTCATAAACATATTTTTATGAAAATTAAACTCTTTTCCATCAGAGAAAGTGAAAATCAATCTTGTCCCACACATGGAAGATAGCCCCAAATTAATGTGTGTGTGTGTATGTGTGTGTGTGTGTGTGTGTATTACACTTATGGATCGCTTTTGCCACTGTCCATCATAGAGCTGGTAGCTTCCTGTTGTTTATTTGTTTTTTTTTTTTCCTCTATTTTTTGAGAGAGACCACACCTTCTTCGCTCAGCTGGAGTGCAATGGCCCAAGCTGCCACCTTTGCCTCCCGGGTTCAAGTGATTTTCCTGCCTCAACCTCCTGAGCAGCTGGGATTACAGGCAACCACCAGCACGCCAGGATAATTTTTGTATTTTTAGTGGAGACAGGGTTTCGCCATGTTAGCCAGGCTGGTCTCCCACTCCTGACCTCAGTTGATTCATCCGCCTCGGCCTTCCTAAGTGCTGGGATTACAGGCCGGGCCCGCCCCTGTTGTTTAGAACATTTCCAGCAATAGAGAAGTGTTGACCAGATACCTGGGCCAAAGGAAGGCTTGATCATGGACACTTTCCTTTAAGAGGCTGGCTGGATTTAAATCAGTGCACAACTGTTTACCTCTGTGACGACCAGTCAGTTACTTGGACATTTCCTTTTAGTCCCAGGATTAGCAAAACGGGTTCATAACTAGTATTTCCCTTTAGGATTGCTGTGAGGATTCAAAGAATGAAAGAGATTAAAAGGGAATAGAATAGACGCAATGTTATGCAACAGTCAGGTATGCTGAAGAGAAATAACCGGATGTCTTGCTTTTTAATTTTATTTTTTTAGAGACGTTGACTCTCTATGTGGACTAGGCAGGACTGGAACTCCTGGGCTCAGGTGATCCTCCCGCCTCAGCCTCCTAAGTAGCTGCCACTACAGCTTCCCGCCACCTTCCCCATCTTGCTTTTTAATTTAAAGAAGGGTCTGCATATCATCTGAAGTCATCTCTCTTTGGGGACATCCCACATGTCCAGAACTGCCAGCCGGCTGTGGGGGTGGCCGGCTAGGCTGTGGGGAGCATGGACACTTATCTGCAAAGGAGGACCTGGACAAATGTGCCCCCACATCCTCTCAGGCGAGGAGAATGGACGGGAGAGAGAGGCCGACCTGTGTTCCCCGTGTTGCTGTGTACGGAGGAGGCGGTCCGAGGGACCGCGGTGTGGACAGGGACAGGCAAGGCGAGGGCGAGGAGAAACGAAAGTCACATCGGTGGCTGGTGTTCTGCACACAACTCGCTCGCTACCGCAGGCTCCCCGCTCCTCACTCAGCCGATCCGGGGACGGGAGCAGGAGGGCTGCACCCGGACTCCGGGACAGGCCCAGCTGAAAACGGCGGGGCGAGGGGTGGGGTGGAGACGCCCGCGACGCCAAAGCTGGGGTCCCGGAACGCGCGGGGAGGAGGGTGGAAGGCAACTTGGGAGAAACTGGGAAAGGCGCCCAGGACCTTGGGGACACCGCGCACAGCCGGGCGCACAGCCCCTCCTGCGCGAACCGACGCCCAAGGGGCGGTCCCGCGGCGCGCCCCGAGCAGAGCTCAGTGGGTAGTGCCCCCGGCCCTTCTGCTGCGCACAGCCCAGCCCAGGATTGCGGGCGGCACAAACACAGCGGGGCGGGTGCAAGCAAGGGGCAGGGCTTCTGCGCCCGGCCCCCTAGAGTGAACATAAAAGCTGCCGCAGGCTGTGGGGCTCCACCACGCCGTTCACCAGCGCCTGGCCGTCTGCTCATTTGTCGTTTGAGATCTCCAGCCTTACCGTCGCTCGAAATGGACCCCAACTGCTCCTGCGCCACTGGTAAGAGAAGCCCTACTCTGTGTCCTGGGATTCCCGTTTCCCAGCCCCAGTACCGAAGGTCTCTGGGTTTTAGGAGGTCGCATTTTTAAGTTCTGAGCAGAAGGGGACTTTACTTCCTTAGGTGCGTTCTTGCTGATCACGCACCTGAGAGCACTGCCCTCCCCGCTGGACCTCTAAGTTAGAGTTAAGGATACTGAGGCACAAGGCAGTCCTGCTCCACATCACCCAGTTGGTCAGGGTCCTGCTCTCTGGGCCCCAGTGTTCTCCTCCAGGCTCTGAGCAATCAGGGTGGATGGGGGGCTAGAGACACTGAGTCTTCAGGGTTCAGGACAGAAGGTTGTGGCTCGCAGTCTCAGTATTCCTGGGTGGGGTGTGCAGCTGGGACCTTCCTGGTGGGGTGAAACAGGAGGGTGCTTGCCCTTCCCAGCGTGAGTGGGGAGGACATGGGGTTCTGTTCCTCTGTCCTGAGTGGGAAAGGAGCTCTGAGGGCTGGCCCTGCACAGAGGAGGGGGCACTGGAGACTCATTGACCCACTGCTGTACCTTCTGCATCTCACTCACTGCTCACTGCCTTTTTCTCTTCCTTGCAGGTGTCTCCTGCACCTGCGCCGGCTCCTGCAAGTGCAAAGAGTGCAAATGCACCTCCTGCAAGAAGAGTGAGTGCGGGGCCATATCCAGGAATCTGGGGCTGTGGCTAAGGTTGGGAGGGAACTCAAGGCTGGCCCTGAGTGCTTGCTTGTGGGGAACTGGGCTTCCTTTTGCCCCTGTTGGCCATGTCATTCCCTCTCCATGCTTTCTGCCCTGAGTTCAGATGGGGCAGGGAAGCATTTTTCTCTTGGGACACAAACCCCAACTGTACCATCTGTGGTTTCAGAACAGAGCTGTGCCAGACGAAAAAAGCATCCTCTGGGTCTGGCGTCTGAGCTCCAGCCAGGCTTGCTATTGGAACAGGGAGGTGCCTGGTCCAGTCTACTGCCACCTCTCACTCTCCCCTTCTTCCCCAGGCTGCTGCTCCTGCTGCCCCGTGGGCTGTGCCAAGTGT
>NW_012100876.1:1889230-1913422 GCF_000951045.1 Mandrillus leucophaeus | reverse complement strand
TAAATACAGCAACCTGAATAACCTGGAAGTTTTTGTCGTTTTTAATATAACCCTGAGCCATTTTCTTCATTTCTTTTTATATTAAATATGTGAATGGCAATAAAAGGATTTTGACTTGAATCTTACTCTGTTCTTCTTTGTGTGTCTTGGAAAAAATGGACTGGGGTGGGGGTTAAACCACAAGTTTAGAGACCAGGCTCTGGATGGAAATGTGAGCCACTAATAATGTGAACACTTTCAGCCCAGCCAGGATACCTCACTGAGTTTACACTTCTGTAAAATGCGATTGCACTGTGCACACAATATGGGTGGGGACCATACACGATCGCTTCCAGTCTCATGTCAAATGTAGCACAGAAACTGCATCCCTCATTTTTATTTTCTGATTTTCCTGCCCAACCTCAGATTCACATTGGATTTGAGGCTTAAAAGTGGCTACAGTGCTGGTACTCAACTCCTCAGTTCCTTGAATCCTTCAATGGTGCTCTGATTTGCATGTTTTGTCACTGCCAAATCTCATGTTGAAATGTGACTTCCAATATTGCAGGCGAGGCCAAGTGGGAGCTTTTGGGGTCATGAGGACAGATCCCTAAAGAATGACTTGGTGCCATCCCATAGTGAAGTGTGATCTCTTACTCTGGTAGGTCACTCCAGAGCTGGCTGTTTAAAAGAGCCAGGCACCGTCCCCTTCTCTCTCTTGCTCCCTGTCTCTCCATGTGATGTACTTGCTCCCCCTTGGTCTTCTGCCAGGATTGCAGGCTTCCTGCGGCCCTCATCAGAAGCAGATGCCTGCACCACACTCTGCACAGCCTGCAGAAGCAGAAATCAAAACAAACTTCTTTTCTTTATAAATTACCTAGTCTTAGGGATTCCATTAGAGCAATGCAAACAGGCTAGCACAATGGGGCTTTTCAAACACTTTAGTGAAGGACAGTTTTTATTTCCTATCCATCACAGACTTAAACCTTGGTAAATGTAATAGTATCGACTATGGAGATAATGAAATAAAACACCAAAAACAAAACCCATTTTTTAGATCCAATGGGAAAAAATTCAATAAATCCATAAAGAAATAATAAGAAAATGAAAGATGTACAAACTTTGAACATATGATGATGTGCATTGCAGACCAGAAACAGCACACTAGACCAGGTGTAGTGGCTCAGGCCTATAAACCCAGCACTTTGGGAGGCCAAGGTGGGTGGATAACTTGAGACTAGCAGTTGAAGACCAGTCTGGGCAACATGATGAAACATCATCTCTACTAAAAATACAAAAAATAAATCGGTCATGACGGCATGCGTCTGTAATCCCAGCCACTCAGGAGGCTGAGGCATAAGAGTTGCTTGAACCCCGGAGGCAGAGGTTGTGGTGCACCACGATTGTGCCACTGCAGTCCAGCCTGGGCAACTGAGACTCGTCCCAAAACAAGAAAAGAAAGGAAACAGCAAACTGGCCCCAGTGTGTGGCTCTCACACCTTGAGCAGCACTGCCCAGCACATCCCCCCACAAGGAACCATCAGGCTTGGCCTGCCCAGTGTCACTGACAGGACACTCGCTGACCCCTGAGAGCTCCCTGTTGTGACTGGGCTCTGAATCTTTGGAAATTCCTCCCAAACTCAGGCTGAATTTGCCCTTCTTTCAAATTTCAGCCCTTGACTACTTCCAACCAGTAAAGTCACTGGGAATATGGAAGGACATGCCCGGCATGTCCCTGGCAAAATGAAGTGGGTGTGATCATGGGTTCCACATGGAATACTTCATGCCCGCCCATGCAGGAATGACGGCGGATTCTGCAGTTTGGAGGAAGCAGTGGTGCTCAGTAGGAAGGAGTAAGGCCCTGGCTGACTTGTAATTAAAACCAATGATGAGTTCCCCTGGCTATGTGGAGGAAACGCTATTTGATGTTCAATCAAAAAGGAAGATGATCCTTCTGTCCTGGAGGTCAGGACCACGCTTGCCCACTGCTTCCCTGTGAAGAGGAGACTTCAGAAGGCAGCCTGCGCCTAGGGCACGGGTTTTGGTGTCAGGTAGTCCTGGTTCACAGCCCACCTCACTATGTACTGGCTGTGTGGCCTGAGTGCATCACTGAAACTCTCTGAACCTCCAAATCCTTATTTGTAGAAACCAGATTATATCCCAAAGCAGCGATTAAATGACAACATGGTCTGGCCCCTGGCTAGGATTTAATAAATAATAGCAGTTATGATCATTCTCTATACACTGGTTTTTTTGGAAAATGAATCCTGTTAAATCCCAAAGCTAAGAGAAACCTTATGGGTTTGAAAGCATTGGTGTGGATTGGATGCTGGGAATGGAATTGCAACCAAGCTGACCCTGCCAGGAGGAGTGTGGATGACCTTCTACAGAAAATGCTTTTCAATAAGATGCTGCCCCCACCTTTGAGCAGACATAAAATCCGTTTCCATCCTTCATATCATCTGATCACATGACCTCAGGAACGACAGCCACAGGCCTCAAGACTGGGACAGCAAATATGCAGGGCCTGGAGTGCTTATGTTGTCTTCCAGATTAATTAAGTAACATATCAAATGTCATATAGCTCAGAAATGAAGGGATGAATGAACCTATGCTACACCTGATCTGTGGCCCTGGCCACAGCTGGTAGATTATGATGCCACTGGATGCTAAATCTGGCCTATCTCAGTTCAAAGGTACCAAGACTCTTTGGGATGGATGAATGTTGCTCTTGGCTTGACAGATGAGAAATGAAGCCCAGAGAGGCCACAGAGCTGTGCTTGACTGTCCACAGAGTGCACTTCCTATTGCTGCCTCTGTGCTAGATTTTCGGTGTCCTTATCTTTCATGTGACTTGCAGAGGGTGGTGGGTGAGTGTATGATGCTGCCGTCAGCATGGATAAGTGCAAATTCCACCTCTGTTACCTTTAGCTGCATGGCACAACCTCTCTGTGGTTCAGTCTCTTCCACTGTACAAGGGGTATAATACTAACCTCTGGCTTATAGGATTAAAGGATTTAATACATATAAGGAACTTAGAATGGTACAAGGGGTGGGTGGTCTACAATATTAGCTATTGCTTTTTTTGTTCATTTTATGGAGCATAGGGGATATTTATTTATTTGCACACAAAGGTCTGGAGGTACTCAGCTTTGTACCCTCATCTACCACACCAGCACGTCCTGTGGTCTAAAGAGAGCCATTCAGTGTTCCCATAAAATTGTAATCAACACTAGGGTTATAAAGCCATGAGGAAGATTCTTGCTTCATGTCAGATACAGAAGAATGACGGCCATTTCTGTTACCACCTGCACATCTTTTAGTTAATACTTTATGTTGAAATGATCAATACTTATTAAATATATTTTTATGAAAAGCAAATTATTTTCAACCTGAGAAAATGAAATTCAATCTTGTCTCACACATGGAAGACAGCCCCAAATTATTGTGCGTGTATGTGTAAGTGTGTGCGTGTTACACTTATGGATAGCTTTTGCCACTGTCCTTCGTAAAGCTGGTAGCTTCCTGTTGTTTATTTGAGGGTTTTTGGTTTGTTTTTTTGTTTGTTTGTTTTTGATATAGAGTTTAACCCCTGTCAGCCAGCTGGAATACAATGGCCCAACCTGCCACTTCTGCCTCCCAGGTTGAAGCGATTTTCCTGCCTAAGCCTCCCCAGTAGCTGGGATTACAGGCGACTGCTACCATGCCAGGATAATTTTTGTATTTTTAGTGGAGACAGGGTTTCGCCATGTTAGCCAGGCTGGTCTCGAACTCCTGATCTCAGGTGATTCATCCGCCTCGGCCTTCCTAAGGGCTGGGATTACAGGTGGGGGCCAAGGTGCCTGTCCCTGTTGTTTAGAAGATTTCCAGCAATAGAGAAGTGTTGACCACATACCTGGGCCAAAGGAAGACTAGATCATAGTCACTTTCCTTTAAGAGGCTGGCTGGATTTAAATCAGTGCACAACTGTTTACCTCTGTGACGACCAGTCAGTTACTTGGACATTTCCTTTGTAGTCCTGTGATTAGCAAAACGGATTCATAACTAGTATTTTCCTTTAGGATTGCTGTGAGGAGTCAAAGAATGAAAGTGATTAGAAAGGGACTGGTGTAGACTCAATGTCATGCAATAGTCAGTTATACTGAAGAGAAATAACTGGATGTCTTGCTTTTTAATTTTATTATTTTAGAGACATTGACTCCCTGTGTGGACTAGGCTGGACTCGAACTCCTGGGCTCAGGTGATCCTCCCGCCTCAGCCTCCTAAGCAGCTGCCACTACAGCTTCCTGCCACCTTCCCCATCTTACTTTTTAATTTAAATCAGGGTCTGCATATCATCTGAAGTCATCTCTCTTTGGGGACATCCCACATGTCCAGAACTGCCAGCCGGCTGTGGGGAGCATGGAACTTATCTGCAAAGGAGGACCTGGACAAATGTGCCCCCACATCCTCTCAGGCGAGGAGAATGGACGGGAGAGATAGAGGCCGACCCGTGTTCCCCGTGTTGCTGTGTAAGGCGGAGCGGGTCCGAGGGACCGCGGTGTGGAAAGGGAGAGGCAAGCCGGGAGGCGAGGAGAAAAGAAAGCCACTTCGGTGGCGGGTGCTCTACACACAACTCCCTCGCTACCGCCAACTCCTCCCTCCTTACTCAGCCAGTACCGGGACTGGAGCAGGAGGGCGGCACCCGGACTCCGGGACAGGCCCAGCTGAAAACGGCCGGGCGAGGGGTGGGGTGGAGACGCCCGCAACGCCAAAGCTGGGGTCCCGGAAAGCGCGGGGAGGAGGGTAGAAGACAACTTCGCGGAAACTGGGAAAGGCGGCCAGGACCTCCGGGACATCCCGTACCGCCGGACGCACAGCGCCTCCCGTGCGAACGCGGGACAAAAGGGCGGTCCCGACGCGCGTCCCAGCGGAGCTCCAGGGATGGTGCCCCCGGCCCTACTGCTGCGCACAGCCCAGCTCAGGACCGCGGGCGGCGCGAACCCAGTGGGGAGGGTGCAAGCGCGAGACAGGGCCTCTGCGCCCGGCCCCCTCCCGTGAGCATAAAAGCAGCAGCAGGCTGTGGCGCTCCACCTCGCCGTCCACGTGCGCCTTGCCGTCTCTACATTTCTCGCTTGAGATCACCAGCCTTACCGCGGCTCGAAATGGACCCCAACTGCTCCTGCGCCACTGGTAAGAGAAGCCCGATTCTGCGCCCTGGGTTTCCTATTTTCCAGCCCCAGTGCAGAGGGTCTCTGGGTTTGAGGAGGTCGCATTTTAGGTTCGGAGCCGAAGGGGGCTCCTTTACTTCCTTAGGTTCTTTCTACCTGATCACGCACCTGAGAGCACTGCCCTCCTCCCTGGGCCTCTAAGTCAGAGTTAAGGATACTGAGGCGCAGGGCAGTCCTGTTCCATGTCATCTAGTTGGTCAGGGTCCTGCTGGCTGGGCCCCAGTGTTCTCCAGGCTCTGAGCAATCAGTGTGGAGAGGGGGCTAGACGCATAGAGTCTTCAGGATTCCGGGACAGAAGGTTGTGGCTCGCAATCTCAGTATTCCTGGGTGGGGTGTGCAACAGGGACCTTCCTGGTGGGGGGAAACAGGAGGGTGCTTGCCCTTCCCAGCGTGAGGGAGGAGGGCATGGGGCTTCTGTTCCTCTGTCCTGAGTGGGGAAGGAACTCTGAGGGCTGGCCCTGCACAGACGAGGGGGCACTGGAGACTCATTGACCCACTGCTGCACCTTCTGCATCTCACTTACTGCCCACTGAGTTTTTCTCTTCCTTGCAGGTGTCTCCTGCGCCTGCGCTGGCTCCTGCAAGTGCAAAGAGTGCAAATGCACCTCCTGTAAGAAGAGTGAGTGCGGGGCCATCTCCAGGAATCTGGGGCTGTGGCTAAGGTTGGGAGGGAACCCAAGGCTGACAGTGAGTGCATCCTTCTGGGGAACTGGGATTTCTTTGACCTCGTTGCCATTTCATTCCCTCTCCAGGCTTTCTGCCCTGAGTTCAGAAGGAGCAGGGAAGCGTGTTTCTCTTGGGACACAAACCCCAACTGTACCCCCTATGGTTTCAGAACAGAGCTGTGCCAGACGAAAAAAGCATCCTTTGGGTCTGGCGTCTGAGCTCGAGCCAGGCTTGCTATTGGGACAGGGAGGTGCCTGGTCCAGTCTACTGCCACCTCTCACTCTCCCCTTCTTCCCCAGGCTGCTGCTCCTGCTGCCCCGTGGGCTGTGCCAAGTGTGCCCAGGGCTGCGTCTGCAAAGGGGCGTCGGAGAAGTGCAGCTGCTGTGCCTGATGTGGGGACAGCTCTGCTCCCAGATGTAAATAGAGCAACCTGCACAACCTGGAGGGTTTTGTTGTTTTTAATATAACCCTGAGTCATTTTCTGCATTGTTTTTTATATTAAATATGTGAATGGCAATAAAAGAATTTTGACTTGAATCTTACTCTAGTCTTCTTTGTGTGTTTTGGAAAAAATGGAATGGGGAGGGGGTTAAACTGCGAGTTTGGATACCAGACTCTGGATGGAAATGTGAGCCACTAACATTGTGAAGACTTTCAGGCCAGCCAGATTACTTCACTGAGTTCACACTTCTGTAAAATGGGATTGCACTGTGCACACAATATGGGTGGGGACCATACACGATTGCTTCCAGTCTCATGCCAAATGTAGCACAGAAACTGCGTCCCTCATTTTTATTTTCTGATTTTCCTGCCCAACCTCAGATCCACATTGGATTTGAGGCTTAAAAGTGGCTACAGTGCTGGCACTCAACTCCTCAGTTCCTTGAATCCTACAAGGGTGCTATGATTTGGATGTCTTGTCACTGCCAAATCTCATGCTGAAATCTGACTTCCAATATTGCAGGTGGAGCCTGGTGGGAGCTTTTGGGGTCATGAGGACAGATCCCTAAAGAATGGCTTGGTGCCATCCCATGGTGAAGAGTGATCTCTCACTCTGCTAGGTCACCCCAGAGCTGGCTGTTTAAAAGAGCCAGGCACCGTCCCCCACATCTCTCAGGCGAGGCTAGTGGACGGGAGAGAGAGGCCGACCCGTGTTCCACGTGTTGCTGTGTAGGGAGGAGCGAGTCCCAGGAACCTAGGTGTGGACAGGTACAGGCAAGGCGAGGGCGAGGAGAAACGAAAGTCATATTGGTGGCGGGTGCTCTGCACACAGCTCGCTCTCTACCTCACGCTCCCGGCTCCGCACTCAGCCAATTCGGGGACCGGAGCACAAGGCTGTGGCTGCACAGACTTAGGGACAGGCCTAGCTGAAAACGGTGTGAGGGGTGCGGTGGAGACTACCGAGACGCCAAGGCTGAGTTCCTGGAATGCACGGGGACTAGGGTGAAAGGCAACCACCGGGAAACTGGGAAAGGTATCCAGGACCTCGGGGACGCCGCGTACCCCGGGTGGACAGCCATTGCCGCGTGAGCGGGCGCCAAAGTTTTGGGGTGGTCCCACGGTTCGGACCGAACAGAACTCAGGGAACTGTGCGCCTGGCCTTTATGCTGCGCAGAGCCCAGTCCAGGACCGCTGACGGGGCGGACTTAGCAGGGCCGGTGCAAGCGCGAGGCGGGGCCTTTGCGCCCGGCCCTCTTCCCTGAATATAAAAGCAGTCGCTGACTGTGGGGCCCCATCACGCCTTGCACATGCGCCTTATAGGCTCTCAACTTCTTGCTTGGGATCTCCAGCCTCACCGCGGCTCGAAATGGACCCCAACTGCTCCTGCGCCACTGGTAAGGGATCCTGGGTTTCTGGTCCTTAGGGTACCTATTTCCCCGCCACAGGATCGATGCCCCTAGGAGTAGAGGTGTTTTTTGAGTTCTAGCTAAGTGGAACCATTTATTTCATTGATCTAGTGCTTTTCCTCTCAGCGCCTTCATCACCCCTAGAACATTCCTATTCTAATACCTCCCATTTCAGAGGCGAGAGGACTCAGGCTCATAATTCTCCTGCTCCATGTCACCCAGGTAGTCGGGGGCTGCTAGGCTGAGCCCCAGTACTCTGTGCAGTTCCTGGGATGGATGGGAGACAGGGGTTAGTCAGGGGTTGTTGCCTTTTCAGGATTAAGGACATAAAGCCCATCCTAACCTCTAGGGATAGAAGTAAGGTCAGGCTTCATGGTGCCCTGAGTTGGACAGGAGCTATCTATCTATCCGGCCTGGCAATGCACTCAGTTGGGAGCATTTGTTGACCAACTGCTGTTATCTTCTGCAGCAAATTCACTGCTTTTTTCCTCTTCCTTGCAGGTGGCTCCTGCACCTGCTCTGGTTCCTGCAAGTGCAAGGAGTGCAAATGCACCTCCTGCAAGAAGAGTGAATGCGGGGCCATCTCCAGGAATCTGGGGCTGAGCAAAGTCAGAGGCAGGAACCCAGAGCTCAGCAGGCAGGAGTAGGCCAGCGGTCAATTTCCCATCTCCCCTTCCCTAGCAACTGATTCAGGATCAGAGCCAGATCCTTAGACATGATTGATTCCCAAATTTCATTCTTAAAATAGACAAACTAAGGCCAAGAGCGTGCACCAGCCTGCCAAGCACAGACATGACACCTAAGAACTTTCCTCACCTAAGTGTATGGTTCTGGGGAGCCAGCCTTCCTTTGCCCTTGATAACCCCAGTCACTGCCTCTCCAGCCTTCTGCCAGGTCTGGGGCTCAGATGTGGATAAGAAGCTTTTCACAGAAGACCCTCACTGGAAAGATCCGCCACTTATCGCCCATCTCCAACAGTGCATGCCATCCTGAACTAAGTGTCCTCTGGGGCTGGGGACAGAGCTTGAGCCAGGCCTGTTTGAGGGCAGGGAATTCCCTGGTCAAGTCTGGTCTGACCTCTCATTCTCTCTTCTTCCCCAGGCCGCTGCTCCTGCTGCCCCGTGAGCTGTGCCAGGTGTGCCCAGGGCTGCATCTGTAAAGGGGCATCAGAGAAGTGCAGCTGCTGAGACTGATGTCGGGAAGGCCCTACTGGAAGATGTAGAAAGAGCGACCTGCACAAACATGGAATTTTTTCCATACAACCCTGACCCATTTACTGTATTATTTTTTATGAAATATGTGAATGATAATAAAATTGTTGACTTAATGCTGGCTCTGGTTTTCTTTGTGTGCCTTGGAAATACATCTTGCTGGGAATATGCTGGTTTGAAGTAGTCAAGGAATGGAACTTGAAAGAGGAACAAACTCAGCCTGAACTTGGGAGGAATTTCCAAAGATTCAGAGCCAAGTTCCAACAGGGAGCTCTCAGGGTTCAGCGAGTGTCCTGAGTGTGCTGTCTGTGACGCTGGCTAGGCCAAGCCGGATGGTTCCTCATGAGAATGTCCTGGCCTGTGCTGCTGAAGGTGTGTGGTCCACAGTGGGGCCAGTCTGCTGTTTCCAGTCTGCAATGCAAATCATCCATGAACGTATGTGCAGAGTTTGTAAATCTTCCATTTTTCTGTTATTTGTTTATTTATTGAGTTTTTTTTGTGTAAAATGTAACAAGTGGGTTCTATATTTTGTGTTTCATTATCTTCATAATTAATATTACTTTATTTACAAAGGTTTATATCTGGGATGGATAGAAAATGAGAACTGTCTCTTCGCCATGGAGTGTGAGAAGCCCCGTATAGGATTCAAGCAACTCAGGCATTGGAATCCACCCACTGTGGTCACTTTCAAGCCTAAAATCTGCTGAGGAACTGAACTTGGTCAGGGAAACCTGAGAATAAACATGAGGAATGGAGAAGTCCCTGTGCCACATTTAACATGATTGGAGCTGATCGCGTATGTCTCCATGCTCATATGGAAGCATGATCCGGCACAGTGCAGGTGCATTTTACAGAAGATGGAGGTCTGTGATGTAACTGGGCTTGCCTGAAGGCACTCAGACTGTTAGACGCTCACATTTCCATCCAGAGCCCAGTCTCTAATCTCCCAGTTCAATCTCCCACCCCAGTCCCTTATTCCCAAAAAAAACACAGAAACCAGAACCAGAATCAAGTCTGTGTTTAATTATTATTCGTATATTTCACAGAAAAAGGAATGTAGCAAATGGGTCGCGGTTGTAGAAAACAGAATCCTGTATTTTACGTGTCATTCTGTTTTCATCTGACAGCAGGGCAGTCCCGACCTCAGGCGCAGCAGCTGCACTTCTCTGATGCCCCTTTGCAGATACAGCCCTGGGCACACTTGGCACAGCCCAGGGGGCAGCAGGAGCAGCAGCCTGGGGAAAAAGGGAGACAAAGGTCACAGCAGACTTGACCAGGGAGCTCCCTGTCCCAACAGCAGGCCTCACTCGAGATCAGACCCCAGCCCCCGGGGATCCTTAGTTCAAGATGACACGGCTTTGTCAGGAGACAAGTGGTGGATGTTGGAGTGAGTCTTCCTGTGAGAGACTGCCCAGCCCCACAGGAACCCTGGACAGAGCAGAAGACTGGAAAGACAGTGCTGCTGCCTTTCGGGGCCAGAGGAAGGCCTACGGGGACAAGTGAAGGCCAGTTCCCCAGAAGCAGGCATTCAGGGCCATCCTTGGGTTCCCTCCCAACCTTAGCCACAGCCCCAGATTCCTGGAGATGGCCCCGCACTCACTCTTCTTGCAGGAGGTGCATTTGCACTCTTTGCACTTACAGGAGCCAGCGCAGGCGCAGGAGACACCTGCAAGGAAGAGAAAAAGCCAGTGAGTGGTGAATGAGATGCAAAAGGTACAGCAGTGGGTCAATGAGTGTCCAGTGTCCCCTCCTCTGTGCAGGGTCAGCCCTCAGAGCTCCTTTTCTACCCAGCAGAGGAAGACAGGCCCAATGTCCTCTCCATTCATGCTGGGAAAACCAAGCACCCTCCATTTGTATTCCAAAGTAAGTCCCAGGCTTCAGGCACAGCCCGGGAAGACTGCGACTTCCACATTCTGTCCTGAACCCCGAAGAGGCAATGTCCCTTGCCTCCCATCCAATCCAGATGCTCAGAGCCTGGTTAGATAATTGGGGCGCAGCCAGCAGCCTCGTAACCAACGGGGTGATGTGGAGCAGGACAGTCCTAAGCCTCAAGACCCTCAACTGTGACACAGAGGCACAGGGAGGAGGGTAAAGCTCTCAGGAGCTTCGGCAAAAGGAAAGCACTGGAAGAAGTAAAGGAGTCCCCTCACCTCAGATCGCAAAATGCGACCTCCTCAAACCCAGGGACACTCTCCATGGTGTATGGGAATTTGGCATCCCAAGACAGAATCCGGGGCCCCTTACCAGCGGCGCAGGAACAGTTGGGGTCCATTGTAAGCCGAGGTGAGACTGGAGTTCCAAAGGGAGAAGTAAAGAGACGGTGGAGCAGGTGGAAGGCGTGGTGCAGCTCCACAGCCAACGATTCTTTTTATAGTCGGGGAGGGGGCCGGGAGCAGAGACCCCGCCCCGCCCTTGCACTCACGCTGCTGAGTCCCAGCCGCCCGCGGTCCTGGGACAGTCTGCGCGCAGCAGAAGGGCCGGGCGCAAAGCACCCTGAGCGCAAGCAGGTCGGTGCGCACCGCCTGGCCGCCCCTTTCGCAGCGGCTCGCGAGGGAGGCGCTGTGCACCCGGGTGAGCTGCTTCTCTCACCCTGCCGGGCCTTCCTAGTTCCCCGAGATTACCTGCTACTCCCGCTCCTTGGCGTTCCGCGTGCCCCGAGATCGTGACCTGCGCCCCACACCCCCGGGCCTGCCCACTCCCTTCTCAACAGCTAAGCCTTTCCTGGAGTTCCAGTGCAACCCCCGTCTCTTGTTCAACTGTCTGGATTGGCGGGAGGAGGGAGCATAGCAAGGGAGTAGTGTGCAAGGGACAGGCGGAGGATGCGATCTTGGGATCTCTGGCATTGCCTGTCCCTGTTCCCGTCCCCACCTCAGTTCTTCCACCACGTTTCTCCTGTGCACAGCAACACGGAAGACACAGGGCCCTGCCTCCCTCCCATCAAAGTATGCTTATTCATATCCCTCCATGTCTCTGTTTTGCTTCCAGCACTGACCTTGATGCTTGATTTTGTTTAAAGATTTCAATCAGTGAAGAGATGAACATACCTAGGCCATAGGGAAACTTCATCACTGACCTCTCTCCCTTGAGAAGCTGACAGGATTCACACCCATCAGTGCCACTTCCCAGCTCCCTGACCCTGGGCTTGTGGCTTGAACTCCTTGTATTGTCATTGTCCAGATTAGGAATACGGGTTCATAAATAGAATGCATGTCCCTTTATGGTTGCTGTGAGGGTTTAAAGACAGAAAGTGACTAAACAAGACCAAACACAGACCCATGTAATGTAGAGTAATAGGAACATGAAAGGAAAAATAAAACTCTCTTGCTTTCTAATTTAATGCAGGATCTTCATATCACCTTCAAGGATCCCTCTTCTAGGGACACCCCACACTTTCAAAACTGCCATCCTGTAGTGGGGTACCCGGCTAAGCCGTGGGGAGACCCTGAAGAGATTTATGCAAAGGAGGACCTGGACAAATGTGGTCCATTCAGCCCCTCAAGAGTGGAGAATGGAAGAGAGAGAGGCAGAGCCCTGTGTATTCCCTGTTGCTGTGTAGAGGAGAAACGTGGCCAAAGGACTGAAGTAGGAACCGGGACAGGGAGGATAAGGCCAGAGATGTGAAGTTCGCACCCTTAATCTACCCTTTGCACACTAGTCCCTTACTATGTTCCTTGCTTTGGCAGATCCAGAAAGTGGAGCATAAGACTGGGGTTGCCCTTGACTCCAGGAAAGGCTTAGCAATTGACTAGAGACCTCGGCATTGGTGAAGTTTGGTGGAAAGCCAGAATACTGGTAGGCGGAACGCCAATGGGCGGGTGTAGCAGGCAACCTCAGGGAAGCTGGGAAGGCCCGGCAGGGTGAGAGAAACCTGCGCACGGGGGGCACGGCGCCTCCCTCGCGAGCCGGTGCGAAAGGGGCGGTCCCACGTTGTGCACCAGCTGCTCTCAAGGGACCTTGCACTTGGCCCATTTCCTGCACACAGCCCAGTCCAGGAACGCGCGCGGTATGGACTCAGCGGGGCGGGTGCAAGGGCGGGGAGGGGCGTTTGCGCCCGACCCACTGTCTTGACTATAAAAGCAGTCGCTGGCTGTTGAGCTTCACCACGCCTTCCACGTGCACCACTGCCTCTTCCCTTCTCGCTTGGGAACTCCAGTCTCGCCTCGAGTTGCAATGGACCCCAACTGCTCCTGCTCCGCTGGTAAGGGGCGCCCAGGTTCTGTGTCTTGGAATGCCAAATCCCCAGACACCATGGAGAGTGTCCCTGGGTTTGAGGAGGTCGCATTTTGCGATCTGAGGTGAGGGGGACTCCTTTATTGGTCCAGTGCTTTCTTCTTGGCCAAGCTCCTGAGAGCATTTTCCTCCTCCCTGCACCTCTGTGTCAGAGTTGAGGGTCCTGAGGCTCAAGGCAGTCCTGCTCCACGTCACCCCGTTGGTCACAGGGCTGCTGGCTGAGCCCCAATTCTCTAACCTGACTCTGAGCAACCAGATTGGATAGGATACATCGCATGGGAGGGGACATTGCCTCTTCGGGGTTCAGGACAGAAAATCGAAGTCTCAGTCTTCCTGGGCCGTGTCTAGAGTGAGACTTTCCTTTGGAGTATAAATAGGAGGGTGCTTGTTTTTCCTAGCATGAAGGGAGAGGACATGGGGCTTCTCTTTCTCTGCTGAGTGGGAAAGGAGCTCTGAGGGCTGGCCCTGCACAGAGAAGGGGGAACTGGACACTCATAGACCCACTGCTGTATCTTCTGCATCTCACTCACCACTCGCTGGCTTTTTCTCTTCCTTGCAGGTGACTCCTGCACCTGCGCCGACTCCTGCAAGTGCAAAGAGTGCAAATGCCCCTCCTGCAAGAAGAGTGAGTGCGGGGCCATCTCCAGGAATCTGGGGCTGTGGCTAAGGTTGGGAGGGAACCCAAGGCTGGCCCTGAGTGCTTGCTTCTGGGGAACTGGCCTTCCTTTGTCCCTGTAGGCTGTCACTGCCTGTCTAGTCTTCTGCCCTCTCCAGGGCTTATGTGGGATGGGGCAGCTTTCTCAAAGGAAGACCCACTCCAATGTCCACCAGTTGTCTCCTGACAAAACCATGCCATCCTGAAATAATGGTCCTCTGGGGCTGGAGGGAGGGATGGAGATCGGCCTCTGTTGGGGCAGGGAGGTCTCTGGTGGAGTCTGCTCTGACCTCTCACTCTCCCTTCCTCCCCAGGCTGCTGCTCCTGCTGCCCTGTGGGCTGTGCCAAGTGTGCCCAGGGCTGCATCTGCAAAGGGGCCTTGGACAAGTGCAGCTGCTGTGCCTGATGTCAGGATGGCCCTACTCCAAAGTAAAAATAGAGTGACCCGTAAAATCCAGGATTTTTTTTTTTAATAAATCTTGACCAATTTGCTACATTCATTTCTCTGTGAAATATGTGAATCATAATTAAACACTTAGACTTAATTCTGGTTCTGGTTCCTGTTGTGTTTTTTGGAACAAGGAATGGGGTGGGAGATTGAACTGGGAGTTTAGAGACTGGGCTCTGGACGGAAATGTGAGCCCCTAGTGGTCTGAACGCCTTCAGGCAAGCCCCGTTAATTCACTGAGCTTTATCTTCTGTAAAATGTACCTGCACTGTGCCGGATCATATGAGGATGGGGACATACGTGATCAGCTCCAATCATGTTAAATGTGGCACAGGGACTTCTCCATTCCTCATGTTTATTTTCAGGTTTCCCTGACCAAGTTCAGTTCTTCAGCAGATTTTAGGCTTGAAAGTGACCACAGTGGGTGGATTCCAATGCCTGAGTTGCTTGAATCCTACACGGGGCTTCTCAAACTCTATGGCGAAGAGACAGTTTTCATTTTCTATCCATCCCAGATCTAAACCTTTGTAAATAAAGTAATATTAATTATGAAGATAATGAAACACAAAATATAGAACCCACTTGTTACATTTTACACAAAAAAACTCAATAAATACATACAGAAATAACAGAAAAATGGAAGATTTACAAACTCTGTACATATGTTCATGGATGATTTGCATTGCAGACTGGAGACAGCAGACTGGCCCCACTGTGGACCACACACCTTCAGCAGCACAGGCCAGGACATTCTCATGAGGAACCATCAGGCTTGGCCTAGCCAGCGTCACAGACAGCACACTCAGGACACTCGCTGAACCCTGAGAGCTCCCTGTTGGGAGTTGGCTCTGAATCTTTGGAAGTTCCTCCCAAGTACAGGCTGAATTTTTTCCTCTTTCAAGCTCCAGCCCTTGACTACTTCAAACCAGCATATTCCCAGCAAGATGTAGTGTGATCATGGGTTGCAGATGAAGTTATTTTGAAATGTTGCTTTTCATTTCTTCATCTCCATAATTAATATTAGTTTATTTACAGAAGTTCTCAGAACACAACTATGGCAGATTGTGCAGCTGGCTGATTGTGGCAATGTTCCTTAGGAAGGAAACAGTCCCTGGATGTCTTGTTAATGACAAGTTAGTGCCTCCATTTGTGGGAGGGATGCTATTTGATGTTCAATCAAAGAGGAAGATGAGTCTCCTTGCCTAGAAGTCAGGACTACACTTACCTGCTGCTTCCCTGTGAAGGAATTTCAGGAGGCAGCCAACACCTAGGGCATAGTTTTAGTTGCCAGGCAGTCCTAGTTCACAGCCCACTTCACCACTTACTGGCTGTGTGGTTTGGGCAAGTCACCCAAACTCTCTGAGCATCTATTGCCTCATTTGTAGAAAGGAGATTATTCTCAATGCAGGGATTAAATGAGAGGGTGGGCCGGGCACAGTGGCTCATGCCTGTAATACCAGCACTTTGGGAGGCAGAGGTGGGAAGGTTGTTTGAGCCCAGGAGTTTGAGACAAGCGTGGGCAACATAGAGAAACCCCGTCTCTACAAAAAATACAAAATTATATGGCTCTGGTGGCCTGTGTCTGTCTGAGCTACTCTGGAGGCTGAGATGGGAAGACGGCTTAAGTCCAGGATATAGAGGCTGCAGTCAGCCAAGATTGTGCCACTGTACTGCAGGCTATGCAACAGAACGAGACAATGTCTTTAAAAAAAAAAAAAAAAAAAAGGAAAAGAAAAAGAAAATGAGAGAGTGGCCTGGTTGCTGCCTAGGTTTTAATAAACAAAGGTGACTATGATCATTATCTCCGCACTGACTTTCTTGGAATAAGATACCATTAACTCTACCTTGTCCCTGGAGAAGTTCTCATTGGCTTGGAAGCATTGCTCTCGATGGGATGCTGTGGAGGGGTTGCATCCCCAGCTGATCCAGTGCTAGGAGGAGTGTGGATGTCCTCCTGCAGAAAGTCCTCTGTGATAAGATGCTGTCCCAACATTTGAACACACATAAAGTCCTTTCCCATCCTTCATGTCATTTAACCTTCATGCAACCTGTTAAATGAAGGTCACAAGCTTCAGGACAGGGACAGAAAATATTCAGGGGCTGGCGTGCTTGAATCGTCTTTCAGAGGAATAAAGCAACCTGCCCAATGCCACACAGCTGAGAAGGAAACGGATGAATGAACCTATGGTACAACTGGCCTCTGGCCCTCCCTACAGCTGGCAGATCATGGCATCCCTGGATGCCAAACCCTGCCCATCTTAGTTCAAAGCTATAAGGGACCTTGGAGATGAACAAATTTTGCTCTTCACTTGAGAGATAGGAACTGAAGCCCAGAGAGGTCATGGCTATACACAGCCATCTGACTGCAACTCAATGTGCTTCCAAAGCAGCCTCCCGGCCAGATGTTCAGCGTCCTCATCTTTGTGTTGACTTGGTGGCATAGAGCACGGGGTAAGGACATGATACTGCAGTCAGCCTGCATGAGTGCAAATCCCACCTCTGCCACTTCGTGTGTGACGCAACCTCTGTGTTTCAGTCTCATCAACTGGAGTATAATAATATCTGACTTGTAAAATTAAATGATTTAATTCATGTAAAGAACTTAGAATGGTGCCTGGCAAACAGTGAGTCATGTATAACATCAACTGTTGCTCATTATACATCGCATGGGGGATATTTATTTACCCACAGACAAAACAGCCAGGCCAGATGTGCTCACTTGTGTATCCTGTTATTCTCATCTACTACATGAACATGTGTCCTGTGATCAAAGGGACATTTGCTAACATTAGGGATATAAACCTATAAGCATGATTCCACGCCTCAAGTCAGATCAAAAAGAATATCATTTCTGCCCTCACAGTCACTGTACTTTACTTAACATACAATATTGAAATTATTAATATTTTCCTAAATATATATTCACTTAAAGCAAACTCTTTTCCAGAAGCGAAAATGAAAATCAGTCTTATTCCACACATAGAAGGTAGTCAGAAGAAGTATAAATGTGTGTTGTATGTCTGTGTATATATATTGCAGTTATAGATTGCTTTTGTCACAGCTCATGATTCAGCTTGTGGCTTGACATTGTTTAAAACATGTCCAGCAATAGGGAAATGCTGATGACATACCCGGGCCAAAGGAAGGCCTGATCATGGACACTTTCTCTTGAGAGGTTGGCTAGATTCAAATCAGTGGCAACTTTTCCATTCTGATGTTGAGCAAGTTGCTTAAACTTTTTGGTATAGCTGTCAGATTAGTAAAGTGGGCTCATAAATAGCATTCCCCTTTAGGATTGTGGGAGGGTTCAAAGAACCAATGATTTAAGGGGGCCTGGCAAAATCTAAATGTTATATGACAGCATGGAAGGAAAAGAGAGAGGTTGATCCCCGGGGGAAGGAGTTTGAGGGTCCTAGGTGGGAAGAGCGACAGGCAATGCGGTGGGGAGGGCGGGGAAGAAACCAAAGTCACCTCCATCCCGCACATCTGCGCACGGCTCACTTTCTCTGCTCCAGGCTCCCGCCAATGAAGAAAGTGAGCACGAGGGTGAAGCTGCACACGGACCCGGGAGAGGCAAAGCTGATGACGAAGGTGCGGGGCGGGGATGGGGAAAACGCTACCACCTGGGAATGTCACGTACCTCCAGGAGCACAGCCCCTACCGCACGAGCGGGCACCAAAGGGGCGTCCCCCGGGGGCCCACCAGGCTGCATTCAGGGGATGGTGAGCCCGACTCGCCTGCTGCGCACATCACAACCCAGAACCGCAGGCGCAGGGGATTCCGCTTGGGGGTGGGGGAGGAGGTGCTCTGCACCGGGCCCCCTAACTATAAATTGAGCTCCCGGTTCCTAGAATCCACCACGCCTCCCACCTGCTCCACTCCTTCTGCGCCACTCTCTTAGAAACTTCAGCTGCAACTCTCGAAATGTACCCCAAGTGCTCCTACTCCACTAGTAAGAGATGCGGGGTTTCCGGGCCTTAGGATCTCCATTTTCATTCCAGAGGATAGAATGTTCTCGGGGCAGGAGGGAGGTGCATTTTGAGCTCTTCCTAAAGCGGCCTCCTTTACTTTGCACTTCTCGTGCTTTCTCCCTGCCAAGCGCCTTCATCACCACTTAGAATGTTGTCATCTTCCCAGCGTCTCCCATTTCTGAGTCGAGAAGATTGAGGCTCAAACTGCCCTCCTCCGGGTCACCCAGATCGCCAGTAGGGTCCTGAGCTGGGACCCAGTGCTCTGTCCAGCATTAGAGTTGCTTGAGGTGGATGGGAGGCAGGAAGGATTCCTGACATAAGGCCATATGGAGTAAAATTAGGAGGGCGCCTGCCCATCTGAGCTTGTGTGGAGAAAAGGTGGGGCTGGGCTTCCGTGTGCCCGAGCAGAACAAGGTACCAGGTTTCCCGTGCACTGAGCAGGAGCCTGCTAAAGGCCTGCTCCTAACCCTGCACCACAGTCACTGCTCACTGCCTTTTTCTCTTCCTTGCAGGTGGGTCCTGCACCTGAGCCAGCTCAGAAGAAAGCAGCATCTTGGCACACGCCTGTAGTCCCAGCTACTCTGGAGGCTTAGCCAGGAGAATTGCTTGAGCCCGGGAGACAAAGGTTGCAGTGAGCCCAGATCGAGCCACTGCACTCCAGCCTGGCCGATACAGGGAGATTCCGTGTCAAAAAACAACAACAACAACAACAACAACAACAACAAACAAACAAACAAAAAACCCTCAATAGAGAAGTGCTGACAACAAACCTAGGCCAAAGGAAGGCTTGATCATGGACACCTCTTGAGAGGCTGGCTAGACTCAAATCAGTGACAAGTTTTCAGCTCTGTGATGTGGAGCAAGTTACTTAAACTTCTTGCTACAGCTGTCACATTAGTAAAATGGGTTCATAAATAGTATTTCCCATTAGGATTGTTGGGAGTGTTCAAAGAATGAATGATTTAAAAAGGCCTGGCACATTCTAAATGTTACACGATAAGAACATTGAAGAGAAATACCGAGTTCTCTCCTTGATTGAAAACAGGGTCTGCATGTCATCTAAAGTCATCCTCTTTGGAGGGCATTCCTCATTTTCAAAACTGCCATCCTGCAGTGGGGTGGCCAGCAGGCCTAGGGTAGTCCCGGAGAATTATATGTAAAGGTGGACAAGGACAAGTTTGCCCGCCATCACCTCAGAGGAGGGGCATGGAAGGAAGAGATAGAAGAGGCTGACCCGTGGTCGCCACGTTCTGTGTACCGGGGAAACGAGTTTGAGCGTCCTAGGTGGGAAGAAGGACAGACAATGAGAGGGGAGGGCGAGGGAGAAGCAAAAGTCACCTCCATAGTGGCTCATCATAGAGCTGCACACGACCCGTCGAAGCCAATGGAGCGGCAAAGCTGATGGAGACGGTGCGCGGAAGGAGGAAGCGAAGTTGGGGATAGCGCGACCACCTGGGAATGGGAAACGACACTCAGGATGACAGGGGCGCGGCCTACCTCTGGCAGCACAGCCCCTCCTGCAAGAGCAGGCCCCAAAACGGCAGCCCCCGAGGGCCCACCAGGCTGCACTCAGGGGATGGTGCGCCCGACCTGCCTGCTGCGCCTGCGGCGCACAACTCAACCCAAGACCGCAGGCGCCACGCATTCCGCGTTGGGGGGGGGAGGGGGTGCTGTGCACCCGGCTCCCTCCTCTAACTATAATTTGAACTTTCGGTTCCTGGAATTCACCAGGTCTCCCACCTACCCCACGGCTTCTTAGCCTCTCCCTTGGAACCCCAGCTTCACCTCACCTGGTCATGGACCCCAACTGCTTCTGCTCCGCTAGTAAGAGATACCGAGTTTCGGGGCCTTAGGGTCTCCATTTTCATTCCAGAGGATAGAATGTCCCCGGGGCAGGAGGGAGGTGGATGGTAGCTCTTCCTAAAGTGAACTCCTTTACTTTGCACTTCTTGTGCTTTTTCCCAGTCAAGCGCCTTCATCACCACTTAGAACACTGCCATCTTCCCAGCGCCTCCCATTTCTTTCTTTCTTTCTTTCTTTTTTTTTTTTTTTTTTTTCTTTCTTTCTTTCTTTCTTTCTTTCTTTCTTTCTTTCTTTCTTTTTTTTTTTTTTTGATACTTCAAGTTCTACGGTACATGTGCATAACGTGCAGGTTTGTTACGTAGGTATACATGTGCCATGCTGGTGTGCTGCACCCATCAACTCATCATTTACATTAGGTATTTCTCCTAATGCTATCCCTCCCCAGCCCCCCACCCCCTGACAGGCCCCGGTGTGTAACGTTCCCTGCCCTGTGTCCAAGTGTTCTCATTGTTCAATTCCTACCTATGAGTGATAACATGCATTGTTTGGTTTTCCGTCCTTGTGATAGTTTGCTGAGAATGATAGTTTCCAGCTTCATCCATGTCCCAGCAAAGGACATGAACTCATCCTTTCTTATGGCTGCATAGTATTCCATGGTGTATATGTGCCACATTTTCTTAATCCAGTCTGTCATTGATGGACATTTGGGTTGGTTCCAAGTCTTTACTATTGTGAATAGTGCTGCAATAAACATATGTGTGCAATGTGTCTTTATAGTAGCATGATTTGTAATCCTTTGGGTATATACCCAGTAATGGGATCCCAGCACTTTCCATTTCTGAGCTGAGAGGACTGAGGCTCAAAACTGCCAGGTCATCCAGATAGCCAGTGGGGTCTTGGGCTGGGACCCAGTGCTCTGTCCAGCATTAGAGCTGCCTGAGGTGGATGGGAGGCGGTGAGCTTTGCCTCTTAGGGATTCCTGACGTAAGGCCTTGTGGAGTAAAATTAGGAGGGCATCTGCCCATCTAAACCTGTGGGGAGAATAGGTGGGGCTGGGCTTCTGTGTGCCTGAGTGGAACAAGGTACCAGGTTTCCCATGCACTGAGCAGGAGGATGCTGAGGGCCTGCTCCTAACCCTGCACCACACTCACCGCTCACTGCCTTTTTCTCTTCCTTGCAGGTGGGTCCTGCACCTGTGCAGTCTCCTGCAAATGCAAAGAGTGCACATGAACCTCCTGCAAGAAGAGTGAGTGCGGGGCCTTCCCTGAGAATCTCGGGGCTGGGTTAATTCAGAGGAGGGATCTCAGATTGTGCAGGCAGGAGCAGGCTCATCACTAGCTTCCCACATCCCCTGAAACGGATTCAGGATCAGAGCTGGAGGAACATTAGAGATGGTTGATTCTCATCCAATCTTCATTCTTAACAATGGGGAAACTGAGGTCACAAGAATGTACCAGCCGGCCAACCGTAGACCTGATTCTTGAGGACTTTCCTCACTGAAGTGTATGGTCTTGGCGAATTGTCCTTCCTTTGTCTCCACAGTCCCAGTCACTGCCTGTCCAGTCTTCTGCCCTGTCCTGGCTCAGGTGGGGCTGAGCAAGTTTTTCATAGGAAGGCTCCCACTGCAAAGATCCACCGTTGTCTCCTGACAGAGCGCACCGTCCTGAAAGAAGTCTCCTCCGGGTCTCAGTGCGAGCTTGAGCCAGGCCCGCTGTTGGGGCAGAGAGGTGCCTGTTCAAGTCAGCTGTGACCTGTCACTCTCCCCTTCTTGCCCAGGCTGCTGCTCCTGCTGCCCCATGGGCTGTGCCAAGTGTGCCCAGGGATGTGTCTGCAAAGGGACATCTGACAGGTGCAGCTGCTGTGCCTGATGTAGGGAAAGCTCTGTTCCTGGAAGTAGAAAGTGTACGAACCCGGAATTGCTTTCCGCACAACCCTGACCCATTACTACATTTGGTTTTTCAAAAATAAAATAATGATAAAAGTTGACTTTATTCAGGCTCGGTTTTATTTTGTGTGCCTTGGACAAAAGTGACCTGATACCCGACAAAGCTGGGATGAGGGACTGCACTGAGAGTCCAGTCACGTGCATGCTGGTACCAGGTCCTATCACCTTACACACTGAGTGCCTTAAGGCAAATCACATTACCAGTCTCAGCTAAAAAATGTAAAAGCATTATACATGTAGGCCGGGCATTGTGGCTCACACCTGTCATCCCAGCACTTTGGGAGGCAAAGGTGAGTGGATCACCTGAGGCCAGAAGTTCAAGACCAGCCTGGCCAATGTGATGAAACCCCCCACCTCTACTAAAAATACAAAAATTAGCTATGAGTGGTGTCAGGTGCCTGTAATCCCAGCTATTCCGGAGGCTGAGGCAGGAGAATCACTTGAACCTGGGAAGCGGTGGTTGCAATAAACTGAGAATGCACCACTCTACTCCAGCCTGGGTGACAAGAGCGAATCTCAATTAAAAAAAAAAAAAAAGCATTATACATGTAAGAGACATAATGGTATGGGCATCTGTAACAGACCTAAGCTTTGGCAAAATGAACTGATATGAATTAGTATGAAATATAAAAACAAAATCCATTTTTAAACTCAACAGGCAAATTATTAATATAAATATATAAAAATAAAATAATACGTATGAAAAACAATAAATATATGAAAAACGAAATATATGATTATAGTTAAATAAATAACAGAAAAATAAAAGAATTTACAAACATTGCATATCTGTTCGAGGGTGTGTATTTCACACTGAGAATGGTGCATAGACTGACCCTCGTGCGTGGATCACACGCCTTCAGCAGGGCTGGCCTGGACATGCCCGAAAGGAACTATCAGTCCCGAACTGCCCCATGTCACTCATGGAACTCTCCCTACCCCTGAGAGCTCCTTGTTCTGACTCGGCTCTGAATCTTTGGAAGTTTCTCCCAAGGTCAGGCTGCAGTCTCCTCCTTCAAATTCCAGCCCTTGGTTACTCCAGGCCAGCTCAGTGAGTAGGGAGGTGGAGCGAAGTGTCCGGCATTGTCCTGGCAAGCTGACTAGAGATAGCAACTGGGGCTCCCAGGTGAAGTATTTGACTCGGCCTCTGCAGGGGTGATGGCATATTCTGTAGTTTGAAGGGGTGTAGTGTGCACCGAGAAGGATGAGGACTGATCATTGCTACCGACAGCTGGTCCCTCCGGCTATCTGCTCAGGGAATTGTTATTTGAGGTTCAATCAAAAGGAAGATGAGACAGGTGGCCCAGGAGTCAAGCCTTAGATGGGCTGCAGGTGCTCTTTGTGAAGAGGGAATTTCAGAAGGGAGCCTGGGCCAAGTGCAGGCTTTGGTGTCACACAGCTGGGTTCACAGCCCACTTCACTCCTTACGGGCTGTGTGGCCTGCACAAGTCACTTAACCTCTCTGAGCCTCCATTTCTCATCTGTATACAAGAGATTTTATTTCCATGTAGGGATTAAATGGGACAGTGGCCTAGTACTAGTGGCCTAGGGCTTAACGAACAGTGTTATTATAATCATTTCTCCATGTGGACTTTCTAGACAGACAATCCTGTTAGCTCCCATCAAGCTCCTTGGAAAAGGCCCATCTGCCTGCAAGTGTTAAGTGGACTGGAAGTTGGAGATGGGTTTGGAGTCTTGCTGTTCTGGTCTCAAGGGCATGTGGATGACCTCCTGCACCAGCTCTCTGGAATAACACACTGCTCCAGCATTCAGACAGAGAACACGCCTTTCCCACCTTTCAGGACATTTGATCTTCACACAAACCAGAGACACAGTGAATGTGCAGGGTTTGGTGAGATGGTGCTGTCTTCTAGAGGAGTTGTACTGTCTTCTAGAGGAGTTAAGCAATCTTCAAGGTCACACAGTTCAGAAGTAAAGGCACGAATGAATATAGGCATGAATAAGGCATGAATGAAGCATAACTGTGGGTGTCCTCATGCCCTCTCCGGAGGTCCCGGTTGCGCTGTGTGCAGCAGAAGGAATGGGCGCAAGGTCCCCTGAACGCAGCTCCCTGCACATCGCGGACCATCCCTTTGGAGTCGCTTTGTGCCTGGGTGAGCGGCTTCTCTGCCCTCCAGCCCGCCCTTCCCAGTTTCACCGAGATTGCCTGCTACACCCGCCCCTTGGGGTTCCAGGAACCTGGAGATGCTGGCCTTCGCCCCGCCCCC
>NW_012100876.1:1866021-1888400 GCF_000951045.1 Mandrillus leucophaeus | reverse complement strand
AAAAACTTAAAATAAGAAGACAGGGGGTTATTTCCCTTCAATATTGCTAGCTATTGCCTAAGAGTGAGTCTGTGCCAGTCTCCTTTTAATCATTTTCCTTGTTTGAACCTTTACAACAATTGTAAAGGGAAATACTACACATGAACCCATATTACTAAACGGACACCTACAACAAAGAAAGTTCAATGAACGTGCTCACCATCACAGAGCTGAAAAGCTGTGCACTCATTTGAATCCAGCCAGCCTCTCAGGAGAAAGTCTCTGAAATGAAGCCTTCCTTTGCCCCAGCTATGTTTTCTCTGTTGCTGGAACTTCCCTATGGCTTGAAATCTTTTAAATAATAACAAGTCAGGCCGGGCACCGTGGCTTACGCCTGTAATCCCAGCACTTTGGGAGGCCAAGATGGGCAGATCTCTGCAGGCCAGAAGTTCAAGACCAGCCTGGCCAACATGGCAAAACCCCGTCTCTACTAAAAATACAAAAATTAGCCAGGCGTGGTGGCACAAGCCTGTAATCCCAGCTACTTGGGAGGCTGAGGTTGCAGTGAGCCAAAATTGCACCGCTGCACTCGAGCCTAGGTGCCAGAGACAGACTCTGTCTCAAAATAATAATAATAATAATAATAATTATTATTATTATTATTATTATAATGACAAGCTACCAGCTCAACCATGGGCAATGACAAAAGCAATCCATAAGTGTAATAAGCATATACACACACACACACACATACATACACACGCACACATATATACTTTTCTGGCTATCTTCTACATATGGATAAGACTGATTTTCATTTTTGGTGGTGGAAGAGAGTTTGCTTTTCATAAAAATGCATTTAAGAAAGTATTAATCATTTCACTATGAAATGATAAATAAAATGTGCACGTGGCAGCAGAAATGGCAGTCATTCTATATGTGACATGAGGCACAGCATCTTGCTCATAGCTTTATAATCCTGTGTTGATGCCATTTTTGTGGGAACAGTGAATGGCTCTCTTTGGTTCACAGGACCCGTGTTTGAGTGGTAGATGACAATGACAGCATACATACATAACTAGGCACTCCAGGCCCCGATGCTTTGTCTATGAATAAACAAATATCCACTATGCTATGTGTAATGGTTGTTTTAAAGAAGCAATAGCTAATATTATAGACTACTGACCACTTGCCAGGCATCATTCCAAGTTTCTTACATGTATTAAATTATTTAATCCTACACGCTAGATGCCATTATCATATACCTTTTATAGGGGAGGAGACTGAGACACAGAGAGGTTGCAAGGCACAGCTAAAGTGACGGAGGCGGGATTTGCACTCATGCATGCTAACGGCAGCATCATGCCCTCACTCACCACCACTCTATGCCACCAAGTCACAAGAAAGATGAGGACACAGAAAATCTGGCCCAGAGGCAGCAGTGGGAAGCACATTCAGTTGGCAGTCACTTTCCCCTGCACAGCTCTGTGACGTCTCTGGGCTTCAATGCTCACCTCTCAAGCCAAGTGCAAAATTGGTCTATCCCAAAGCATGTTTATAGATTTGAACCAGGGTAGGCAGAGTTTAGCATCCAGTGACTAGCAGATCATGCTCTGCCAGCTGTGACTAGGACAGCAGGCTAGGGGTAGCATAGGTTCATGCATCCCTTCACTTCTGAGCTGTGTGGCCTTAGGCAGGTTGATTAACTACTCTGAAAGACAACACAGGCCTGCCAGGCCCTGCATATTAGCTGTCCCAGTTCTGAGGCCTGTGGCTCTCATTCCCAAGGTTGTATGAAGATCCAGTGATACGAAGGGTGAGAAAGGCTTTTGCGTCTGTACAAATGCCAAGCAGCAGCATGTTATCCAACACCACATTCCTCCTGGCAGGATCACCAGGCTGCAATCTCATTCCCAGCCTCTAATACAGCATAATGCTTCCAAACCTATGAGCCTTTCTCCAGGAGGCTGTTGGGATTTAACAGAATTTGTCTGTCTAAGAAGGTAGTGTAGGCTAGGTGCAGTGGGTCACACCTGTAATCCCAGCACTTTGAGAGATGAAGGTTGGCACGTCACTTGAGAACAGGAGTTCCAGACCAGCCTGGTCAATATGAATAAACCCTGTCTCTACAAAAATACAAAGCTTAGCCGGGCGTGGTGGTATGCACCTGTAATCCCAGCTACTCAGGAGACTGAGGCAGGAGAATTGCTTGAACCCGGGAGGCGGAGGTTGTAGTGAGCCCAGACCCCACCATTGCACTCCAGCCTGGGCAACAGAGAGATTCCATCTCAAAAAAATTAATTAATTAATTAAAAATAAATAAAAAGAAAGTCAGCGTAGAGAGAATACTCATAAGCCTCATTATTTATTTATTTTTAATTTCTTTCATCTTTTTTTCTTTTTTCTTTCAGCGATGAGAATCTTACTTTTTTTCTGGTGGTGAAGCAGGCTGTGAACCAGGACTGCCTGACACCAAAATTCATGTCCTAGGCTCAGGCTGCCCTCTGAAATCTCCTGTTCCCTGGGCAGCAGTGAGTAAGCGTGGTCCTGATCGCTAGGCCAAGAAATCCATCTTCCTCTTTGATTGAACATCAAATAGCATGTCCTCCACAGAGCCAGGGGGACTGATGGTTAGCTTTTATTATAAATCAGCCAGGGCCTCACTCCTTAATGAGCACCATCACACCCTCCAAACTGCAGAATCCTCCATCACTGCTGCATGGGCAGCCAGAAGAACTTCTGCAAACCAGGATCACACACACTGCATACTGCTGGGAACATGCTGGGCATTTCCCTCCATGTCGCCAGTCGCTTTGATGTTCTGAAGTAGGCGAAGGCTGAAACAAATTCAGTTTGGTCTTAGGTGGAACTTCCAAACATTCAGAGCCAAGTCACAACAGGGAGCTCTCAGGGGTCAGCGAGAGTCCTGTCAGTGACATGAGGCAGAGCAAGCCTGATGGTTCCTTGTGGGGACGTGCTGGGCAGTGCTGCCAAAGGTGTGTGAGCCACACCCTGGGACCAGTTCTGCTGATTCCTGTTTGCAATGCGCATCAGCAAAATATGTGCAAAGTTTGTGAATCTTTCATTTTCCTGTTATTTGTGTGTATACTTATTGAAATTTTTCCTGTTGAATATTAAAATGGTTTCTGTATTTTGTGTTTGATTTCCTTATATCTGTAATTAACAGGATTTTGTTTACAAAGGTTTAGGCCTGGGATGGATGGGAATTAAAAAGTGTTTCTTCACTGTGGAGTGTGAGAAGCCCCATGCAGAACTCAAGCAACTGAGGAGTTGGATTCCACCCCGTCATCACTTTCAAGCCTAAAATCTGATGAGATACCAAAGCTGGGCAGGGAAAACAGAAAATGAAAATGAGAGATGGAGAAGTTTCTGTGCCACATTTGCACATTTGACATGACCCGAGGCGATCACGCATGTCCCCCTGACCCCATCATGTGATCCCGCACAGTGCAGTTCCATTTTACAGAAGATGGAGCTCAGGGAGGAGCCGGGCTTGCCTCAAGGTACTCAGACTGTTAGGGGCTCACATTTCCATCAGAACCGTGTCTCTAAATTCCCAGTCCAGTCCCCCACTCCAACTGTTATTTCCAAGCCACACACAGGAAAGGAGAGTCGAATCAAGTCAAAAGTGTTTTATTGTCATTCACATATTGAATAAAGGAAGAAACATAGCAAACCGATCAGCGTAGTTTGAAAAAAAAATCCAGGTTAGTACTGGTTGCTCTATTTATGCCTGGAAGCAGTGCTCTCCCAACATCAGGCACAGCAGCGGCACTTCTCTGACGAGCCTTTGCAGACACAGCCCTGGGCACACTTGGCACAGTCCACAGGGCAGCAGGAGCAGCAGCCTGGGGAAGAAGGGGAGAGTGAGAGGTCACAGCCGAGTTGACCAGGGACCTCTCTGTCTCAACAGCAGGTCTGGCTCAAGTTCAGACGCCAGACCCAGAGGATGCATTTTTAGGTTGGCACAGCTCTGTTCCGATGGTGCATTTGAGGTTTGTGTCCCAATAGAAAAAGTCTGCCCTGCCCCATCTGAGCTCAGAGCAGAAAACCTGGAGAGGGAATGACCCAGCCAACAGGGGTGAAAGAAGACCAGATCCCAAAAGCATGCACTCAGGGCCAGCGCTGAGTTCCCTCCCAACCTTAGCCACAGCCCCAGATTCCTAGAGATGGCCCCGCACTCACTCTTCTTGCAGGAGGTGCATTTGCACTCTTTGCACGTGCAGGAACGAGCACAGGTGCAGGAGGCACCTGTGGAAGAAAAAAAGGCAGTGAGTGGTGAGTAAGGTGCAGAAGGTACAGCGGTGAGTCAATGAGTGTCCAGTGCCCCCTCCTCTGTGCAGGGCCAGCCCTCAGAGCTCCTTTCCCACTCAGAGCAGTGGAACAGAAGCCCCATGTCCTCCGCCATCACGCTGGAAAGGGCAAGCACCCTCCTTTATATACCCTATCAGGAAGTTCCCAGCTCCACACACAGCCCAGGAAGCCGGGGCTGGAGGCCAAAACCTTTTCTGATGAACTCTGACGAGGCTACGTCCCCCGCCTCTCATCCATCCCAGCTGCTCAGAATTAGAGCAGAGCATTGGGGCTCAGCCAGCAGCCCCCGAATAGATGGGTGACATGGAGCAGAACAGCCTTGATCCTCAGAATCCCTAATTCTGACTTACAAGCACAGAGGAGGGAAATGCTCGCAGGAGCTTGGCCAAGAGGAAAGCACTGGAAGAAGTAAAGGAGTTCCCTTCAACTCAGATCTCATAATACAACCTTCTCAAACCCAGGGACACTGTGTACGGTGGCCAGGAATGGGCATCTCAAGGCCCAGAGCCAGGCGTCCCTTACCTGCGGTGCAGGAGCAGTTGGGATCCATTTGGAGCCAAGACAAGCCTGGAGTTCCTAGGCAAGAGATGAGAAGTCAGTAGGGCAGGTGGAAGGCGTGATGAAGTCCAGGAGCTGGCTGCTCCCTTTATAGTCAGGGGAGGTGGCGGGGTGCAGAAGCCCCGCCCTGGCCCTTGCACTCACCCCTGCTGAATCTGCACTGCCCGTGATCGCTGGCTGGGCCGTGAGCAGTGGCCTGGCCTGACTCAGGACTGTCATCATCTTTACCTCCCCTGGATACCGTGTGCAAACCCAGCCTCGTGTTCAACTTCCAGGATCAGCAGCAGCGGGAGCATAGGGAGAGAGTTGTGTGCAAAGGACTGGTGGAGGTTGTGACCTTTGGATTTCCCCCCTAGCCTGAGTCTGTCCCCACATGGTTCCCTCAGCCACATTTCTCCTGCGCACAGCACCAGGACAGAGACAGGGCTCTGTCTCCCTCTCTTCCATTCTTCACTCTTGAGAGGCTGGATGGGCACATTTCTCTGGGTAATCCTTTGCATAAATCTCTCCAGGGTCTCCCCACTGCCTAGCTGGCCTACTACAGGATGAAAATTTGGAAAATGTGGGATGTCCCAGGAAGAGGGATCATTGAAGGTGACATGCAGACCTTGGATGAAATTAGAAAGCAATTTCCTTCCATATTCCTATTACTCTACATAACGTTAATCCATGTTAGGCCCTGTTTAGTCACTTTCAATTTTGAGCCCTCACAGCAACCGAAAAGGGACATATATTCTATTTATGAACCCATATTCCTAATCTGGACAATGACAATACAAGAAGTTCAAGCCACTAGGCCAGGGTCAGAGGGCTGGGAAGTGGTACTGCTGGGTCTGGATCCTGTCAGCTTCCCAAGGGAGAGAAGTCAGTGATGAAGCTTCCCTTTGGCCTAGGTATGTTTATCTCTTTATTGCTTGATATCTTTAAACAAAACCAAGCATCAATGTCAGTCCTGGTAGCAAAACAGAGATGCAGAGGAGTATGAATCAGGAGAATTTGATGGTAACCTTCTGTGTGTGGAAGTTAAACTGATTCTTTTTTCAGTAGTGCTAATGAGTTTGGTTTTCATATAAATATATCTAAGGAAATAGGATATTTATTTGAAGAAAATAAATTTTAAAGAAAAATGTTGAGTCCCATATTGGTGCAGGTGGTAGCAGAACTGGCAAGCATCCTTCCATTTCTGCTAGGGGGACAGGGACTGTCTTGCTCATGGCTTTATATTTCTGGTGTGAATCCCTATTTTGTGGGAAGAGTGCAGGACCCTGTCGGGACCTCAGGTCAATCCTCATGTGGCTGATGAGAAAGACAGAGGACACCAGGCCTGGCTCTTTTGTCTGGAGTAAAAATGTCAACTATGCTATTGTCTGAGCCCATTTGGGCTGCTATCACCAGATACCTTAGACTGGGTACCTTAAAACAGCAGAAATATATTTCTCTCAGTTCTGGAGGCATGGAAGTCCAAGGTCAAGGCACCAGCATATTTGGAGTCTTGTGAGGCCCCGTTCCTCATGGATGTCTCTTTCTTGCTGGGTCCTCACATGGTGGAAAGGGTTAAACAAGCTCCCTCAGGCCTCCCTTATTAAGGACTAATCCCGTTCATGAGCACTTTGCCCGCAGACCACAGTCACTTCCCAAATGCACTACCTCTTAAAAGCAACACAATGAAAGTGAGATTTCAACACCTGAATATTGGAGGGACAGAAGCATTCAGGCCATAGCAGCCGTGAATAATAGTAACAACAAATAGTGGTTAATATTATAGACCACTGGTCATGTACAGGCACCATTCTGAGTTCTTTACATCCATTAAATCATTTGCCTCTATGAGTCCAACCCTATTACAGTCATGTGTCACTTAATGAGAGGTATGCATTCTAAGAAATGTGTCTTTAGGCAATTTCGTCATTGTGCAAATATTGTAGAATGTACTCACACACACCTAGATGATACTGGCTACTACACACCTAGGCTGTCTGCTTTAGCCTATTGTTCTTAGGCTTCAAACCCATACACTGTCAGGCAATTTTAACACAATGGTAAGTATTTGTGTAGCTAAACATAGAAAGGTACAGTAAAAATGCCATATTATAATCTTTATTTATTTATTTATTTTTGAGACGGAGCTTTGCTCTTGTTGCCCAGGCTGGAGTGCAATGGTGCAATCTCGGCTCACTGCAACCTCCGCCTCCCAGGTTCAAGCTATTCTCCTGCCTCAGCCTCCCGAGTAGCTGGGATTACAGGCATGGGCCACTACGCCTGGCTAATTGTGTATTTTTAGTAGAGACAGGGTTTCTCCATGTTGGTCAGGCTGTCTTGAACTCCCAACCTCAGGTGATCCACCCGCCTCGGCCTCCCAAAGTACTGGGATTATAGGCGTGAGCCGCCACGCCCGGCCTCCTATTATAATCTTAAAGGAATTGTTTTTAGCTGAAGAAGTGATCTGAGACAGGGAACCTGATTTTCCTCAGGGCACTCAGAGTGTAAGGTGATAGCACATGGTCCCGGCACCCAGGTCTCTGGACTCTTAATGCAATCACACATACCAGCTCTCTTGAGTATGGGGTCCTCTATTTCCAAGCATGCAAAGAAAACCAGAGCCAGAAGAAGTCAACAACTTTTATTATCATTCACATATTTCATAAAAGAGAGACAAATACAGTAAATGGGTCGTGGCTGTCCGGAAAAAATGCCAAGTTTATATAGGTCGCTCTTTCTACATCTGAGAGCAGGGCTGTCCCGGCATCAGGCACAGCAGTTGCACTTGTCCGACGCCCCTTTGCAGATGCAGCCTTGGGCATGGCACAGCCCATGGGGCAGCAGGAGCAGCAGCCCAGGGAAGAAGGGGAGAGTGAGAGGTCACAGCAGACTTGACCTGAGACCTCCCTGCTCCAACAGAGGCCTGGCTCAAGCCCTGCCTCCAGCCCCAGAGGACCCTTAGTGCAGGCTGGCATTGCTCTGTCAGGAGTCAACTGGTGGATCTTTGGGGTGAGGGTCTTCCAGTGAAAAAGCTGCCCAGCACAACTTACACCTGGGAGAGAACAGAAGACTGGAGAGGCAGTGACCTGGGCACAGGGACAAAGGAAAGCCAGTTCCCCAGAACCATATGCTTAAGTGAGGAAAGTCCTGAAGTGTCAGGTCTGTGCTTGGCAGGTTAGTGCACGCGCATGCCCTCAGTTTCCCCATTTTAAGAATGAAAGTTGGAAATCAACTATCTTGTGTTTTTCCAGCTGTGATCCTGAATTTCTTGCCAGAAAGGGGATGTGGGAAGCTGGTCACTGTCCTGCTCCTGCCTGCTGAGCTCTGGGTTCCCTCCTCTGACTCTGCCCAGTCCCCCGATTCCCACGGAAGGCCCCACACTCACTCTTCTGGCAGGAGGTGCATGTGCACTCTTTGCATTTGCAGGAGCCAGCACAGGTGCAGGACGCAGCTGCAGGGAAGAGAAAAAGGCAGTGAGTAGTGTGTGTGGTGCAGGGTTAGGAGCAGGCCCTCAGCATCCTCCTATTCAGTGCACAGGAAACCTGGTACCTAGTTCCACTCAGGCACACGGAAGCCCGGCCCCATCTTTTCTCCACACTGGCTCGGATGGGCAGGCGCCCTCTTTTTCATACCACATGGGGACTTCAGTGGGGAATCTTGAAGAAGCAATGTCTCCCACCTCCCTACCAGCCCAGGCAGCTCAAATGCTGGACAGAGCACTGGGTCCCAGCTCGGCACACCTCTGGCATATCGGTGACCTGGAGCAGGGGCAGTTTTGAGCCTCATTCCTCTCGCCTTAGAAATGGGAGGCGCTGGGACAATGCTAATGTTCTTAGTGATAATAAAGGTACTTGGTAAGAGAAAAAGCACCAGAAGTACAAAGTAAAATAATCCACTTTAGGTAGAGCTCAAAATGCACCTGCCTCCTGCCACAGGGACATTCTATCCTCTGGCATGAAAATGGAGATCCTAAGGCCCTGAAACCCAGCATCCTTTATCAGTGGTGCAGGAGCAGTTGGGGTCCATCTGGAGACCAGGTGAGGCTGGAGTACCTAAGCCAGAGGCGAAGAAGCAGGCAAGCCGGTGGGAGGCGGAACAGAGCTCAGGAGCCACCACTGGCTTTGCAGTGAGGGAGGAGTGCCGGGCGCAGAGGCCCCGCCCCAGGTCTGGCCCCCGCTCCCGCAGTGTCAGAGGCGCCCCAGGGTTCAGGGCCAGGCTGTGCGCAGCATGCGGGCCCGGTGCCGGATCCTCCCTAGCGCAGCCCGTGGGCACCCTGGGGGCGGCCCTTTGACTCCTGCTTGCTTTGCAAGGGTTGTGCTCCCGGCGGTAGGCAGAGTCCCTACTATAATCCCGGCTCACCGGAATTTTCCGGGAATTGGGGTCCACTCCTGCCCCTGAGCGGTCCGGGAACCCAGCCTCAGGTGGTCGCGGTATCCCCAGCCCATAACCCGCACCAGTGACTTGAGCTTCGCCTCTGTGGGAGCCTGTGTGCTACCCCAGCTTAGTGCTCATGTCCCTAGATAGGACCCAGGCGGGAAGTGCAGCGAGGGAATTGTGTGCAGAGGACCAGCCTCCCATGTGACCTTTGTCTCACCTGCATTGCCAGCCAAGTCCTTTGGCCATGTTCGTCTTGTTCACAGCAACAGAGCAGACACAAGGCTCTGCCTCCTTCCCTTCCATTGCCCACTCCTGGGAAGGTGATGGGCACATTTGTCCAAGTCCTCTTTTGCTTTAACTTCTTGGGGCTTCCCACAGCCTCGCTGGTCCACCAAGCCCAAGGATGGAGCTTCCCAAAACTTGGAATGTTCCCAAGGGAGCGATCTTTTCCCTGATGTGCTCACCCTTGCATTAAACTAAGAAGCATGAAAGGTGGTTGTTACTTTCAGAATTCTTAACTGTTACAGAGCTTTTAGTCTCAGCCAGATCCTGTTTAGTCACTTTGGCTATTTGAACCCTCACAGCAACCCTCAAGGGGAATACTCTTTATAACAGCGTCTTACTAACCGGACGGCAACACAAGGAGATAAATAATTAGCCCAGGACAGAGGGTGGAAGTGTTGCCGTGGGTCATAGTCGTCTTAGCTTTTCAAGGCAAAGAGGTCAATGATGCAAGTTCCCTTTGGCCTGGGTATGTCTTCAGCACCTCTTTATAGCTTGAAATCTTTAAACAAAAACAAATGTCAAGATCAATCCAGAGGGCAACAGAAGTGATACAGAGGGATACGTATAATTGTGTGGCTACCTTCCATGTCTGCAAGGTGAGACTGATTCTTATTTTCAGTGGTGTCAAAGAGTTTGCTTTTTCTATAAATGCATTAAGGAAATATGATTGTTTAAAAGAAAACGTTACGGAAAATAACAGCACAGGTGTTGGCAGAAATGACAAGAATCCTTTTGCATCTGTTATGCAGACAGGGACTGTCTTGCTCATGGCTTTACATATGCAGCGTGGATTCCTACTTGTGGATGGGGAGGGGTCCCTCTCTGATCCATGGGTCATATGCTCATGTTATTGATGGGAACAACATGGGACATACAGCTAAGCCACCAGGACTGGCTTATTTGTATGGAAATATAAAATGTTCCTGTGCTATGAATAAAGGTAATAAAATCATAGCTATTACAGATTACTTGCCAAACGCTATATTAAGTTCTCTATATGAATTAACTGATTTGTTCCTACCAGCCAGACCCTGTTATTATGCACAGGAACAGGGTAGGAGCCTGAACCACAGGGAGGTTGTGTCACCCAGGTATAAATGACACACCTGAAATTTACACTCATGCAATGTCATTCCTTCAACCACCACCCTATGTCACTATGTCATGTAAAACACAAGGACTCGAAAAACCTGGCACAGGGACAGCAGCGAGAAGAGTAATGAGTTGGTAGTCAATCTCTCTTCATAGCTCTTAACCTCCCTGAGCATCAGTGTGCCATCTATCCAGTCAGGGCACAATTGATTCAACTAACCAAGGGTCCTTCCAGCTAAGAACTGTGACAGCAGAGCTCAGCATCTACTTACATGAAGATCTGCCAGCTCTGGAGAGGGCGTGAGGACAGCTGTACCCTAAGTTCCTCTATACCTGTGGTGCTGAGTCATGTGACCTTGGGCAGGTTCTTAAGTTCTCTGGAGGACAGTGTCCCCTGCATGGGGAGCCTCTGCACACACTGTCTCTCTGGTTTGTATGAAGATCAAATGACTTGAAGGGTGGGAAAGGCTTGTTCTCTTTCCAAATGCTGGAGCAGTGTCTTATGCTGGAGAATTGGTGCAGGAGGTCATCCACATATCCTTAAGACCAGATCAGCAAGACTCCAAACCCATTCCCAACTTCCAGTCCACAGTCATGCTTCCAAGGAACTGGACCTTTCCCAAGGAGCTTGATGGGATCTAACAGGATTCTCTGTCTGGGAAGTCCATGTGGACAAATGATTATATCAGCACTCTTCAATGAGTCCTAGCCAGGTCCGAGGCAACTATCACATTTCATCCCAATGTAGAGATATAATCTTCTTTCTACAAATGAGTAAATGAAGCCTCAGAGGGGTTAACCACCTTGCCCAGGTCACATAGCCAGTAAGGGATGAAGTGGGCTGTGAACCTGCTTGTGTGACACCAAAACGCCTGTACTTTGCCCAGACTGCTTTCTCTTCTTGTTTTATTTTAATTTTTTGTTTTACATAGAGAGAGGTTCTTACTATGTTAGCCAGGCTGGTCTGAAACTTCTGGCCTCAGGCAATCCTCCTGCCTTGGCTTGAGCAGAGCATGATGTGAGCCATCGAAGTGGTGTGAGCCACTGTATCTGGCCAGACTACCTTCTGAAATCCCCTCTTCACAAAGCACCTTTAGTCCAGCATGGTGGTTACTCTTGGGCCAGGTGACTCCTCTTCCACTTTAAATGACAAATAGCAATTCCCTCACCAAACAGCCAAATAACTAACAGTTGCCATGAAGTACAAGACACCTAGGGCCTTCCTCCTTCCTACTGAATATCACTGTACCTTAGAAAAGATGTGAAGCGTTAGTATTTTATTTTTCCTGTTATTTTGTTCTTCCTGTCTGTTTTGAGATTTCCTTGTTGAACTTAAAAAATGAACATTCTCTTTTTATTTTTCACACTTATTCATTCTATTTTATCTCACCAAAGCGTAGGTCCATGACTGATTACTGTACCCTCATATCATCTGGCATGATGCTCTTACATTTTTAGCTAGGAAACTGACCTGAGACGGGTGACCCGACTTGCCTTAAGGCCCTCGACTTATAGGATGATTCCAGCTCTGCTGGGTCTGAGGTCTCTTATTTCAGGACACCCCTCAAAAAAATCAGAGGCAGAATAAGGCCAACAATGCTTATTATCATTCCCATATTTCACTTAAGAAAACAGACATAGTAAATGGGTTAGGTTTGTATTTAAAAAACAAACTAGGTTTGCAGGGGTTGTGTTATTTACATCTGGGCACAGGGCTGTCCCAACATCAGGCGCAGCAGCTGCACTTCTCCGATGCCCCTTTGCAGACACAGCCCTGGGCACGTTTGGCACAGCCCACGTGGCAGCAGGAGCAACAGTCTGGGGAAGAAGGGGAGAGTGAGAGATCAGAGCAGGCTTGACCAGGGATCTCCCTGCCCCAACAGAGGCCAGTCTGAAGCTGTGCCTCCAGCCCCAAAAGATGCTTAGTTCAGGATGGCATTGCTCTGTCAGGAGATAACTCCTGGATCTTTGGGGTGAGGGTCTTGCCATGAAAAAGCCACCCACCCTTCCTGTGCCCAGGACAGGGTAGAAAACTCAAGAGGGAGTGACATGCGCTTTGCAGTAAAAGGAGGGACAGTCTCCTAAGTGAGGAAAGTCCTCAAGTATCAGGCCTGTGCGTGGCCGGCTGGTGTGCTCTCTTGGTGTCCCCATGGTAAGAATAAAGATTGGGAATTAACCATCTCTAGTATTCTTCCGGCTGTGATCCTAAGTCATTTGCTGAAGCAAGGGGATGTGGGAAGTTCGTCATTGGTCTGCTCCTGCCTGTGGAGATCTGGGATCCTTCCTCTGACTCTGCCCAGATGCCAGATTCCCAGGGAAGGCCCCACAATCACTCTTCTTGCAGGAGGTGCATTTGTACTCTTTGCATTTGCAGGAGCTGGCACAGGTGCAGGAGTCACCTGCAAGGAAGAAAAAGGCAGTGAGCAGCGAGTGTTGTGTGCCTCCCATCCACCTCAGGCAGCTCAATGCTGGACAGAGCACTGGGTCCTAGTTCAGCACACCTTTGGCCTTCAGGGTGACCTGCAGCCGGGCAGTTTTCAGCCTCAGTCCTCTTGCATCAGAAATGGGAGGCACTGGGAAGACGGCAATGTTCTAAGTGGTGATGAAGGCGCTTGGCGGCGAGCTCGAGAAGTGCAAAGCAAAGGAGTCCACTTTAGGAAGAGCTCAAAATGCACCTGCCTCCTGCCCCAAGGGTGCTCTATTCTGTGGTATGAAAATGAAGATCCTAAGACCGGAAACCAAGCATCCCTTACCAGTGGCGCAGGAGCAGCTGGGGTCCATTTGGAGATCAGGTGAGGCTGGAGTTCCTAAGCCAGAGGTGAAAAAACAGGCGGTCCGGTGGGAGCCGGAACAGATCCCAGGAGTAGGCCGCCTGACTTTACAGTCAGTTCAGGGCGCAGGGTGTAGAGGCCTGGCCCCAGCTCTCACAACTGCCCGGCGCAGTGTCAGCGCCACCCAGGGTTCAGGGCCGGGCTATGAGCACCAGGCGGGCGGGCGCAGGATCCTCCTTAACATGACTGGTGCACACTTCGGGGGCGGCCCTTTGGCTCACGCTCACTCTGGAGGGGCTGTGCTCCTGGTGGTACGCGGCGTCCCGCTGTAATTCCGGTCCTCCCGAATTTCCCGGAGATTGCACTCCATTCCTGCCCTGGGTGGTCCGGAAACCCAGCCTCAGGTGGTCGCGGTATCTCCACCCCAGTACCCCGCGGTATCTCCACCCCAGTACCCCGCACCAGTGACCTAAGCTTCGCCTCTGTGGGAGTCCATGTGCTACCCCAGCCTAGTGCTCCTGTCCCTAAATAGGACCTAGACGGGAAGCACAGCGAGGGAGTTGTGTGCAGAGGACCAGCCTCCCATGTGACCTTCCACCCACCTGCATAGTCACCCAGGTCCTTTGGCCTCACTTGTCCTCTTCACAGCAACAGGCCAGACACAGGGCCCTGCCTCCCTCCCTTCCATTCTCCATTCCTGAGAGGGCGATGGGCATATTTAAGTCCTTTTTGGCTTTAACTTCTTTTGGGCTTCCGGCAGCCTAGCTGGCCCACCAAGACTAAGGACATCCAAAGCTTGGGAGGTCACAAGGGAGGGCTCTTTTCCCTGATGTGGTGACCCTGCATTAAAATAAGAAGCAGGAAAAGTGCTTACTTCCCTTTCAGAATTCCTGACTATTGCAGAGCTTTTGGTCTCGGCCACACCCTGTTTAGTGACTTTGGCTACTTGAACCCTCTCAGCAACCCTCAAGGGGAATACTCTTTACAATGGCATCTTACTAATTAGACAACCACAGCACAAGGAGATAAGTAACCAGCCCAGGACAGAGGGTGGAAGTGCTGAGGCAAGAGAATAGGCTCTGGTGGCAGTGAACCTAAAACTGACTCACAGTCTTTCTAGAACTAAACCAAAAGGAAAACCCCAACTTTCCACACCCAAGTAACAAAAGGACCAAAGGCTACTTCGTTTGCAACCCCTCTCCTCTTTGTCTGCATGGCAGATGAGAAATTGAAAGTACCTCTGATTTGTCCCTTATGACAACCAATTGGACTGGCCTTGGACTACCTCTTCATTTGCATAGCAGTAACTTTGTAACTTCACTTCAGCTTCTAATTGGTTGCTTTCTGTCATCAGTCAGATAGGGGGCCACTACTTCATGTACATAGGGAGTACACTAAATAACTAATGGGGAACCTCTGGAGGATATTTAAACCATAGAAAATTCTATAACCAGGCCCTTGAGCCACTTGCTGGGGCCAGCTCCCACCCTGTGCAGTATACTTTTGTTTCCAATAAATCTCTGCTTTTGTTGCTTCATCCCTTCCTTACTTTGTGCATTTGTCAAATTCTTTGTTCGAGGTGCTGAGAACCTGGACGCCCTGCGCTGGTAACTGTGGTGCTGTGGGTCTCAATCCAGGCAGCTTTTCAAGGGAAAGAGGTCAAGGGCAAAGCTTCCCTTTGGCCTGGGTATGTCTTCAGCACCTCTTTACTGCTTGAAATCTTCAAACATAAACAAATGTCCAGGTCAATTCTGAGAGTGACAGAGGGAGGTATACGTAACTTTATGCCTGCGTTCCATATCTGCAAGTGGGACTGACTCTTTTTCTCAGTAGTGTCAAAGAGTTTGCTTTTCCTATAAATATATTAAAGAAATATGATTACCTAAGAGAAAATGTTAAAGAAAATAACAGCGCAGGTTATAGCAGAAATGGCAGGAATCCTTTTGCATCTGTTATGCAGACAGGGACTGTCTTGCTCATGGCTTTATGTATCCAGTATGGATCCTTATTTGTGGACTAGTGGAGGACTCTCTCTGGGCCACAGGTCATGCGCTCCTGTTATTGATGAGAACAACATGGGACACACAGTTAAGCCCACGAGGCCTGGCTTTTGTTTAGAAGTAGAAAAATATCCCTATGCTATGAATAAAGATTAAAATCAAAGCTATTACAGACTACTCAACACAAGCCAGGCACCATTTTAAGTTCTTTACATGTTTTAAGTGATTTGCTCCCACCAGCAGACTCTATCATTATCTCAATTCGCAGTTGAGGAGACTGAGCCACAGAGAGGTTGTGTCACTCTCATATAAGTGACGCAGCTGGGATTTGCACTCATGCATGCTGACTGCATCATGGTGCCCTCAACAACCACCCTATGTCACCGTGTCATGTAAAACCCAAGAACACTGAAAATCTGGCATAGAGACGGCAGTGGGAAGGGCACTGAGCTAGCAGTAAATCCCTCTGCATAGCTCTGTGACATCTCAGCCTCAACACGCCATCTCACCATCAGAGGCACAGCTGCACTCACTGACCAAGGGTCCTTCTAGCTCTGAATTGTGACAGACAGTTCTACAGAGGAAGAAATGGGGACTCAGAGAGGTTGAGCAACCTGCCTAGGTCTCACAGCCCAGGACAGAGGTGGTGAAGTGGGCAGTTCAACAAGACTGCCCTGACCCTGATCCCCATGCTGTTTGCACAGGCTACCTTCTGGAACCCTCTCTTCAAAAGGGGCACCTGCAGGCCAGCATGGTCCTGATTCCTGGGCCGCTTGACACCTTTTCTTCTTTGAACATCAAATAGCAATTCCCGCAACAAATGGCCAGAGGAACTAATTGCTGCCATTAATTACAAGTTACCTGGGGCCCAACTCCTTCCTAGTGAACACCACCACAATTTAGAAACTGCATAATGGGCCATCACCTGCACATAGGCAGACTCAAAGGTCTTCATCAGGAACTAATCCTTCTCTGTACTCCACCTTGCTGGGAGGATCCTGGGTAATTTCCTACACTCTGCCAGTTACTTTGCTTGCCTGAATTAACCAAACGCTGGAATTGAAAGAGGAACAGATTTCAGCCTGACCTAGGGAGAAACTTCTGAAGTTTCAGAGCCAAGTCACAACATGGAGCTCTCAGAGATACTGAGAGTCATATCAGAGACCCTGGAGAGGCCAAGACTGATGGTTCCATGTGGGGATGGCCTGGCTGGTGCTGTTGAAGGCGTGTGACCCACATACTGGGGCCAGTCTGTGAACTGTTTCCAGTCTGAAATATACACCCTAGAACAAATGTGTAATTTTATTTTTCCTATTTTGTCTTCCATATATTTATTGAAATTTTCCTATTCAATATAAAAAATGAATTTGGTGTTTCTTTCTTTTTGTCATACTAATAGAGTTTATCTTACCAAAGCTTAAGTCTGTGACAGATTCCTGTGGCATTATATCACCTGTCACCATGCTCTTACATTTCTATTTAAGAAACTGACCTGAGGCAGGTGCCTATTTGCCTTAAGGCCCTCAGTGTGTAAGGTGATAGGACAAGGTCCCAGCACCCAGGTCTCTGGATCCTCCATGAAATCCACCATCCCAGCTCTGTTGGGTATGGAGTCCCCTATTTCCAAGGCACGCAAAGAAAACAGAGCCAGCATTAAGTCAACAATTTTATTATCATTCACATATTTCATAAAAAATAATACAGTAAATGGGTCAGGGTTGTATGGAAAAAATTCCATGTTTGTGCAGGTCGCTCTTTCTACATCTTCCAGCAGGGCCTTCCCGACATCAGTCGCAGCAGCTACACTTCTCTAATGCCCCTTTACAGATGCAGCCCTGGGCACACTTGGCACAGCTCACGGGGCAGCAGGAGCAGCAGCCTGGGGAAGAAGGGAGAGCGAGAGGTCAGACCAGACTTGACCAGGGACTTCCCTGCCCTCAAACAGGCCTGGCTCAAGCTCTGTCCCCAGCCCCAGAGGACACTTAGTTCAGGATGGCATGCACTGTTGGAGATGGGCGATAAGTGGCAGATCTTTCCAGTGAGGGTCTTCTGTGAAAAGCTTCTTATCCACATCTGAGCCCCAGACCTGGCAGAAGGCTGGAGAGGCAGTGACTGGGGTTATCAAGGGCAAAGGAAGGCTGGCTCCCCAGAACCATACACTTAGGTGAGGAAAGTTCTTAGGTGTCATGTCTGTGCTTGGCAGGCTGGTGCACTCTCTTGGCCTTAGTTTGTCTATTTTAAGAATGAAATTTGGGAATCAATCATGTCTAAAGATCTGGCTCTGATCCTGAATCAGTTGTTGGGGAAGGGGAGATGGGAAATTGACCACTGGCCTACTCCTGCCTGCTGAGCTCTGGGTTCCTGCCTCTGACTTTGCTCAGCACCAGATTCCTGGAGATGGCCCCGCACTCACTCTTCTTGCAGAATATGCATTTGCACTCTTTGCACCTGCAGGACTCAGCGCACGTGCAGGAGCCACCTGCAAGGAAGAGAAAAAGGCAGTGAATTTGATAAAGACAGCAGCAGTTGGTCAACAAATACTCCCAGCTGAGTGCATTGCCAGGCCGGATAGATAGAAGATAGCTCATGTTCGACTCAGGGCACCATGAAGCCTGACCTTACTTCTATCCCTAGAGGCTAGGATGGGTTTTATGTCCTTAATCCTGAAAAGGCAACAACCCCTGTCTCCCATCCACCCCAGGAACTGCACAGAGTACTGGGGCTCAGCCTAGCAGCCCCCGACTACCTGAGTGACATGGAGCAGGAGAATTATGAGCCTGAGTCCTCTCGCCTCTGATATGGGAGGTATTAGAATAGGAATGTTCTAGGGGTGATGAAGGCGCTGAGAGGAAAAGCACTAGATCAATGAAATAAATGGCTCCACTTAACTAGAAATCAAAAAACACCTGTACTCCTAGGGGCATCGATCCTGTGGCGGGGAAATAGGTACCCTAAGGACCAGAAACCCAGGATCCCTTACCAGTGGAGCAGGAGCAGTTGGGGTCCATTTCGTGCCGTGGAGAGGTTGGAGATTCCAAGTAAGAAGTTGAGAGCCTATAAGGCACACGTGGAAGGCGTGGTGGAGCCCCACAGCCAGCGGCTGCTTTAATAGTCAGGGGAAGAGGGCCGGGAGCAAAGGCCCCGCCCCGCGCTTGCACCCGCCCGGCGCTTGCACCCGCCCCGATGAGTCCGCCCCACCCGAGGTCCTGGGCTGGGCTGTGCGCAGTAGAAGGGTCAGGCGCACAGTTCCCTGAGTAGTGCTGGGTGTCGACCGCGGGACCACCCCCGCCCCCCGCTTTGGCGCACCGCTAACGGGCTTTGCGCCCGGGGTACGCAGTCTCCCCGAGGTACCAGCCGCTTTTCCCAGTTTCCCCAAAGTTGCCTTCCACCCTAGTCCCCGCGCGTTCCGGGAACCCAGCTTGGCGTCTCGTTAGTCTCCCCACTACCCCTCGCACCGTTTTCAGCTCGGCATGTCCAGAAGTCTGTGTGCAGCCACAGCCTCCCGCTCCCGCTCCCGGATCGGCGGAGTGCGGAGTGGGGACCGGGCGGTAGCGAGCGAGTTGTGTGCAGAGCCCCCGCCACCAATGTGATTTTCGTTTCTCCTCGCCCGCGCCTTGCCTGTCCCTGTCCACACCTAGGTCCCTCGGACCTGCTCCTCCGTACACATTAACACGGGGAACACGGGTCGGCCTCTCTCTCGCTTCCATTCTCCTCTCCTGAGAGGATGTGGGGGCACATTTATTCAGGACCTTCTTTGCAAATAAACCTCCATGCTCCCCACAGCCTAGCCAGGCTCCCCACTACCGGTTGGCAGTTCTGGACATGTGGGAAACCCCAAAAATGAGACGATTTCATGTGATGTGCTGACCCTGCTTTAAATTTAAAAGCAAGATGGGGGAGGTAGCAGGAAGCTGTAGTCCAGGCTACTTAGGAGGCTGAGGCGGAAGGATCACCTGAGCCCAGGAGTAGGAGTGCTGCCTGGACAACACAGGGAGTCAACGTCTCTAAAAAAATAAAATTAAAAAGCAAGACAGCCAGTTATTTCTCTTCAGTATACCTGACTAAGGCATAACATTGAGTCTATACCTGTCCCTTTCTAATCACTTTCATTCATTCACAGCCAGCTGTGGAGTGACCCACCAGAGGAAGAACTCACCCTTCACTATGGGATGGCACCAAGCCATTCTTTAGAGATCTGTCCTCAACCCTAAAACCTCCCACTAGGCCCCACCTGCAATATTGGAGGACACATTTCAACATGAGATTTAGCAGTGACAAAATATCTAAATCATAGCCCTCATGTAGGATTCAAGAAACTAGGAACTTGGGTTCCAGCACTATAGCCACTTTGAAGCCCAAAATCCAAGTGGATCTCAAGTTGTGGAGGAAAATGAGAAAATAAAAATAAGGGGTGAAGTTTCTGTGCCACACTGGGAATGAGACAAAGCGATCATGTATGGCCCCCACAGTGCAATACCATTTTACAGAAGTGTAAACTCAATGAGGTAGCCTGGCCGGCCTGAAAGTTTTCACATTATTAGTGGCTCATATTTCCATCCAGAGCCTGGTATCTAAACTCGTGGTTTAACCCCCCACCCAAGTCCGTTTTCTGTAAGACACACAGAGAAGACCAGATTAAGATTCAAGTCAAAATTGTTTTATTGCCATTCACATATTTAATATAAAAAGAAATGCAGAAAATGGCTCAGGGTTGTATTAAAAAAAAACCCAGGTTGTGAAGTTTGCTCTATTTACATCTGGGAGCAGAGCTCTTCCCACATCAGGCACAGCAGCTGCACTTCTCCGACACCCCTTTGCAGACGCAGCCCTGGGCACACTTGGCACAGCCCACGGGGCAGCAGGAGCAGCAGCCTGGGGAAGAAGGGGAGAGTGAGAGGTGGCAGTAGACCGGACCAGGCACCTCCCTGCCCCAATAGCAAGCCTGGCTCGAGCTCAGACGCCAGACCCAGAGGATGCTTTTTTCGTGTGGCACAGCTCTGTTCTGAAACCACAGATGGTACAGTTGGGGTTTGTGTCCCAAGAGAAAAAGGTTTCCCTGCCCCATCTGAACTCAGAGCAGAAAGCATGGAGAGGGAACGACATGGAAACAGGGGCAAAGGAAGCCCAGTTACCCAGAATCAGGCACTCAGTGTCAGCTTTGGGTTCCCTCCCAATCTTAGCCACAGCCCCAGATTCCTGGAGATGGCCCCTCACTCACTCTTCTTGCAGGAGGTGCATTTGCACTCTTTGCATTTGCAGGAGCCGGCGCAGGCGCAGGAGACATCTGCAGGGAAGAGAAAAACGCAGTGAGCAGTGAGTGAGATGCAGAAGGTACAGCAGTGGGTCAATGAGTCTCCAGTGCCCTCTCCTCTGTGCAGGGCCAGTCCTCAGAGCTCCTTTCCCACTCAGGACAGAGGAATAGAGGCCCCATGTCCTCCCCACTCACACTGGGAAGCGCAAGCACCCTCCTGTTTTACCCCACCAGGAAGGTCCCTGTTGCACACCCAACCCAGGAATACTGAGATTGCGAGCCACAACCTTCTGTCCGGAACTCTGAAGACTCTATGTCTCTAGCCCCCCATCCACCCTGATTGCTCAGAGCCTGGAGGAGAACATTGGTGCCCAGCCTGCAGGACCCTGACCAACTGAGTGATGTGAAGCAGGACTGCCTTGAGCCTCAGTATCCTTAACTCTGACTTAGAGGCCCAGCGGGGAGGGCAATGCTCTCAGGGGCATGATCAGAAAGAAAGCACCTAAGGAAGTAAAGGAGTCCCCTTCTGCTCAGAACTTAAAATGCGACCTCCTCAAACCCAGAGACCCTCTGAACTGGGGCTGGGAAATGGGAAACCCAGGGCGCAGAGTCGGGCTTCTCTTACCAGTGGCGCAGGAGCAGTTGGGGTCCATTTCGAGCCGCGGTGAGGCTGGAGATCTTAGCGAGAAATCGAGAGACAGGAAGGCGCACGTGGACGGCGTGGTGGAGCGCCACAGCCTGGGGCTGCTTTTGTATTCAGGGAAGAGGGCCGGGCGCAGAAGCCCTGCCTGGCGCTTGCACCCGCCCTGCTGGGTTCGCGCCGCCTGCGGTACCAGACTGGGCTGTGCGCAACAGAAGGGCCGTGGGCACCATCTACTGAGCTCCGCTGGGGAAGCGCCGCGGAACCGCCCCTTCGGAGCCGGTTCGCGCAGAGGGGCTGTGCGCCCGGCGGTACGCCCTGTCCCCGAGGTCCTCGCCGCCTTTCCCAGTTTCCTCGAAGTTGCCTTCCACCCTCCTCCCGGCGGGTTCCGGGACGCCAGCCTTGGCGACGGGAGCGTCTCCACCCCACCCCTCGCCCCGCCGTTTTCAGCTGGGCCTGTCCCGGAGTCCGGGTGCAGCCCTCCTGCTCCCGTCCCCGATCGGCTGAGTGCGGAGCGGGGAGCCTGCGGTAGCGAGCGAGTTGTGTGCAGAGCACCCGCCACCGATGTGGCTTTCGTTTCTCCTCGTCCCCCCGCCTTGCCTGTCCCTGTCCACACCGCGGTCCCTCTGACCCGCTCCTCCATACACAGCAAGACGGGGAACACGGGTCGGCCTCTCTCTTCCGTCCATTCTCCTCGCCTGAGAGGATGTGTGGGCACATTTGTCCAGGTCCTCCTTTGCAGATAAGTCTCCATGCTCCCTACAGCCTAGCCGGCCACCTCCACTGCCGGCTGGCAGTTCTGGACATGTGGGATGTCCCCAAAGAGAGATGACTTAAGATGACATGCAGACCCTTCTTTAAACTGAAAAGCAAGGTGGGGAAGGTGGTGGAAAGCTGAGGTCCCACCTACTTAGGAGGCTGAGGCGGGAGGATCACTTGAGTCGAGGAGTTCGAGTCCTACCTAGTCCATATAGCGAGTCACTGTCTCTAAAAAAAAAAAAAAAAAGCAAGACATCCAGTTATTTCTCTTCAATATACCTGACTATTGCATGACATTGAGTCTACACCAGTCCCTTTTTAATCACTTTCATTCTTTGAATCCTCACAGCAAT
>NW_012100876.1:1863319-1864521 GCF_000951045.1 Mandrillus leucophaeus | reverse complement strand
GTGCCGGCGTGGGTCCTCTGTAAGCTGAGCGCCGGTCCCCTGGGCCCCCGCTTTTCCTTCTCTATATTTTGTCTCTGTGTCTTATTTCTTTTCTCAAGTCTCTCGTTCCACCTAACGAGAAACACCCACAGGTGTGGAGGGGCAGGCCACCCCTTCACCCTATGCGCCATAAAATGATCAAAAAAAGCAACAGCTAATATTATAGACCCCACACCACTCACACCATTCTAAGTTGCTTGTAGGCATTAAGTTCTGGGCTGGGCTGTGCGCTGCAGAAGGGCCAGGGGACCCCTTTGGCGCCGGTTCACGCAGGAGGGGCTGTGTGCCTGTGTCCCTGAGGTCGCGGCTGCCTTTCCCAGTTTCCTTGAAGTTGCCTTCCATCCACCTCCCTGCGCGTTCTGGGATACCAGCCTTGGCTTCACAGGCATCTCCTTTATACCTCCATAATACAGAGGTTAGTATAATGCCCCTTGTGCAGTGGAGGAGACTGAGCCATAGACAGGTTGTGCCATGCAGCTAAAAGTAACAGAGGTGGGATTTGCACTCATGCATGCTGACGGCAGCATCATACACTCACCCACCACCCTCTGCCACCAAGTTACATGAAGGATAAGGACATGGAAAACCTAGCACAGGGGCAGCAATAGGAGGTGCACTCTGTGGACAGGAATGTCCCCCTGCACAGCTCTGTGACATCTCTGGGTTTCAGTTCTCATCTGTCAAGCCAAGAGCAACATTCGTTCATGCCAAAGAGTCTTTGTGTCTTTGAACTGAGATAGGCAAGATTTAGCATCCAGTGGCATCATAATCTACCAGCCGTGGCCAGGGCCACAGGTCAGGTGTAGCATAGGTTCATTCATCCCTTGACTTCTGAGCTATGTGACACTGGGTAGGTTACTTAACTAATCTGGAAGACAACATAAGCACTCCGGGCCCTGCATATTTGCTGTCCCAGTCTTGAGGCCTGTGGCTCTCATTCCGGAGGTCATGTGATCAGATGATATGAAGGATGGGAACAGATTTTATGTCTGGTCAAATGTAGGGGCAGCATCTTATTGAAAAGCACTTTCCGCAGAAGGTCGTCCACACTGCTGGCAGGGTCAGCCAGGTTGCAGTCCCATTCCTAGCATCCAATTCACAGCAGTGCTTTCAAACCTGTAAGATTTTGAAAGGACACAAAGATAGATGTGTACCTGCCCCCC
>NW_012100876.1:1850875-1863004 GCF_000951045.1 Mandrillus leucophaeus | reverse complement strand
CATATATCTGATTTGTATAATAACTCTATGCCCACTTTTCTTAGACTATATAACATTGTTCGGAGCTCAGTGGGGGAGCTCTCCTGCCCGTCTCGTTTCTCGAGCGAGGGAGAGTTCCAGGTTCGAACCTGTAATAAAGATCCTTGCTGCTTAGCTTTGACTCTGGACTCTGGTGGTCTTCGGGGAATAAACGGTCTGGGCATAACAATTTCTCTTAGCTTTGGGATTTAACAGGCTTCATTCTCTAAAAAAGGCAGTGTAGAGTGAATGATCATCATTGCTACTGTTTATTAAACCCTAGCCAGGGGCCAGATTATGCTGTCATGTAATCCCTGCTTTGAGATATAATCTGGTTTCTACAAATAAGGAACTGGAGGCTCAGAGAGTTTAAGTGATGCAGTCAGGCCACACAGCCAGTACATGGTGAGGTGGGCTGTGAACCAGGACTGCCTGACACCAAAACCCGTGCCCTAGGCACAGGCTGCCTTCTGAAGTCTCCTCTTCACAGGGAAGCAGTGGGCAAGCATGGTCCTGACCTCCAGGACAGAAGGATCATCTTCCTCTTTGATTGAACATCAAATAGCGTTCCCTCCACATAGCCAGAGAAACTGATTGTTGGTTTTAATTACAAGTCAGCCAGGGCCTTACTCCTTCCTACTGAGCACCACCACACCCTCCAAACTGCAGAATCCGCCGTCATTTCTGCATGAGCAGGCGTGAAGCATTTCATGTGGAACCCATGATCACACACACTTCATTTTGCCAGGGACATGCCGGGCATGTCCTTCCATATTCCCAGTCACTTTACTGGTTGGAAGTAGTCAAGGGCTGCAATTTGAAAGAAGAGCAAATTCAGCCTGAGTTTGGGAGGAATTTCCAAAGATTCAGAGCCCAGTCACAACAGGGAGCTCTCAGGGGTCAGCGAGTGTCCTGTCAGTGACACTGGGCAGGCCAAGCCTGATGGTTCCTTGTGGGGATGTGCTGGGCAGTGCTGCTCAAGGTGTGAGAGCCACACACTGGGGCCAGTTTGCTGTTTCCTTTCTTTTCTTGTTTTGGGACAGGGTCTCAGTTGCCCAGGCTGGACTGTAGTGACACAATCGTGGTGCACCACAACCTCTGCCTCCGGGGTTCAGGCAACTCTTATGCCTCAGCCTCCCAAGTGGCTGGGATTACAGACGCATTCCATCATGCCCGATTAATTTTTGTATTTTTAGTAGAGATGAGGTTTCATCATGTTGGTCAGACAGGTCTTAAACTGCTGGCCTCTAGTTATCCACCTACCTTGGCCTCCCAAAGTGCTGGGTTTATAGGCCTGAGCCACCACGCCTGGTCTGGTTTGTTGTTTCTGGGCCACAATGCACATCATCATATGTTCAAAGTTTGTACATCTTTCATTTTCCTATTTCTTTATGGATTTATTGAACTGCTTTCCTGTTGGATCTAAAAAATGGGTTTTGTATGTGGTGTTTTATCTCATTATCTCTATGATCGATACTATTACATTTACCAAGGTTTAAGTCTGTGATGGATAGGAAGTAAAAACTGTCCTTCACCAAAGTGTTTGAAAAGCCCCATTGTGCTAGCCTGTTTGCATTGCTCTAATGGAATCCCTGAGACTAGGTAATTTATAAAGAAAAGAAGTTTGTTTTGATTTCTGCTTCTGCAGGCTGTGCAGAGTGTGGTGCAGGCATCTGCCTCTGATGAGGGCCACAGGAAGCCTGCAATCCTGGCAGAAGACCAAGGGGGAGCAGGTACATCACATGGAGAGACAGGGAGCAAGAGAGAGAAGGGGACAGTGCCTGGCTCTTTTAAACAGTCAGCTCTGGAGTGGCCTACCAGAGGAAGAACTCACTCTTCACCATGGGATGGCACCAAGCCATTCTTTAGGGATCTGTCCTCATGACCCCAAAAGCTCCCACTTGGCCTCACCTGCAATATTGGAAGTCACATTTCAACATGAGATTTGGCAGTGACAAAACATCCAAAGCCTAGCACCCTTGTAGGATTCAAGGAACTGAGGAGTTGAGTACCAGCACTGTAGCCACTTTTAAGCCTCAAATCCAATGTGGATCTGAGGTTGGGCAGGAAAATCAGAAAATAAAAATGAGGGACGCAGTTTCTGTGCTACGTTTGGCATGAGACTGGAAGCGATCATGTATGGTCCCCACCCATATTGTGTGCACAGTGCAATCCCATTTTACAGAAGTGTAAACTCAATGAGGTAACCTGGCTGGCCTAAAAGTGTTCACATTATTAGTGGCTCACATTTCCATCCAGAGCCTGCTATCTAAACTCGAGGTTTAACCCCCACCCAAGTCCATTTTTTTCCAAGACACACAAAGAAGACCACAGTAAGATTCAAGTCAAAATTGTTTTATTGTCATTCACATATTTAATATAATAGGACACGCAGCAAATGGCTAGGGGTTGTATGTAAAAAAACCTCCAGGTTGTGCAGGTTGCTCTATTTACACCTGGGAGCAGAGCTCTTCCCACATCAGGCACAGCAGCTGCACTTCTCCGACGCCCCTTTGCAGACGCAGCCCTGGGCACACTTGGCACAGCTCACGGGGCAGCAGGAGCAGCAGCCTGGGGAAGAAGGGGAGAGTGAGAGGTGGCAGTAGACCGGACCAGGCACCTCCCTGCCCCAATAGCAAGCCTGGCTCGAGCTCAGACGCCAGACCCGGAGGATGCTTTTTTCGTGTGGCACAGCTCTGTTCTGAAACCACAGATGGTACAGTTGGGGTTTGTGTCCCAAGAGAAAAATGCTGTCCTGCTCCATCTGAACTCAGGGCAGAAAGCCTGGAGAGGGAATGACACAGCCAACTGGGGCAAAGGAAGGCCAGTTCCCCAGAAGCAAGCACTCAGTGTCAGCCTTGGGTTCCCTCCCAACCTTAGCCACAGCCCCAGATTCCTGGAGATGGCCCCGCACTCACTCTTCTTGCAGGAGGTGCATTTGCACTCTTTGCACTTGCAGGAGCCGGCGCAGGTACAGGAGCCACCTGCAAGGAAGAGAAAAAGCCGGCGAGTGGTGAATGAGATGCAGAAGATACAGCAGTGGGTCTATGAGTGTCCAGTTCCCCCTCCTCTGTGCAGGGCCAGCCCTCAGAGCTCCTTTCCCACTCAGCAGAGAAAGAGAAGCCCCATCTCCTCTCCTTTCATGTTGGGAAAACCGAGCCCCCTCCATTTGTATTCCAAAGGTAAGTCCCAGTCTCCAGGCACAGCCCGGGAAGACTGCGACTTCCACATTCTGTCCTGAACCCCGAAGAGGCAATGTCCCTTGCCTCCCATCCAATCCAGATGCTCAGAGCCTGGTTAGATAATTGAGGCTCAGCCAGCAGCCTCGTGACCAACGGGATGATGTGGAGCAGGACAGCCTTGAGCCTCAGGACCCTCAACTCTGACACAGAGGCACAGGGAGGAGGGCAATGCTGTCAGGAGCTTGACCAAGAGGAAAGCACTGGACGAAGTAAAGTAGTCCCCTCACCTCAGATCGCAAAACGCGACCTCCTCAAACCCAGGGACACTCTCCATGGTGTCTGGGAATTTGGCATCCCAAGGCACAGACCCGGGCGCCCCTTACCAGCGGCGCAGGAGCAGTTGGGGTCCATTGCAAGCTGAGGCGAGACTCTGGAGTTCCCAAGCGAGAAGCCAAGAGGCGGTGGAGCACCTGGAGTGCGTGGTGCAGCTCCACAGCCAGCGGCTACTCTTATAGTCGGGGAGCGGGCCGGGAGCAGAAATCCCGCCCCGCCCTTGCACTCGCCCTCCTGAGTCCCAGCCGCCCGCGGACCTGGGCTGGCCTGTGCGCAGCAGACGGGCCGGGCGCAAAGCACGGTGAACGCAGGTCGGTGCACACCGCCTGGCCGCCCCTTTCCCACCGGCTAGCGCGGGAGGCGCTGTGCACCCGGGTGAGCTGCTTCTCTCACCCTGCGGGGCCTTCCCAGTTCCCCAAGATTACCTGCTACTCCCACTCCTTGGCGTTCCGCGTGCCCGGAAATGCTGACCTGCGCCCCACACCCCGGGGCCTGCCCACCCCCTTGTCTACAGCTAAGCCTTTCCTGGAGTCCCAGTGCAACCCCAGTCTCTTGTTCGACTGTCTGGATTGGCGGGAGGAGGGAGCATAGCAAGGGAGTAGTGTGCAAGGGACAGGCGGAGGATGCAACCTTCGGATCTCTGGCATTGCCTGTCCCTGTTCCTGTTCCCACCTCAGTTCTTCCACCACGTTTCTGCTGTTCACAGAAACACGGAAGGCACAGGGCCCTGTCTCCCTCCCATCAAAGTATGCTTATTCATATCCCTCTATGTCTCTGTTTTGCTTCTAGGACTGACCTTGATGCTTGGTTTTGTTTAAAGATTTCAAGCAGTGAAGAGATAAACATATCTAAGCCATAGGGAAACTTCATCACCGACCTTTCTCCCTTGAGAAGCTGACAGGATTCACACCCATCAGTGCCACTTCCCAGCCCCCTGACCCTGGGCTAGTGGCTTGAACTGCTGGTATTGTCATTGTCCAGATTAGGAATACAGGTTCATAAATAGAACACATGTCCCTTTATGGTTGTTGTGAGGGTTCAAAGAAAGTGACTAAACAGGACCAAACCCAGACCCGTGTAACCGTAGAGCAATAGAAACATGGAAGGAAAAATAAGCAGCTCTCTTGCTTTCTAATTTAATGCAGGATCTTCATATCACCTTCAATGATCCCTCTTCTAGGGACATCCCACACTTTCAAAACTGCCATCCTGTATTAGGGTACCCGGCTAAGCTGTGGGGAGACCCTGGAGAGATTTATGCAAAGGAGGACCTGGACAAAGGTGCCCACTCAGGCCCTCAAGAGTGGAGAATGGAAGAGAGAGAGGCAGAGCCCTGTGTCTTCCGTGTTGCTGTGCACAGGAGAAACGTGACCAAAGGACTGAGATAGGAACCGGGGACAGGGCGGATAAGGCCAGAGATGTGAAGTTTGCACCCTTGGCCTGCCCTTTGCACACTGCTGCCTTGCTATGTTCCTTGCTTTGGCAGATCCAGAAAGTGGAGCACAAGACTGGGGTTACCCTCGACTCCAGGAAAGGCTTAGCTATTGACTAGAGACCTGGGCGTTGGTGAAAGTGCGGGAAAAGACAGAATACTGGGGTAGGCAGAACGCCAAGGGGCGGGTGTAGCAGGCAACCTCAGGGAAGTTGGGAAGGCCCGGCAGGGTGAGAGAAGCCGCACAGCGCCTCCCTCGCGAGCCGGTGTGAAAGGGGCCGTCCCACGGTGTGCACCCCGCTGAGCTCAAGGGACATTGCACCTGGCCCATCTATTGCGCACAGCCCAGCCCAGGACGGCCGGCGGGGCAGACTGGGCAGGGCGGGTGCAAGGGCGGGGCAAGGCGTCTGCGCCCGGCCCCCTCCGCTGACTATAAAAGCAGTCGCTGGCTGTTGAGCTCCACCACGCCTTCCACGTGCACCACTGCCTCTTCTCTTCTGGCTTGGGAACTCCAGCCTCTCCTCGGGTTGCAATGGACCCCAACTGCTCCTGCGCGGCTGGTAAGGGGCTCCCGGGTTCTGTGTCTTGGGCAATGGACACTCATTAACTCACTGCTATATCTTCTGCATCTCACTCACGGCTCACTGGCTTTTTCTCTTTCTCACAGGTGACTCCTGCTCCTGCGCCGGCTCCTGCACGTGCAAAGAGTGTAAATGCACCTCCTGCAAGAAGAGTGAGTGCGGGGCCATCTCCATTGTCTGTGGCTAAGGTTGGGAGGGAACCCAAGGCTGGCCCTGGAGGCATGCTTTTGGGGAACTGGCCTTCCTTTCTCCCCATACCTTGTCACTGCCTTTCCAGTCTTCTGCCCTGTCCAGGGCGCCTTTGGGGCTGGACAGCTTTCTCATAGGAAGACCTACCCCAAGTATTCCCTAGCTGTCTCCTGACAAAGCCATGCCATCCTGAACTAAGGGTCCTTTGGAGCTGGAGGCTCTGTTGGGCAGGGAGTTCCCTGGGCGAGTCAGTTGTGACCTCTCACGCTCCTCTTCTTCCCCAGGCTGCTGCTCCCGCTACCGCGTGGGCTGTGCCAAGTGTGCCCAGGGCTATGTCTGCAAAGGGGCGTCAGAGACATGCAGCTGCTGCGACTGATGCCAGGACAGCCTTTCTCACAGATGTTAATAGCCAGACATGTACAAACCTAGATTTTTTTTTTATACCACCTTGACCGGTTTGCTACATTCCTTTTCCTATGAAATATGTGAGTGGTAATTAAACACTTTAGACATGGTTCTGCCTTCAGTTTCCCTTGCGTGTTTTGGAAATCAGAGACTGGGATCAGGGATTGAACTGGGAATGCAGACTCCTGGGCTCTAGATGGAAATGTGAGCCCCTAACAATCCAAGTGCCTTAAGGCAAGCCAAGCTGCCTCACTGTGCTTCCTCTTTTGCAGAAAGGAATAGCACATCGTCAGGGCATTGGTGGGGATCCGGGATACAAGACCACCTTCATTCTCAAATGCCGCACAGAAAATTCTGAATGCCTCCTGTTTCTTCTCTGATTTCTCTGTCCAACTTCAATTCCTCTTTGGATTTCAGATTCAAAAGTAACTACAGGGGATGGAATCAAACTCTTTAGTTATTTACTTCTACACGAGGCTTCTCAAACTCCAGGATGAAGGAGGGGTTTTTCATTCCTATCCATTCCACACCTAAACCTTGGTAAATGAAATAATACTAATGATGGAAATCATGAAACTAAATTCAACATACAAAATCTGGCTGAGTAGCATGACTCACACCTATATTCCCCATATTTTGAGAGGCAAATGGGAGGACCACTTGACACCAGGAGTTTGAGACTAGCCTTGGCAACATAGGGAGACTCCTGTCTCTAAATAAATAAACAAACACTTTGCAAAGTATGGTAATGCAAGTCTGTAATCCTAGCTACTTGGAGGCTGAGGCAGGAGAATCCATCTAACTCAGGAACTGAAGGCTGCAGTGAGCCATATTTTCACCATTGCACCACAGTCTGGGTGACAGAAGGAGACCTCATAAAAAAATTACAAAATCCATTTTTAGACTCAACAAGAAAAAGTTCAATCAATATAAAAAGAAATACCAGGAAAATTACAACTTTATAATCTACATATATGTTGATGAATGCTGTGCACTACAGACTGTAAATAGCACACAGGCCCTAGTGTGTAGATTACACACTTTGAGCAGCAGTGGTCATGACATCCTCACAAGGAACCATCAGTCCTGACTGGATGGTGTCACCAACAGGACACTCGCTGACCCCTGAGTGCTCCCTGTAGTGACTTGCGTCTGAATCTTTGGCAGTTTCTCCCAAGATTAAGCTACTTTTGTTCTTTAAATTCCAACCTTGATTAACTCAGGGGAGCAAAGTGACTGGGGATGTGGAGGAAAGCATCATCGTGGCAATGCAGAGTCATGAGAAGGACTGGGTCCAGATGAAGGATGTCGTGTGCCAATGCAGGGGTGACGGCATATTCTGCAGCTGGAAGGTGTGTTGCTGTTCATCAAGAAGGAGTGAGGCATCACCCTGGTGACTGGTAGTTAGGCCAACAGTAGGTTCCTCTGGCTACTGCTTCAGGGAATTGCTATTGCTGTTCAATCACAGAGGAAGATGAGTCAAGTGGCCCAGGAGTCAGGACCATACTTGCCTGCAGGTGCCCTTTGTGAAAAGGGCAATTCAGAAGGCAGCCTGGGTCATGTGCAAGTCTGGGTGTCACATAACCAGATTCACAGCCCACTTCACACCTTCCTGGCTGTGGAGCTGGCACAAGTCCCTTAACCTCTCTATGTCTCCATTTCCTGACTTGTAGAAAGCAGATTATAAATTTATGTAGGGATTAAGTGTGACAGTACCCTGGCACCTGGCTTGGCCTTAATAAACAGTGCTGTTATAATCATTTGTCCACGTGTGCATCCCATCAGGCTCCTTGGGTAACACTAATCCGCCTGGAGGTATGATGTGGACTGGAAGTTGAAGATGGGTCTCTTGTTGATCTGGTCTCAAGGGCATACGGATGACCTCCTGCACAAAATTCTCCAGGATGATACACCGCTGCAGCATTTGGACAGAGAACAAGCCTTTCCCACACTTTGAGTCATTGATCTTCACACAAACCAGAGACATATTGAATGTACAGGGTCTGCGAGATTGTACTGTCTTCTAGAGGAGTTAAGCAATCTGCCCAAGGTCACACAGCTCAGAAGTAAAGGGACAAATGAATCTATGCTATGGCTGTCCTCATGTGCTCAACATAGCAGCAGATCATGATGTCAGCGGATGCTAAGCCCAGCCCCTCACAGTCCAGAGCTGGAAGGGCCCGTGGCCAGTTAGCCCTGTTGTGCCCTTGAAGGCAGCTGGGCAGCTGAATTCCAGAGAAGACCCAGAGCTATGCACAGGCTCTGACTGCCAACTCAGTGCTCTTCCCAATCTGCCTCTGTGGCAGGTTCAGAGTCCTCATGGTTTTCATGAACAGGTGACAGAAGGTTGTGATTGAGGGCATGTTGCTGCAGTCAACCTGCATGTATGCAAAACCCAGCAGCGTCACTTATATGTCGGTGACATAACCTCTCTGGGTTTCAGTTTCCTGCAGTGTAAAGGGGTAGAATGTACTCATGTGCCAAAAAATACCATATTGGCCAACTCTAGACAGTGTATATAATGATGGTCCCATAAGGTTATAATAAAGACATTTTACTGGACTTTTTAATGTTGAGCTATGTTTAGATGCACAAATATTTACCATTGTGTTACAATTGCCTATAATATTCAGTAACATGCTGTAGAGCTTTGAACCCTAGGAGCAATAGGCCACACCATACAATCTATGTGTAGTCTATGTGCGTAGTAGGTCATCATCCTACCTAATCAACACTCTGTGATGTCTGCACAAAGATGAAATTCCTTAAAGATGGGTTTATCAGAATGTATTCCCATTATTAAGTGATACATGAGTGTAATAGGGATAGTTTCATAAAAGTAAATGATTTAGTGTATGTAGAGAACTTAGAATGCTACCTCGTACATCGTGAGTGCTCCACAACATTAGCTACGATTTCATTAGTGTCAATCATGGCTGCTAGGGCAGGAATGCGTGTACCCTTCCAAAATTCATGTGTTGAATTCTGATTCCCAGTGTTGCTTTTAAGAGCTGATGCATTTTAGAGGTGACTACACTGAGAGGACAACGCGCTCATGAGTGGGACTAGAGCCTTAATAAAAGACGCCCGAAGAAGCGTCTTCTTTAACCCCTGCCACCATGTGAGGGCCCAAGAGGAAGAATAAGACCCTCACAAGACTCCAAATATGCTGGTAACTTGGCCTTATACCTCATCCTCCAGAACTGACAGAAACAAGCTTCTGGTGTTACAAATTACCCAGTCTATGTTATCTGGTTATAGCCTCCAAAACAGACTCATACGATAGCACAGATGACATTTTTACTCCAGGCAAAAAAACAAAACAAAACAAAAAAAAAGCCAGGCCTGGTGTCCCTCCCTGTGTGTCCTCTGTCTGACTCATCACTCACATGAGCATTGTCCTGTAGCCCTGACAGAGTCCTACACTCTTCCCACAAAATAGGGATTCACACCAGAAATATAAAGCCATGAGCAAGACAGTCCCTGTCCCCTTAACAGAATTGGAAGGATGCCTGCCAGTACTGCGATCACCTGCACCAATATGTGATGTAATGTTTCTGTTTCAAATGACTCCTATTCCCATAGATATATTTATATGAAAAGCAAACTCCTAACCACTACTGGAAAAAGAATCAGTTTAACTTCCAGACATAGAAGGTTGCCATCAAATGCTCCTCATTCATATCTCCTCTGCTTCTGCTGTACAGCATAATACTGTACTGAACACTGAGGGCAATTATAACACAGTGGTATTTGTGTATCTAGATGTAGTTAAACATAGAAAGGTACAGTACAATTACCTTATAACCTCATAGGACCACCTTCCTATACGTAGTGCATCTGTAACTAAAACGTGCTTATACAGCACATGATGTATTATTATATTCTGCCCCTTTTACAATCCAGGAAACTGAGCCACAGAGAGGTTGTTTCACCCAGGTATACAGGATGATACATCTGGGATTGGCACTCATACAGGCTGACCATAGGATAATGTCCTCAACCACAACCCTATGTCACCCTGCCATGTGACACATGAAGACACTAACTCTGGCACAGAGGCACAGTGGGAAGAGCACTGAGCTGGCAGCCAGAGCCTCTGCATAACTGCATGTCCTCTCTGGGCTTCAGTTCCCAGGCTGTCAAGTCAGGGGCACAATTGGGCTAACTAACCATGGGCCCTTCCAGCCCTGGAATGTGAGGGGCTGGGCTTAGAATCCATGGACAACATGATCTTCCACTACGGCGAGGGCATGAGGACACCCACAGCATAGATTCATTCGTGCCTCTACTTCTGAACTGTGTGACCTTGGGAAGATCGCTTAACTCCTCTAGAAGACAGTACAACTCCTCTAGAAGACAGCACCATCTCACCAAACCCTGCACATTCACTGTGTCTCTGGTTTGTGTGAAGATCAAATGACCTGAAAGGTGGGAAAGGCGTGTTCTCTGTCTGAATGCTGGAGCAGTGTCTGATCCTGGAGAGCTGGTGCAGGAGGTCATCCACATGGCCTTGCGACCAGAACAGCAAGACTCCAAACCCATCTCCAACTTCCAGTCCACTTAATACCTGCAGGCAGATGGGCCTTTTCCAAGGAGCTTGATGGGAGCTAACAGGATTGTCTGTCTAGAAAGTCCACATGGAGAAATGATCATGATAACACTGTTCAGTAATCCCTAGGCCACTAGTACCAGGCCACTGTCCCATTTGATCCCTGCATGGAAATATAATCTCCTGTATACAGGTGAGGAAATGGAGGCTCAGAGAGGTTAAGTGACTTGTGCAGGCCACACAGCCCGTAAGGAGTGAAGTGGGCTGTGAACCCAGCTGTGTGACACCAAAGCCTGCACTTGGCCCAGGCTCCCTTCTGAAATTCCCTCTTCACAAAGAGCACCTGCAGCCCATCTAGGGCTTGACTCCCCCACCTGTCTCATCTTCCCTGTGATTGAACCACAAATAACAATTCCCTGAGCAGATAGCTGGAGGGACCAGCTGTTGGTAGCAATGATCAGTCCTCATCCTTCTCAGTGCACACCACACCCCTTCAAACTACAGAATATGCCATCACCCCTGCAGAGGCCGAGTCAAATACTTCACCTGGGAGCCCCAGTTGCTATCTCTAGTCAGCTTGCCAGGACAATGCCGGACACTTCGCTCCACCTCCCTATTCACTGTGCTGGCCTGGAGTAACCAAGGGCTGGAATTTGAAGGAGGAGACTGCAGCCTGACCTTGGGAGAAACTTCCAAAGATTCAGAGCCGAGTCAGAACAAGGAGCTCTCAGGGGTAGCGAGAGTTCCATGAGTGACATGGGGCAGTTCGGGACTGATAGTTCCTTTCGGGCATGTCCAGGCCAGCACTGCTGAAGGTGTGTGATCCACGCACGAGGGTCAGTCTACACACCATTCCCAGTGTGAAATACACACCCTCGAACAGATATGCAATGTTTGTAAATTCTTTTATTTTTCTGTTATTTATTTAACTATAATCATATATTTCGTTTTTCATATATTTATTGTTTTTCATACGTATTATTTTATTTTTATATATGTATATTAATAATTTGCCTGTTGAGTTTAAAAAGTGGATTTTGTTTTTATATTTCATACTAATTCATATCAGTTCATTTTGCCAAAGCTTAGGTCTGTTGCAGATGCCCATACCGTTACATCTCTTACATGTATAATGGTGTTTTTTTTTTTGTTTTTTGTTTTTTTGTTTTTTTGAGATTCGCTCGTCACCCAGGCTGGAGTACAGCAGTTCGTTCTCAGCTCATTGCAACCACTGCCTCCCAGGTTCAAGTGATTCTCCTGCTTCAGCCTCCCGAATAGCTGGGATTACAGGCACCTGATAGCACTCCCGGCTAATTTTTATATTTTTTGTAGAGATGGGGGTTTCATCACATTGGCCAGGCTGGTCTTGAACTTCTGACCTCAGGTGATCCACTCACCTTTGCTTCCCAAAATGCAGGGATTACAGGTGTGAGACAC
>NW_012100876.1:1837196-1850825 GCF_000951045.1 Mandrillus leucophaeus | reverse complement strand
TTCATCACATTGGCCAGGCTGGTCTTGAACTTCTGACCTCAGGTGATCCACTCACCTTTGCTTCCCAAAATGCAGGGATTACAGGTGTGAGACACGATGCCCGGCCTACATGTATAATGCTTTTACATTTTTTAGCTGAGACAGGTAATGTGATTTGCCTTAAAGAACTCAGTGTATAAGGTGATAGGACCTGGTACCAGCATGCACGTGACTGGACTCTCAGTGCAGTCCCTCATCCCAGCTCTGTCGGGTATCAGGTCACTTTTGTCCAAGGCACACAAAATAAAACCGAGCCTGAATAAAGTCAACTTTTATTATTATTTTATTTTTGAAAAACCAAATGTACTAATGGGTCAGTGCTGTATGGAAAACAATTAAGGGTTCGTACACTTTCTACTTCTGGGAACAGAGCTTTCCCTACATCAGGCGCAGCAGCTGCACCTGTCAGATGTCCCTTTACAGACACATCCCTGGGCACACTTAGCACAGCCCACGGGGCAGCAGAAGCAGCAGCCTGGGCAACAAGGGGAGAGGGACAGGTCACAGCTGACTTGAATAGGCACCTCTCTGCCCCAACAACGGGCCTGGCTCAAGCTCGCACCGAGACCCAGAGGAGACTTCGTTCCGGACGGTGCGCTCTGTCAGGAGACAGTGGTGGATCTTTGCAGTGAGAGCCTTCCTATGAAAAACTTGCTCAGCCCCACTGAGCCAGCACAGGGCAGAAGACTGGACAGGCAGTGACTGGGACTGTGCGGACAAAGGAAGGACAATTCTCCAGGACTATACACTTCAGTGAGGAAAGTCTTCAAGAATCAGGTCTATTGTTGGCCGGCTGGTGCCTTCTTGTAACCTCAGTTTCCCCATTGTTAAGAATGAAGGTTGATTGGGAATAAACCATCTCTAATGTTCCTCCAGCTCTGATCCTGAATCCGTTTCAGGGGATGTGGGAAGCTAGTGATGAGCCTGCTCCTGCCTGCACAATCTGAGATCCCTCCTCTCACTCAGCCCAGCCCCGAGATTCTCAGGGAAGGCCCCGCACTCACTCTTCTTGCAGGAGGTTCATGTGTACTCTTTGCATGTGCAGGAGCCGGCACAGGTGCAGGACCCACCTGCAAGGTAGAGAAAAAGGCAGTGAGCAGTGAGTGTGGTGCAGGGTTAGGAGCAGGCCCTCAGCATCCTCCTGCTCAGTGTACGGGATACCTGGTACCTTGTTCTGCTCAGGCACACGGAAGCCCAGCCCCATCTTTTCTCCACACAGGCTCTCACAGGCCTCCACACAGGGCAGACGCCCTCCTAATTTTACTCCACAAGGCCTTCTGTCAGGAATCCCTTAGAGGCAATGCTTCCTGCCTCCCATCCACCTCAGGCAGCTCTAATGCTGGACAGAGCACTGGGTCCCAGCCCAGGACCCCACTAGCTATCTGGGTGACCTGGCAGTTTTGAGCCTCAGTCTTCTCAGAAATGGGAGGCTCTGGGAAGATGGCAGCGTTCTAAGTGGTGATGAAGGCGCTTGACGGAAAAAGCACGAGAAGTGCAAAGTAAAGGAGTTCACTTTAGGAAGAGCTCAAAATACACCTCCCTCCTGCCCTGGGGACATTCTGTCCACTGGAATGAAAATGGAGATCCTAAGGCCTCGAAACCCGGTATCTCTTACTAGTGAAGCAGGAGCACTTGGGGTCCATTGCGAGTCGAGGTGCGGCTGGAGTTTCTAAGGGAGAGGGGAAGACGCAGTGGGGCAGGTGGGAGGCGTGGTGGATTCTAGGAACCCGGCGATCAATTTACAGGTAGAGAAGGGCGCCGGGTGCAGAGCACCCCCTCCTCCACCCTGACGCGGAATCCGCGGCGCCTGGCGTCCTGGGTTGGGATGTGCGCAATAGGCGGGTCGGGCGCATTATCCCCTGAGCACAGCCTGGTGGGCCCCGGAGGGCTGCCCCTTTGGCGCCTGCTGGCGCAGAAGGAGCTGTGCTGCCGGAGGTACGTGGCGCCCCTGACACCCTAAGGGCCATTTTCCATTTCCAGGTAGTCGCGTTATCCCCATCGCCCGACCTGCACCTTTGCCACCAACTTCGCGTCCCCCGGGTCCGTGTGCAGCTCCATCCTTGTGCTCACCTTCGTCATTGGCTGGAGCTGGGAGCAGAGAGAGTGAGCCGTGTGCACATGTGTGGCCATGGAGGTGACTTTTGTTTCTCCCCCGCCCTTCCCCCGCATTGCCTGTCGCTCTTCCCACCTAGGACCCTCAAACTCCTTCCCCCTGTACACACAACCTGGCGATCACGGGTCAGCCTCTCTCTCTTCCTTCCATGCTATCATATAACATTTCGATTTTGCCAGGCCCGTTTAAATCATTGTTTCTTTGAACCCTCCCAACAATCCTAAAGGGAAATACTATTTATGAACCCGTTTTACTAATCTGACAATTATAACATAAACTTTAAGTAACTTGCTCAACATCACAGAATGGAAAAGTTGTCACTGATTTGAATCTAGCCAGCCTCTCAAGAGAAAGTGTCCATGATCAGGCCTTCCTTTGGCCCAGGTCTGTCATCAGCATTTCCCTATTGCTGGACATCTTTTAAACAATGTCAAGCCACAAGCTAAACCATGAGCTGTGACAGAAGCAATCTATAACTGTAATATATATACACAGACATACAACACATTTATACTTCTGGTTGTCTTCTATGTGTGGAATGAGACTGATTTTCATTTTCGCTGCTGGAAAAGAGTGTGCTTTAAATAAAAATATATTTAAGCAAATATTAATCACTTCAATGTTGTACGTTAAGTAACATACAGTGACTGTGTGTGCAGAAGTGACATTGTTTTTGATCTGACATGAGGCATGGATGGAATCTTGCTTATAGCTTTGTGTCCCTAGTGTTGACGACTATTTTATGAGAAGAACAAACATCTCTTTTGACCACAGGACACATGTTCATGTAGTAGATGAGAATAACAGGATACACAAGTGAGCACATCTGGCCTGGCTGCTTTGTCTGTGAGTAAATAAATACCCCCAAGCTATGTAAAATGGGGGGAAAAAAAAAAGCAACAGTTAATGTTGTAGATGACTCACCCCTTGCCAGGCACCATTCTAAGTTCCTTACATGAATTAAATCATTTAATTTTACAAGCCAGATATCATTATACTTCAGTTGATAAGACTGATACACAGAGGTTATGTCACACACATAGTGGCAGAGGTGGGATTTGCACTCATGCAGGCTGACCTCAGCATCATGTCTTTACCCCCTGCTCTATGCCACCAAGTCAACACAAAGATGAGGACGCTGAAAGTCTGGCTAGGAGGCAGCAGTGGAAGCACATTTAGTTGCAGTCAGATCTCTGTGCATACCTGTGACCTCTCTGGGCTTCAGTTCCTATTTCTCAAGCCAAGAGCAAAATTTGTTCATCTCCAAGGTCCCTTATAGCTTTGAACTGAGATGCGCAGGGTTTGGCATCCACGGATGCCATGATCTGCCAGCTGTAGGGAGGGCCAGAGGCCAGCCGTACCATAGGTTCATGCATCCTTTTCCTTCTCAGCTGTGTGGCATTGGGCAGGTTGTTTAATTCCTCTGAAAGACGACTTAAGCACGCCAGCCCCTGAATATTTTCTGTCCCTGTCCTGAAGCTTGTGACTTTCATTCAACTTGTCGCCTGAAGGTCAGATGACATGAAGGATGGTAAAGGATTTTATGTGTGTTCAAATGTTGGGGCAGCATCTTATCACAGAGGACTTTCTGCAGGAGGACATCCACACTCCTGCTGGCACTGGATCAGCCAGGGATGCAACCCCTCCACAGCATCCCATCCAGAGCAATGCTTCCAAACCAATGAGCCTTTCTTCAAGAGCAAGTTAGGATTTAATGGTATCTTTATCCAAGAAAGTCAGTGCAGAGAGAATGATCATAATCACCACTGTTTATTGTAATCTAGGCAGCAGCCAGGCCACTTTCTCATTTTCTTTTTTTGTTTGTTTTGGTTTTGGTTTTTGTTTAGACAGAGTCTTGTTCTGTTGCCTAGCCTGGAGTGCAGTGGCACAATCTTGGCTAGCCTCTATATCCTGGACTTAAGCAATCTTCCTATCTCAGCCTACAGAGTGGCTGGGGCCACAGGTGTATGGCATCACGCCATCTAATTTTTGTATTTTTTGTAGAGACGGGGTTTCTCCATATTGCCCAGGCTTGTCTCAAACTCCTGGGCTCAAACAACCTTCCCACCTCTGCCTCCCAAAGTGCTGGCATTACAGGCATGCGCCACTGTGTCCGGCCCACTCTCTCATTTAATCCCTGCATTGAGAATAATCTCCTTTCTACAAATGAAGCACTAGATGCTCAGAGAGTTTGGGTGACTTGCCCAAACCACACAGCCAGTAAGTGGTGGAGTGGGCTGTGAACTAGGACTGCCTGACAACTAAAACTATGCCCTAGGTGTTGGCTGCCTCCTGAAATCGCTTCACAGGGAAGCAGCAGGTAAGTGTGGTCCTGACTTCTAGGCAAGGAGACTCATCTTCTTCCTTGACTGAACATCGAATAGCATCCCCCCCACAAATGGAGGGACTAACTTGTCATTAATAAGACATCCAGGGACTCTTTCCTTTCTAAGGAACATCACCACGCTCAGCAAGCTGCACAATCTGCCATAGCTGTGTTCTGAGAACTTCTGTTAATAAACTAATATTAATTACGGAGATGATGAAATCAAAATGAAAATTCCAAAATAACTTTACCCGAACCCATGCTGACACTGCATCTTGCCGGGAGTATCTGGTTCGAAGTAGTCAAGGGCTGGAACTTGAAAAAGGAACAAACTCAACCTGAATTTGGGAGGAATTTCCAAAGATTCAGAGCCAACTCCCAACAGGGAGCTCTCAGGGTTCAGCGAGTGTCCTGAGTGTGCTGTCTGTGACGCTGGCTAGGCCAAGCCAGATGGTTCCTCATGAGAATGTCGTGGACTGTGTCTGCTGTCTCCAGTCTGCAATGCAAATCATCCATGAACAAATGTGCAGAGTTTCTAAATCTTCCATTTTTCTGTTATTTCTGTATGTACTTATTGATTTTGTTGTGTAACATGTTAAAAATGGGTTCCGTATTTTGTGTTTCATTATCTTCATAATTAATATTACTTTATTTACAAAGGTGTAGGTCTGGGCTGGGTAGAAAATGAAAACTGTCCCTTCACCAGGGAGTCTGAGAAGCCCCGTGTAGGATTCATCTAACTCAGGCATTGGAATCTACCTCCTGTGGTCACTTTCAATCCCAAAATCTGCTGAGAAACTGAATTTGGGCAGGGAAACCTGAGAATAACCATGAGGAATGGAGAAGTCTCTGTGCCACATTTAACATGATTGGAGCTGATCGTGTACGTTGTCTGTCCCCATATGATCTGGCACAGTGCAGGTGCATTTTGTGGAAGATAAAGCTCAGTGAGTTAGCAGGGCTTGCCTGAAGGTGCTCAGACTGTTAGAGGCTCACATTTCCATCCAGAGACCAGTCTCTTAAACTCCCAGTTCAATCTTCTACCCCAGTCCCTTATTCCAAAAAACACACAGGAACCAGAACCAGAATCAAGTCTAAGTGTTGAATTATGATTGACACATTTCACAGGAAAAGGAATGCAGCAAATGGGTCAAGGTTGTATCAAAAAAGCAAAAAATCCTGGATTTTACTAATCAATCTATATTTGGGAGCAGGGTTGTCCCAGCATCAGGCGCAGCAGCTGCACTTGTCCAACACCCCTTTGCAGATGCAGCCCTGGGCACACTTGGCACAGCCCACAGGGCAGCAGGAGCAGCAGCCTGAGGAGGAAGGGAGAGTGAGAGGTCACAGCAGAGTCGACCAGAGACCTCCCTGCCCGAACAGAGGCCTGTCTCCATCCCTGCCTCCAGACCCTGAGGACCCTTAGTTGAGGATGGCATGGTTTTGTCAGGAGACAACTGGTGCCACTGGGGTGGGTCTTCCTATGAGAAAGCTTCCCCATCCCACATAAGCCCTGGAAAGGTCAGAAGACTAGACAGGCAGTGATGGCCTACAGGGACAAAGGAAGGCCAGTTCCTGAGAAGCATGCACTCAGGGCCAGCCTTGGGTTCCCTCCCAACCTTAGCCACAGCCCCAGATTCCTGGAGATGGCCCCGCACTCACTCTTCTTGCAGGAGGTGCATTTGCACTCTTTGCACTTGCAGGAGCCAGGGCAGGCACAGGAGACACCTGCAAGGAGAGAGAAAGCCACGCAGGGGTGAATGAGATGCAGAAGGTGCAGCAGTGGATCAATAATTGTCCGGTTCCCCCTCCTCTGTGCAGGCCCAGCCCTCAGAGCTGCTTTCCCACTAAGAGCAGAGGAAGAGAAGCGCCATGTCCTCTCCCTTCATGCTGGGAAAACCAAGCACCCGCCTATTTGTATTCCAAAGGAAAGTCCCAGGCTCCTATATGGCCCAGGAAGACTGCGACTTCGACTTTCTGTCCTGAACCCGGAAGAGGCAATGTCCCCTCCCACCCAATGCTTCCATTCCAATCCAGCTGCTAAGAGTCAAGTTCGAGAACTGGGGCTTAGCCAGCAGCCCTGTGACCAACCGGGTGACATGCAGCAGGACAGCCTTGAGCCTCAGGACCCTCAACTCTGACACAGATGCACAGGGAGGAGGGACATGCTCTCAGGAGCTTGGCCAAAGGAAAGCACTGGACGAATAAAGGAGTCCTCTTCAGCTCAGATCACAAAATAAGACCTCCTCAAACCCAGGGACACTCTCCATGATGTCTGAGAATTCGGCATCCCAATGCGCAGAACCCGGGCGCCCCTTACCAGAGGCGCAGGAGCAGTTGGGGTCCATTGCAACAGGAGGCAAGAGTGGAGTTCCCAAGCGAGAAGAGAAGAGGCAGTGGTGGACGTGGAAGGCGTGGTGGAGCCCAACAGCCAGCGGCTGCATTTATAGTCAAGAAAGGGGGCCGGGCGCAGACGCCCCGCCCCGCCCTTGCACCCGCCCCGCCGAGTCAGCACCGCCAGCTGTCCTGGGCTGGGCTGTGCGCAGCAGATGGGCCAGGTGCAAGTTCCTTGAGCGCAGCTGGGTGCACACCGCAGGATCGCCCCTTTCGCAATGGCTCGCGAGGGAGGCGCTGTGCACCCGGGTGCGCGGCTTCTCTCACCCTGCGGGGCCTTCCAGCTTCCCTGAAGTTGCCTACTACACTCGCCCCTTGGCGTTCCGACTACCCCAGTATTCTGGACTTCCCCCCACCCCCACCAACGCCCAGGTCTCAAGTCGATAGCTAAGCCTTTCCTGGAGTCGAGGGTAACCCCAGTCTTGTGCTCCACTTTCTAGATCTGACAAAGCAAGGAGCACAGCAAGAGCAGTAGTGTGCAAAGGCAGGCCAAGGGTGGGAACTTCACATCTCTGGCCTTATCCGCCCTGTCCCGGTTCCTACCTCAGTCCTTTGGTCACATTTCTCCTCTGCACAGCAGCACGGAAGACACAGGGCTCTGCCTCTCTCTCTTCCATTCTCCACTCTTGAGGGGCTGAATGGGCCACATTTTTCCAGGTCCTCCTTTGCATAAATCTCTCCAGGGTCTCCCCACAGCTTAGCCAGGTACCCCACTACAGGATGGCAGTTTTGAATGTGTGAGATGTCCCCAGAAGAGGGATCATTGAAGGTGATATGAAGATCCTGCATTAAATTAGAAAGCAAGAGAGCTGCTTATTTTTCCTTCCATATTCCTATTACTCTACATTACACGGGTCCGTGTTTGACCGTTTAGTCACTTTCTATCTTTGAACTCTCACAGCAACCCTAAATGGACATGAGTTCTATTCGTGAACCCGTATTCCTAATCTGGACAATGATAATACAAGGAGTTCAAGCCACTAGCCCAGGGTCAGGGGGCTGGGAAGTGGCACTGCTGGGTGTGAATCCTGTCAGCTTCTCAAGGGAGAGAGGTCAGTGATGAAGCTTCCCTATGTATGGCCCAGGTATGTTCATCTCTTCACTGATTGAAATCTTTAAACAAAACCAAGCATCAAGGTCAGTCCTAGAAGCAAAACAGAGACATAGAGGGATATGAATAAGCATACTTTGACGGGAGGGAGACAGGGCCTTGTGTCTTCCGAGTAGCTGTGCACAGGAGAAACGTGGCACAAGAACTGAGGAGGGGAAGGGGAAAGGGACAGGCAGTGCCAGAGATCCGAAGGTCGCATCCTCCGCCTGTCCTTTGCACACTACTCCCTTGCTATGCTCCCTGCTCCCACCAATCCAGACAGTTGAACAAGAGACTGGGGTTGCAAGGCTTAACTGTTGGCAAGGGGGTGTGCAGGCTTCGGGGTGTGGGGCGCACGCAGGTCAGGGTCTCGGGCCATGCAGAACGCCAAGGGTGGGGGAGTAGCAGGTAATCTCAAGGAATTGGGCAGACCGGGCAGGGTGAAAGAAGCAGCTAATCCGGGTGCACAACGCCTCCCGCGCGAGCCGGTGCGGAAGGCGGAGGCCAGCGGTGTGCACCAACCTGCACTCAGGGTGCTTTGCGCCCGGCACCTCTGCTGCACACAGCCCAGCCCAGGACTACTGGCGGCTTGGACTCAGCTGGTCCGGTGCAAGGGCGGGGCGGGGTCTCTGCTCCTGGCGCCTACCCCTGACTACAAAAGGAGCCGCCAACTGTTGCGCTTCACCACATCTTACACGTGTTCCACTCCCTCTTCCCTTCTCGCTTGGGAACTCCAGTCTCGCTTCGGGTTGCAATGGACCCCAAATGCTCCTGCGCCGCTGGTAAGGGACGCCCGGGTTCTGTGCCTTGGAATGCCAAATTCCCAGACACCACAGAGAGTGTCCCTGGGTTTGAGGAGGTCGCGTTTTGCGATCTGAGCTGAAGGTGACTCCTTTATTCTTCCTTGAGAAAGATTCTTCCTATTCTTTCCTCTTGGCCAAGCTCCTGAGAGCAGTTGCCCTCCTCCCTGTGCCTCTATGTCAGAGTTGAGGGTCTTGAGACTCAAGGCTGTCCTGCTCCACATCACCCCGTTGGTCAGGAGACTGCTGGCTGAGCCTCAATGCTCTAACCAGGCTCTGAGCCGCCGGATTGGATGGGAGGCATTGGATAGGAGGGGACATTGCCTTTTCGGGGTTCTTGACAGAATGTCAAAGTTGTAGTCTTCCTGGGCTGTGCCTGGAGCCTGGGACTTTCCTTTTGAATAAAAACAGGAGGGTGTTTGGCCTTCCCAGCATGAAGGGGTTTCTCTTCCTCTGTTGAGTGGGAAAGGAGCTCTGAGGGCTGGCCCTGCACAGACGAAGGGACACTGGACACTCATTGACCCACTGCTGTACCTTCTGCATCTCACTCACCTTTCACTGGCTTTTGCTCTTCCTTGCAGGTGTCTCCTGTGCCTGCCCTGGTTCCTGCAAGTGCAAAGAGTGCAAATGCACCTCCTGCAAGAAGAGTGAGTGCAGGGCCATCTCCAGGAATCTGGGGCTGTGGCTAAGGTTGGGAGGGAACCCAAGGTTGGCCCTGAGTGTGTGCTTCTGGGGAACTGGCCTTCCTTTGTCCCCCTAGGCCATCACTGCCTTTCCAGTCTTCTGCTCTGTCCAGGGTTCCTGTGGGGCTGGGCAGTCTCTCACAGGAAGACTCACCTCAACATCCACCAGTTGTCTCCTGACAAAGCCACACCATCCTGAACTAAGGATCCGCGGGTGCTGGGGTCTGAGCTGAGTTAGGCCTGCTGTTGGGACAGGGAGCTCCCTGGTCAAGTCTGCTGTGACCTCTGTCTCCCTTTTTCCCCAGGCTGCTGCTCCTGCTGCCCCCTGGGCTGTGCCAAGTGTGCCCAGGGCTGTATCTGCAAAGGGGCATCAGAGAAGTGCAGCTGCTGCGCCTGAGGTCGGGACTGCCCTGCTGTCAGATGAAAACAGAATGACACGTAAAATCCAGGATTTTGTTTTCTACAACCGCGACCCATTTGCTACATTCCTCTTGTCTGTGAAATATGTGAATAATAATTAAACACAGACTTGATTCTGGTTCTGGTTCCTGTTGTATTTTTTGGGAATAAGAGACTGGGGTGGGAGATTGAACTGGGAGATTAGAGACTGGACTCTGGATGGAAATGTGAGCGTCTAACAGTCTGAGTGCCTTCAGGCAAGCCCAGTTACATCACAGACCTCCATCTTCTGTAAAATGCACCTGCACTGTGCCGGATCATGCTTCCATATGAGCATGGAGACATACGCGATCAGCTCCAATCATGTTAAATGTGGCACAGGGACTTCTCCATTCCTCATGTTTATTCTCAGGTTTCCCTGACCAAGTTCAGTTCTTCAGCAGATTTTGGGCTTGAAAGTGACCACAGTGGGTGGATTCCAATGCCTGAGTTACATGAATCCTACACGGGGCTTCTCAGACTCCACGGCGAAGAGACAGTTTTCATTTTCTATCCATCCTAGATCTAAACCTTTGTAAATAAAGTAATATTAATTATGAAGATAATGAAACACAAAATATAGAACCCACGTTTTACATTTTACACACAAAAAAACTCAATAAATACACAAATAACAGAAAAATGGAAGATTTACAAACTCTGTACATATGTTCATGGATGATTTGCATTGCAGACTGGAAACAGCAGACTGGCCCCACTGTGGACCACACACCTTCAGCAGCACAGGCCAGGACATTCTCATGAGGAACCATCAGGCTTGGCCTAGCCAGCGTCACAGACAGCACACTCAGGACACTCGCTGAACCCTGAGAGCTCCCTGTTGGAACTTGGCTCTGAATCTTTGGAAATTCCTCTCAAGTTCAGGCTGAGGTTGTTCCTCTTTCAAGCTCCAGCCCTTGACTATTTCAAACCAGCATGCTCCTGGCAAGACACTGTGATTGTGGGTTGCAGATGAAGTTATTTTGGAATTTTGCTTTTGATTTCATCATCTCCACAATTGCTAATACTTTATTTACTGAAGTTCTCAGAACACAGCTATGGCAGATTGTGCAACTGTCTGAGTGTGGTGATGTTCCTCAGGAAGGAAAGATTTCTGGATGTCTTGTTGATGACAAGTTAGTCCCTCCATTTGTCGGGGGGATGCTATTTGATGTTCGATCCCTAAGGAGGAAGGTGAGTCTCCTTGCCTAGAAGTCAGGACCACACTTACCTGCTGCTTCCCTGTGAAGCGATTTCAGGAGGCAGCCAACACCTAGGGCATAGTTTCAGTTGTCAGGCAGTCCTAGTTCACAGCCCAGTCCACCACTTACTGGCTGTGTAGTTTGGGCAAGTCACCCAAACTCTCTGAGCATCTAGTGCCTCATTTGTAGAAAGGAGATTATTCTCAATGCAGGGATTAAATGAGAGAGTGGGCCGGGCACAGTGGCTCATCATGCCTGTAATACCAGCACTTTGGGAGGCAGAGGTGGGAAGGTTGTTTGAACCCAGGAGTTTGAGAACAGCCTGGGCAACATGGAGAAACCCCATCTCTACAAAAATTACAAAAATTAGATGGCGTGATGCCATACACCTGTGGTTCCAGCTACTCTGGAGGCTGAGTAGGGAGGATCACTTGAGTTCAGCATGTAGAAGTTGCAGTGAGCCAAGATCACGCCACTGTATTCCAGGTTGGGCAACAGAACAAGACCCTATCTCAAAACAAAACAAAACAAAAAACATAAACAAAGCAAAACAAAAAACAAAAACAGAGAGAGAGAGTGGCCTGGCAGCTGCCTAGGTTTTAATAAGCAATAGTGATTATGATCATTCTCTCTGCACTGACTTTCTTGGAAAAAGATATCATTAAATCCTAACTTGCTCTTGAAGAAAGGCTCATTGGTTTGGAAGCATTGCTCTGGATGGGATGCTGTGGAGGGGTTGCATCCCTGGCTGATCCAGTGCCAGGAGGAGTGTGGATGTCCTCCTGTAGAAAGTCCTCTGTGATAAGACACTGCCCCAACATTTGAACACACATAAAATCCTTTCCCATTCTTCATGTCATTTGACTTTCATGCAACTTGTTGAATGAAAGTCACAAGCTTCAGGACAGGGACAAAAAATATTCAGGGGCTGGCGTGCTTGAGTCATCTTCCAGAGGAATTAAACAACCTGCCCAATGCCACACAGCTGAGAAGGAAAGGGATGAATGAACCTATGGTACAGCAGGCCTCTGGCCCTGCCCACAGCTGGCAGATCATGCCATCCCTGGATGCCAAACCCTGTCCATCTCAGTTCAAAGCTATAAGGGACGTTGGAGATGAACAAATTTTGCTCTTGGCTTGACAGATAGCAACTGAAGCCCAGAGAGGTCACGGCTATGCACAGGGATCTGATCGCTAACTCAACGTGCTTCCACTGCTGCCTCCAGCCAGACATTCGGCGTCCTCATCTTTGTGTTGACTTGGTGGCATAGAGCACGGGGTAAGGACATGATGCTGCAGTCAGACTGTATGAGTATGTATCCCACCTCTGCCACTATGTGTGTGACACAACCTCTGTGTCTCAGTCTCATCAGCTGGAGTATAATAATATCTGGTTTGTAAAATTGAAAGTTTTGATGAATGTAAGGAACTTAAAATGGCACCTGGCCAGGGGTGAGTCATCTATAACATTAACTGCTCCTTTTTTTTTTTTTTCCTCATTACATACAGCATGGGGGATATTTATTTACTCACAGACAAAACAGCCAGGCCAGATATGCTCATTTGTGTATCCTGTTATTCTCATCTACTACGTGAACATGTGTCCTGTGATCAAAAGGGACATTTGCTCTTCCCATATAATATTAATCAACTCTAGGGACATAGAGATATAAGCAAGATTTTATGCCTCATGTCAGATAAAAAGAATCTCATTTCTGCACCCACAGTACTATATTTTACTTAACATATAACATGGAAGTGATTGATATTTTCTTGAATATTATTTTTTATTTAAAGCAAACACTTTTCCACCAGTGAAAATGAAAATCAGTTTTATTCCACACACAGAAGATAGTCAGAAAACACCAAGCACTGTGGCTCACCCCTGTAATCCCACCACTTTGGGAGGCCGAGGAGGCCAGATTACCTGCGGTCAGGAGTTCGAGACCAGCCTGGCCAACATGGTGAAACCCGGTCTCTACTAAAAATACAAAAATTACTGGGCATGGTGGCACGCGCCTGTAATCCCAGCTACTCTGGAGGCTTAGGTAGTAGAATTGCTTGAGCCCTGGGGACAGAGGTAGCAGTGAGCCGAGATCATGCCAATGCACTCCATCCTGGCCGACAGAGGGAGATTCCTTCTCAAAAAATAAATAAATAAATAAATAAATCTGTCAATAGAGAAGTGCTGACAACAGACTTGGGCCCAAGGAAGGCTTGATCTTGGACATCGTCTCTTAAGAGGCTGGCTAGATTCAAATCAGTGACAAGTTTTCAGCTCTGCAATGTTGAGCAAGTTACTTAAACTTTTTGTTACAGTTGTCAGATTAGTAAAACGGGTTCATAAATAGTATTTCCCATTAGGATTGTTGGGAGTGTTCAAACAATGAATGATTTAAAGAGGTCTGTCTCATTCTAAATGTTACATGATAAGAACATTGAAGAGAAATATCCACTTCTGTCCTTGATTGAAAGCAGGGTCTGCATGTCACCCAAAGTCATCCTCTTTGGAGGACATCCCTCATTTTTAAAACTGCCATCCTG
>NW_012100876.1:1833499-1834026 GCF_000951045.1 Mandrillus leucophaeus | reverse complement strand
TGTAGGGAAAGCTCTGTTCCCAGAAGTAGAAAGTGTACGAACCCAGAATTGCTTTCCATACAGCACTGACCCATTAGTACATTTGTTTTTTTTTTTAAATAAAATATGCTAATGATAATAAAAGTTGACTTTATTCAGGCTTGATTTTATTTTGTGTGGCTTGGAAAAAAGTGGCCTGATACCCAACAGAGCTGGGATGAGGGACTGCACTGAGAGTCCAGACTCCTGGGTGCTGGTAGCATGTCCTATCACCTTACACACTGAGTGCCTTAAGGCAAATCAGATTACCTGTCTCAGCTAAAAAATGTAAAAGCAGTATACATGTAGGCCGGGCACTGGTGTTCACACCTGTCATCCCAGCACTTTGGGAGGCCGAAATGGGCAGATCACAAGAGGTCAGAAGTTCAAGACCAGCCTGGCCAATGTGATGAACCCCCCCATCTCTACTAAAAATATAAAAATTAGCCACGAGTGGTGTCAGGTGCCTGTAATCCCAGCTATTTGGGAGGCTGAAGCAGGAGAATCAC
>NW_012100876.1:1831061-1833449 GCF_000951045.1 Mandrillus leucophaeus | reverse complement strand
CCTGGGGTAGTCCCAGAGAACTATATGAAAAGGAGGACACTGACAAGTGTGCCCGCCATCACCTCAGAGGAGGAGCATGGAGGGAAGAGAGAGAGGCCGACCCGTGGTCGCCATGTTCTGTATACAGAGGCAACGAGTTTGAGGGTCCTAGGTAGGAAGAGGTACAGGCAATGCAGGGGGAGGGCGAGGGAAAAGCAAAAGTCACCTCCACTGCCGTTCATCTGCGCAAGGCTCACTCGCTCTGCTCCCTGCTCCAGCCAGTGAAGAAGGTGAGCACGAGGATGGAGCTGTGCACGGACCCGGGAGAGTCGAAGCTGATGGTGACGGTGCAGGGCGAGAGGAGAGAAGGGGTTGGGGAAAGCGCGACCACCTAGGAATGGGAAATGGCCCTCAGGGTGGCAGGGACGGAGTACTTCTGGCAGCACAGTCCCTCCCGTGCGAGCGGGCACCAAAGGTGCAGACCCAGGGAGACCACCAAGCTGCACTCAGGGGACTGTGCGCCCGAACCCCCCACTGCGTACCGCCCACCCCAAGACCGCGGGCCCCGCGGATTCCGTGTGGTGGTGGGGGAGGGGGTGCTCTGCACCCGGCCCCCTCCTCTAACTATAATTGAACTCCCGGTTCCTAGAATCCACCACGCTTCCAACCTGCCCCACTGCTTCTTCGCCTCTCCCTTAGGAACTCCAGCTTCACCTCGCCTCGTCATGGACCCCAACTGCTCCTGCTCCACTGGTAAGAGATACCGGGTTTCGAGGCCTTAGGATCTCCATTTTCATTCCAGAGGATAGAATGTCCCCAAGGCAGGAGGGAGGTGCATTTTGAGCTCTTCCTAAAGTGAACTCCTTTACTTTGCACTTCTCGTGCTTTTTCCCCGTCAAGGGCCTTCATCACCACTTAGAACGCTGCCATCTTCCCAGAGCCTCCCATTTCTGAGAAGACTGAGGCTCAAAACTGCCAGGTCACCCAGATAGCCAGTGGGGTCCTGGGCTGGGACCCAGTGCTCTGTCCAGCATTAGAGCTGCCTGAGGTGGATGGGAGGCAGGAAGCATTGCCTCTAAGGGATTCCTGACAGAAGGCCTTGTGGAGTAAAATTAGGAGGGCGCCTGCCCGTCGGAGACTGTGTGGAGAAAAGATGGGGCTGGGCTTCCGTGTGTCTGAGCAGAACAAGATACCAGGTATCCCGTGCACTGAGCAGGAGGATGCTGAAGGCCTGCTCCTAACCCTGCACCACACTCACTGCTCACTGCCTTTTTCTCTTCCTTGCAGGTGGGTCCTGCACCTGTGCCTGCTCCTGCAAATGCAAAGAGCGCACATTCACCTTCTGCAAGAAGAGTGAGTGCGGGGCCTTCCCTAAGAATCTCAGGGCTGGGCTGAGTGAGAGGAGGGATCTCAGATTGTGCAGGCAGGAGCAGGCTCATCACTAGCTTCCCACATCCCCTGAAACGGATTCAGGATCAGAGCTGGAGGAACATTAGAGATGGTTGATTCCCAACCAATCTTCATTCTTAACAATGGGGAAACTGAGGTCACAAGGGGCACCAGCCGGCCAACCATAGACCTGATTCTTGAAGACTTTCCTCACTGAAGTGTATGATCCTGGAGAATTGTCCTTCCTTTGTCCGCACAGTCCCAGTCACTGCCTGTCCAGTCTTCTGCCCTGTCCTGGCTCAGTGGGGCTGAGCAAGTTTTTCATAGGAAGGCTCTCACTGCAAAGATCCACCACTGTCTCCTGACAGAGCGCACCGTCCGGAACAAAGGCTCCTCCCGGTCTCGGTGCGAGCTTGAGCCAGGCCCGCTGTTGGGGCAGAGAGGTGCCTGTTCAAGTCAGCTGTGACCTGTCCCTCTCCCCTTCTTGCCCAGGCTGCTGCTCCTGCTGCCCCGTGGGCTGTGCTAAGTGTGCCCAGGGATGTGTCTGTAAAGGGACATCTGACAGGTGCAGCTGCTGCGCCTGATGTAGGGAAAGCTCTGTTCCCAGAAGTAGAAAGTGTACGAACCCTTAATTGTTTTCCATACAGCACTGACCCATTAGTACATTTGGTTTTTCAAAAATAAAATAATAATAAAAGTTGACTTTATTCAGGCTCAGTTTTATTTTGTGTGCCTTGGACAAAAGTGACCTGATACCCGACAGAGCTGGGATGAGGGACTGCACTGAGAGTCCAGTCACGTGCATGCTGGTACCAGGTCCTATCACCTTTCACACTGAGTGCCTTAAGGCAAATCACATTACCTGTCTCAGCTAAAGAATGTAAAAGCATTATACATGTAGGCCGGGCATCGTGTCTCACACCTGTAATCCCTGCATTTTGGGAAGCAAAGGTGAGTGGATCACCTGAGGTCAGAAGTTCAAGACCAGCCTGGCCAATGTGATGAAACCCCCATCTCTAC
>NW_012100876.1:1830136-1830496 GCF_000951045.1 Mandrillus leucophaeus | reverse complement strand
TGTAGGGAAAGCTCTGTTCCCAGAAGTAGAAAGTGTACGAACCCAGAATTGCTTTCCATACAGCACTGACCCATTAGTACATTTGTTTTTTTTTTAATAAAATATGCTAATGATAATAAAAGTTGACTTTATTCAGGCTTGGTTTTATTTTGTGTGCCTTGGAAAAAAGTGGCCTGATACCCAACAGAGCTGGGATGAGGGACTGCATTGAGAGTCCAGACTCCTGGGTGCTGGTAGCATGTCCTATCACCTTACACACTGAGTGCCTTAAGGCAAATCACATTACCTGTCTCAGCTAAAAAATGTAAAAGCATTATACATGTAGGCCGGGCATCGTGTCTCACACCTGTAATCCCTGCA
>NW_012100876.1:1805208-1829561 GCF_000951045.1 Mandrillus leucophaeus | reverse complement strand
AAAGGAACTATCCGTCCTGAACTGCCCCATGTCACTCATGGAACTCTCGCTACCCCTGAGAGCTCCTTGTTCTGACTCGGCTCTGAATCTTTGGAAGTTTCTCCCAAGGTCAGGCTGCAGTCTCCTCCTTCAAATTCCAGCCCTTGGTTACTCCAGGCCAGCACAGTGAATAGGGAGGTGGAGCGAAGTGTCCGGCATTGTCCTGGCAAGCTGACTAGAGATAGCAACTGGGGCTCCCAGGTGAAGTATTTGACTCGGCCTCTGCAGGGGTGATGGCATATTCTGTAGTTTGAAGGGGTGTAGTGTGCACCGAGAAGGATGAGGACTGATCATTGCTACCAACAGCTGGTCCCTCCAGCTATCTGCTCAGGGAATTGTTATTTGAGGTTCAATCACAGGGAAGATGAGACAGGTGGCCCAGGAGTCAAGCCCTAGATGGGCTGCAGGTGCTCTTTGTGAAGAGGGAATTTCAGAAGGGAGCCTGGGCCAAGTGCAGGCTTTGGTGTCACACAGCTGGGTTCACAGCCCACTTCACTCCTTATGGGCTGTGTGGCCTGCACAAGTCGCTTAACCTCTCTGAGCCTCCATTTCCTCATCTGTATACAGCAGATTATATTTCCATGTAGGGATTAAATGGGACAGTGGCCTGGTACTAGTGGCCTAGGGCTTACTGAACAGTGTTATTATGATCATTTCTCCATGTGGACTTTCTAGACAGACAATCCTGTTAGCTCCCGTCAAGCTCCTTGGAAAAGGCCCATCTGCCTGCAAGTGTTAAGTGGACTGAAGTTGGAGATGGGTTTGGAGTCTTGCTGTTCTGGTCTCAAGGGCATGTGGATGACCTCCTGCACCAGCTCTCCAGGATCAGACACTGCTCCAGCATTCAGACAGAGAACAAGCCTTTCCCACCTTTCAGGTCATTTGATCTTCACACAAACCAGGGACACAGTGAATGTGCAGGGTTTGGTGAGATGGTGGTGTCTTCTAGAGGAGTTGTACTGTCTTCTAGAGGAGTTAAGCAATCTTCAAGGTCACACAGTTCAGAAGTAGAGGCATGAATGAATCTATGCTGTGGGTGTCCTCATGCCCTCGCCGTAGTGGAAGATCATGTTGTCCATGGATTCTAAGCCCAGCCCCTCACATTCCAGAGCTGGAAGGGCCCATGGTTAGTTAGCCCAATTGTGCCCCTGACTTGATAGCTGCGGAACTGAAGCCCAGAGAGGACATACAGCTATGCAGAGGCTCTGATTGCCAGCTCAGTGCTCTTCCCCCTGTGCCTCTGTGACAGAGTTAGTGTTCTCATGTGTCACATGACAGGGTGACATAGGGTTGTGGTTGAGGGAATTATCCTATGGTCAGCCTGTATGAGTGCCAATCCCAGATGTATTATCCTGTATACCTGGGTGAAACAACCTCTCTGTGGCTCAGTTTCCTGCCCTGTAAAAGTGGCAGAATATAATAATACATCATGTGCTGTATAAGGACATTTTAGTTATAGATGGACTACATATAGGACGGTGGTCCTATGAGGTTATAAGGTAATTATACTGTATCTTTCTATGTTTAGCTATGTCTAGATACACAAATACCACTGTGTTATAATTGCCTTCAGTATTCAGCAGAGTAGCATGCTGTATAGGTTTGAAGCTTAGGAGCAATAAGCCACATAGCCTAGGTCTGTGGTAGGCCATCATATCTAGGTTTGTTATTATACACTTTACACTGTTTGCACAACCATGAAATCACCTAACAATGCATTTCTCAGAATGTATTCCCATCACTAAGCAGCATATGACTGTAATGGGGTCTGACTTGTAGAAATACAGGATTTAATAGGTATAAAGAAATTAGAATGGTGCCTTGCACATGGCAAATCATCTATAATATTAACTATTATTTTGTTATTTTTATTCGTGGTTGGTATGGCCTAACTGCTTGTGTGCCTCCAGTATTCATATGTGCAAATCTAATTTTCAGTGTGTTGGTATTGAGATGGTGCATTTGGGAGGTGACTGAAATAAGAGGACCTAGTGTTTATGAATGGGATTAATAAGAAAGGCCTGAGGGAGCTTGTTTAACCCTTTCCACCATGTGAAGTCCCCAGCAAGAAGGAGACATCCATGAGGAACAGGGCCCTCACAAGACTCCAAATATGCTGGTGCCTTGACCTTGGACTTCCATGCCTCCAGAACTGAGAGAAATATATTTCTGCTGTTTTAAGTTACCCAGTCTAAGGTATCTGGTTATGACAGCCCAAACATCTCAAATAATGGCATAGTTGACATTTTTACTCCAGACAGAAAAGCCAGGCCTAGTATTCCTGTGTGTCCTCTGTCTTTCTCATCAGCCACATGAGCATTGACCTGTGGTCCGGACAGGGTCCTGCACTCTTCCCACAAAATAGGGATTCACACCAGCAATATAAAGCCATGAGCAAGACAGTCCCTGTCCCCATGACAGAAACGGAAGGATGCCTGCCAGTTCTGCTACTACCTGCACCAATATGTGAGTTAACTTTTTCTTTCAAATGATTCCTATTTGCTTAGAGATATTTAGATGAAAAGCAAACTCCTTACCACTACTGAAAAAAGAATTAGTTTAACTTCCAGACGTAGAAGGTTGCCATCAAATTATGCTTATTCATATTCCCTCTGCATCTCTGTTTTGCTTCCAGGACTGACCTTGATGCTTGGTTTTGTTTAAAGATTTCAAACAGTAGAGAGATAAATATACCTAGGCCAAAGGGAAGCTTCATTATTGCCCTGTCTCTCTTGGGACGCTGACCGGATTCAGACCTAGCAGTGCCACTTCGCAGCCCTCTGACCCTGGGCTGGTGGCTCGAGCTCCTTGTATTGTCGTTGTTCAGATTAGGAATATGGGTTCATAAATAGAATGCATATCCCTTTAGGGTTGCTGTGAGGGTTCAAAGATGCAAAGTGACTAAACAGGGCCTAACACAGATTAATGTTATGTAGAGTAATAGGAATATGGAAGGAAAAATAACCATGTTTCTTGCATTTAAATTTAACCCAGAACCCGCATATCACCTAAAATAATCCCTTTTCTGGGGGCATCCCACATTTTCCACACTGTCATTCTGTAGTGGGGTGCCCGGCTAGGCTGTGGGGAGACCTGGAGAGTTTTATGCAAAGGAGGACCCGGGCAAATATGCCCATTCAGCCTCTCAAGAGTGGAGAATGGAAGCACGGGGGCAGAGCCCTGAGTCTGTTCTGTCCCTAAACATAAGAGAAATGTGGCCAACAGACCGAGGCGGGGACGGGGACAGGGACCGGCAATGCAGGAAATCCGAGTGTCATATCCTTGGCCTCTCATTTGCACACTGCTCCCTCGCTATGCTCCCCTCTCCTGCCGATCCAGGGACGTGATCCAGGGGCTCTGGGAAATGCAAAGCTACACACAGTGGAGCGGGGGCTGGGGGTGTGTAGACGGCTGGGATTCCAAGTTTCCTGGCACTTCTAGGAAAGGGAGAAGCAGGCAATGCCAGGGAAATTGGGAAGGGCAGGCAGGACGCCAGGGACGCCACGTACCGCCAGATTCACAATAAGCTGGGTCAAAAGTTCGGGCCCGGCGGTGCGCCCGGCTCTGGGCTCACGGGGTGGTGCACCCGGCCCAGGATTGCTGGCGGTGCAGACTCAGCGGGGGCGGGTGCAAGGACTGGGCGGGGCCTCTGCGCCCGGCCCGCTTCCCGTGCTATAAAGGGAGCCGCCGGCCCCTGGGTTCCACACCCCTTTCGTCTGTCCCGCTGCGTGTTTGCCTCTTCATTGGGAACTCCTGCTTCTCCTTGCCTCGAAATGGACCCCAACTGCTCCTGCTTGCCTGGTAAGGGACACCTGGCTCCACGCCTTGGGATGCGCGTTTCCCAGCCACAGTACAGACTATTCCTGGGTTTGAAGAAGTCGCATTTTAAGTTCTGAGCTGAAGGGGCTCCTTTATTTCGTTAGGTGCTTTCTTCCCGATCACGTCTCTGAGACCACTTCCCTCCTCCCTGTGCCTCTAAGTCAGAGTTGAAGGTACTGAGGCCCAAGGTTGTCCTGCTCCATGTCACCCAGTTGGTCAGGGCGCTGCTGGCTGAGCCCCAGTGCCCTGACCAGGCTCTGAGCAGCCAGAGTGGATGGGAACGCGGGGGACTGTTGCCTCTTCGGAGTTCAGAACAGAAGGTCCTGGCCTCCCCGCTTCTTAGGCTTCCTGGGCTGTGTCTGGAGCCTGGGACCTTGCTTGTGGGGTAAAAGCAAGAGGACACTTGCCCTTCCCAGAATGAAGGGAGAGGAGATGGGGTTCTCGCCCTCTCCCCTGAGTGGGAAAGGAGCTCTGAGGGCTGGTCCTGCAGCACAGAGGAGCGGGGACTGAAGCGTTATTGACCAGCTGCTGTACCTTCCGCATCTCACTCACCGCTCACTGCCTTTTTCTCTTCCTTGCAGATGGTTCCTGTGCCTGTGCCAGCTCCTGCAAATGCAAAGAGTGCAAATGCACCTCCTGCAAGAAGAGTGAGTGCGGGGCCTTCCATGGGAATCTGGGGGATGGGCCAAGTTAGAGCAGGGAACCCAGAGTTCTGCAGGCAGGGGCAGGCCTATGACCAGCTTCCCCAAACCCCTCCCTCAATACCTGATTCAGAATCAGACCTCAAAGTGCCTTAAAAATGGGTGAATCCCAGTCTCTTATTACCAAACTAGAAACCAAGGCCCAGAGAGGTTACCAGGTAGTGTTGGGAACAAAGCTGGAATGTGAATCTAGGTCTCCTGCCTCCTGATGCAGCCTTCTTAACCTTTCTGGGTCCTGAAGCGCTTAAGGCCCTGGATCTTGGAGACCCCGGGTGATTTGGAACCTGATGATCCAGCCCTTTCCTGCAGAGGCAGCCCAGAGCTTCCCTGGCCTTCCCCAGAACTGCTGTGTCAAGGGTTTGCCCCCTGTCTGATTATGAAGATTTTCTTCATTTAAGTGTAGGTTTTGAGGAACTGGCCTCCTTTTGTTCCCATACCTGTCCAGTCTTCTGTCCTGTCCCGGACTCAGGTGGGGCTGGGCAGCTTTTTCATATAAAACCCTTATCCCAGAGATCCACCAGTTCTCTCCTGACAAAGCCATGCCATCCTGAAATGATGGTCCTCTGGGGCTGGAGGCAGGGCTTGAGCCAGGCCTCTGTTGGGGCAGGGAGGTGCCTGATGGAGTCTGCTCTGACCTCTCACTCTCCCCTTCTTCCCCAGGCTGCTGCTCCTGCTGCCCTGTGGGCTGTGCCAAGTGTGCCCAGGGCTGCATCTGCAAAGGGACATCGGACAAGTGCAGCTGCTGTGCCTGATGCTAGGACAGCCCTGCTCTCAGATGTAAATAGAGCAACCTGTATAAACCTGGATTTTTTTTTTTTTTGGTACATCCCTGACCCGTTTGCTACATCTTTTTTTCTATGAAATATGTGAATGGCAATAAATTCATCTAGACGATTCTGGCTCCGGGCGCCTCATTTGTCGTTGGGTATATGGCACTTGGTTCCAGTTGGGTTGTAGGAAACCCAGATTGTGGGGCATTTCAGACAGGGGACCATGGCAGTGGGGGTCTGTGTGCAAGGTTCCTGCAGTCCTGCCTGGCCTTGGCTCTCCTTTGTGAACTGTGTTAAACTAGGGGGTTTATTCTACCACCCTCTAGCAACAGTTAACAGGTAGTAGCTGCCCTTTTTGTGTAGCTGTGACACGGCCTATACTCACCGGCCACCTATGGTGCACCTACTGCATACACAGTGAGGCATGGGGTTCTCAGTAGTGAGGGGAACAGGGAGCTTATGGACTGCTGGGGAGAGAGAGAATGATAGAATAAGGAATCTTGTAAAGGAGAAGGTGCTGTGACTGAATGCACTTGAGGTGAGCCTGAATGAAGAACTCTTTCCACTGGGATCTGAGAGCTGCATTCCTGCAGAGGGCACAGCTCCAGCAAAGGTCCGGAAGTGGGGAACAGCCTGGCACTCAGAAGGCGGGTGTGTGATTGTGTGAGGGGAGAAGCCCATGTTCCCTTTGGAGAGGGGAGGGCAGAGGCCACATGCCTCATTAATCTGAAGGACGGCCTCACTCAGCACAGCTGAACCACTTGGAGAGGCTGGAAAAGTGCTCAAGCTGGTATTCCACTTCCCCCACCCCTGCAGCCCCATTTCTGATTTGTTTAGGGCTAAGCAGGCCCAGGGAACCTACCTTTTACTTTTTAGTAAGTACCTAGGGTTGCAACCCACTGAAGCAGTCACACGGAATTATTTGGTGAAATAAAATGGCCTCTGCCAGTTCCTCTCTGGTCTCAGGACCAGGAGGTATTTTCCATCCCAGCTGGTATTTGGAGCAACTCTCCAACATGTGGCTGCCTGTCCTGGTGGCTGAGGGAACCTGGAGGTGCCCAGCTTCTGGCTGGCTGTGGAGGGAAAGGCTGGCAAGCCTCACCAAGCAGTGTGGCAAGTGTCTTCATGGAGACCAAACCAAGCTCAGAGGGCAGATCTGAGCCTCCTTGAGGGCTCATGCTAGGGAAACACCACCTCATTGAGGTTGGGCTGGTGTCTGAGGTGCCATTCTCTGGGGAGAGAATCTGGCAGGGACCTCATAAGGCATGGGCAGGAGTGTGATGTGGGCACCGCCCTGTTTGAGATTTGGTCCAGAAGCCCCGGTACCAGAGTCACAAATGCACCCAGCCGTTGCTCTTTCATAACTCTGTTTTGGGAAATTGCAGCTGCCAAACCTCTCAAGGGATAGGTACAAAATGTTTTTGCCAGGTCTGACAAACACGATCATTCAACTCACGACTTCTTTTCCAAGTCATGTGTGAAGTGGCATCCTGTTCCATCCATCACCCCCAGTCCTGAGCCCCATCTTCCTTGGGGCTGGGTGGGGCATGATTATTGTGGATGTCTGTTGGAAAGATTAATTTACAGTCATTCACATTTTTTTTGATGTGGCTCTTATTGGAATGCCTTGTTTAATTTCCAGAAGCTTCAGTGTCAAGCACACCATCATGAAACAGCCTGGTAAAGCAGTTAAGGGCGTCAGCTCTGGAGCCAGGCTGCCTGGCTAGACCCATAGCTCCATTAGTTGGGAGAATTACGTCGTCTCTCTGTGCCTCACATTTCTTAACTGCAATGTGGGGACAATAATAGGACCTACCCCATAGGGTTGTGGTGAGGTTGAATGTGGCTAGCACTGTCCCTGGAGCATATCAAGTCCTCAGTAAGTGTGGGCCAGGTTTGGTGTCTGACAATCAGTAGGCGATCCATAAATGTTATCTACGTAATTTGATGAGCACTTATGGGACCCCCTTCAGTATGTAAACCATTGTACTGCCCACAGAAAGGTAAGATAATAGATAAATAAGACTCAATTCCCTTGCTGGAGATCTTATTTAAGTCTCTGTTGAATTCAGGGAGCAATTATTTACCACTGCAAGATGCAGCTGCTGGGCTGGGACAGAAAGCCACATGGGGGCTAAAGATTTCTATCTCCAGGAGAAGGACCCATTTCATGCTGACTCTGGGATAGGCTGGGCGTGAGACAGGCTAAGACAGAGGTATGGATGCTTTGGGAGAAGAATGTGATTTAGCCGGGCCAGGGGAGTAGGAGAAAAACATTCACTTGCCTGGGCACAGTGGCTCATGCCTGTAATCACAACATTTTGTGAGGCAGAGGAGGGCAGATCGCTTGAGCCCAGGAGTTTGAGACCAGCCTGGGCAACATGGCAAAACAACGTCTCTACAAAAATAAAAAAAGAATAAATTAGCTGGGCACGGTGGCATGCACCTCTAGCCCCAGCTATTCAGGAGGCTGAGGTGGGTCGATCACTTGAGTCTAGAAGGTCGAAGGTACAGGGAGCTGCGATCGTGCCACTGCACTCCATCCAGGGTGGCAGAGCAAGACCCTGTCTCAAAAGAAAAAAAGCCAGATTATTTGGTAGACATGGGGGTCTCACCACGTTTCCCAGGCTGGTCTCAAACTCCCAGACTCAAGCGATCCACCCACCTGAGCTTCCCAAAGTGCTGGAATTACAGGCGTGAGTCACCGCGCCTGGCTTAATTTTTTAAAAAACTTATCACCAAATGGTCAAGACAGGGATGTTGCTGAAAATGTCAGACTCAAATTTTGATAGCAGCAAGAATAATTTCTTTGAGGGGGAAATAGATGATGAGGAAAGTATGATTTTTGACACTGGTGCCAGTTAAAGATGATCCAAATATAGAACAAGTGTTCCTTCAACTTCTGATATCAAACCGGAGAAATCTAAGAAACATAATAAAGTTCATCTACCTCAAACAAATAAACAATTCACAGCTCCACAAAAGCTAGATGCAAAATACCAGTCTTTCCCTTGCCGACCATTTTGCCTCCCCTTAATAAGTTGTGTCAGGAGACACAACTTGGTGGAACTGGTGTCAACAACGAGGTTTGACTCCTAATGGCAAGAAAATAGAAGTTTATCTGAGGGCCAGGCATGGTGGCTAATGCCTGTAATCCCAGTGCTTTGGGAGGCTGAGGCTGAGGTCAGGAGCTCAAGACCAGCCTGGTCAACATGGTGAAACCCCATCTCTACTAAAAATACAAAAAAACAAGAAACAAAAAACTAGCCAGGCATGGTGGTGTGCACCTGGAGTCCCAGCTACTCGGGAGGCCGACGCAGGAGGATCACTTGAACCCGGCAGAGGCTACAGTGAGCCAAGATCATGCCACTGTACTCCAGCCTGGGTGACAGAGCAAGACTCCATCTAAAAAAAAAAAATAGTTTATCTGAGACTCCATAGACACGCGTACCCTGAACAACAGCAAGATATTCCTGAAATGTCACAGGACACCAGATTACAGCCATGGTCGAGGAAACGCAAGGCAGCGACCGAGGGAGCAAGGCTTCAGAAAAGTCTTGAGATGGATGAGAAAGCAGAAGAGACTAATACATTTGAACATTTGAAGTGATAACTTCAGCTCAGGAAGCCGTGTTGGCATCATGGGCAAGAATTGCTGTGAGAGCTGTTCAGCCTAAGGCTGTGAATTCATGTTCTATTTCAGCTTCTGTTGAGGCCTTTTTGATATAAGCGTCTGGTGTTGGGTGTCGTGTGGTCCATGGCAGAATTATCTCGGCAGACACAAAGGGTTGGGTACACCTGCAGTTTCATGCAGGTCAGGCCTGGGTGCCTACCACCGATAGGAGGATGATTTGTCTCTTCTTGTTACCTGCCTGCATTTTCCCATCCCTATGCGTTGAAGATAATATGTTATGTGCTGACTGTGCTAAGAGGAATAAGATAATGAAAAGATAAATGACAATGGAGAAGCAGCAGCAACCTGTTTGAATACAATGTACTAGAGAAGGAGAGATATACTTTCACACCATGCAACATACTATGAAGGAATGGAAGCAAAGACAATTTGAATGAATCCTTGTGATCTACAAAGCAAAATCATAGTGAGTAGGCCTCCACAGTGAAGATGGTTGACTAGTGACACAGCGTCATCTAAAGAGCTCCACAGAAAGTGAGTCTGAAAACCCATTAAAATAAAGTCACAGCAATTGGCCTTAATAAAAACAAAAACAATCCGGGCGTTGTGGCTCAAGCCTGTAATCCCAGCACTTTGTGAGGCCAAGGTGGGTGGATCACCTGGGGTTAGGAGTTTGAGACCAGCCTGGCCAATATGGCGAAACCCAGTCTCTGCTAAAAATACAAAAATTAGCAGGGTGTGGTGGCGCGAGTCTGTAATCCCAGCTACTCAGGAGGCTGAGGCAGAAGAATTGCTTGAACCCAGGAGGCGGAGGTTGCAGTGAGCCGGGATCGCACCATTGTACTCTAGACTGGGCGGCAAGAGTGAGACTCTGTCTCAAACAAACAAACAAAACAAAACCCATTTACTCATTCATTCATTCATTCATTCACACGATCACATCTTGGCCACAGCAGATAGAGCTTTGATGGGTGGGCTGGACAAGCAGGAGGCTAACTCTTCTGGAGGGGGCTGTCCCGACACTGCCCGATGTGAATGGTGAAGGCAAAGTGAACCACTCAGATCCTCTCTTCTGAGAGACCTGAGGGGCTAACAGGGCTGCCAGAGCTCGTGATATAACTGGAGCTGCATCATGAGAATACTAAAAAACCCACCCTGAATAGTAGCCATGAGGACAATTAAACCAAACCACATGCCTGCTTTTCCATGGGAACTGCTATATATCTCAGTCCTCTAGGGACCCAGAGAGGCTGAACATCTGCTGACAGGGCTCCCAATGATACCCACCTCCCTTTGAATCCTGAAAACAAACTCTATCAGTCAGGGTTCCTTGGACACAAGCAACAGAAATGGATTCTAGCTAAATTAGGTAAAACAAATTCATTGGAAGGATACTGGGGATCCATGGAGTCAACTAGAAGGATGGAGAACTAGGCTCAGAAAATGGGTGGTTGCTGTGAGTGGTCAGGTAGCAGGTCATGTCACAGGAGCAACCCGGCTGGGCTGCAGCAGTTTGCACAGCTATCACCACTGCTTCCGCTGTCCCCAGATGCCCACACCACTGCCATTGGCCACTGGTACTGTGAATGAGTTCTAAACTATTCATTGAATTCTTTACCTCCAGCTTAGGATTCAAAGTCTCAGGAAGTCCACTGGCTGGCAGTGGGGAGGAGAATCTGGCCACCTTCAGGTTCCCTAGTGGGACATAGGACCCTGCACACCCTGAGACTCAGCCTGTGGAGTTTCTTCCTAAACCAGGAAGAGTCTTTGCAGAAGATCAATGAGTCATTGGGGAAAATTTAATAAAGGGGTTGTTTACAAAGGAGCAGGAAGGATGAAAAGAAATGAACAAAAGATGCAAAGACTCCCAGGCCTGCAACACTGGGGAGCAATTGCCAGGCCCAGGCATGGCTACCCCTGGAACCCAGAGAAAGTAGCTGCAGGAGAGGATGTCCCAATGGGAGCTGTGACTCTCAGGTTGCCACTCAACTTGGTGAAGAGGGAGTCCATTCGGTGACCTCCTCTCCATTCTGTGACCTCCTCTTCTCTCCCATCTCCTGCCAATGCGCTCATTGGCTGAACCCAAACAGATGCTAGCCCTACCGCTCCCTCCCTCTCTCTGGGTGGTGGGAGGAGGGTGGAGAGTGGGTCTAGAAAATACTCAGCACACCGCAAATAGAGTATGTCCTGTCACTAAAGGCCCTGTGCATCTCTTCCTTACACCCTGGGAGAATGGAACTAATCTAAAGACAAATACAGCTTAAGGGGTTGGAGGGGGTCAGGGGTGATGGTGGAAGCAGGAGTCAGGGTGGGGTGGAGGTGGTGCAGGCATTTGAGGGCTCTCAGAATGCCTGTCTGCAGATGTGGCTGAGCAATTCTGCTCAGAGCCCTGTGAGGAGTGGAGGTTGGGGGGAGAACATGAATCACACACCTGTGTGTCCCCATGGGATGCTTACCTGGTTCCATTTGTGGCATCACAATACCTACTAAACCACGTTTTTTTCCCTTCTTTCCAGATTTCTTTTCTTTTTTCTTAATTTTAGGTTTGAGGGGTACATGTGAAGGTCTGTTACATAGGTAAACACGTGTCATGGGGGTTTGTTGTAAATATTATTTCATCACCCATGTATGAAGCTCAGTTTCCAATAGTTATATTTTTTGCTTCTCTCCCTCCTCCCCTCTCAAGTAGGTCCCAGTGTCTGTTATTTCCTTCTTTGTGTTCATAAGTTCTTCTCATTTAGCTCCCACTTAGAAGTGAAAACATGCAGTATTTGGTTTTCTGTCCCTGCTTTAGTTTGCTAAGGATGATGGCCTCCAGCTCCATTCATGCTCCCGCAAAAGGCATGGTCTTGTTCTTTTTTATGGCTGCATAATATTCCCTGGTATATATGGACCACATTTTCTTCATCCAGTCTGACACTGATGGGCATTTAGGTTGATTCCATGTCTTTGCTATTGCAAATGGTGCTGCAAGAGCCACCTTTTCAGGGTAATCCCTGGGGCCATCCCTGGCTGGCCGAAGCACCATATCCACCTCCTGCCCTGGGTAAAGCTGTGAAGTCAGCGAGGCTGGCCCTAGTTCCCCTCACCCTTATCAGCCATCCTTTCTGGCCCCCTCCACCCTCCACAGACACAGATTATCCCTCCCTGCAGAAACCCACAACTCTTCTGTGCAGGGAGTGGGAGGCTAGGTTGGGATGGAAGGGTTGGCTGCTTTTCAGGGGTCAGAGCCCCTCCCTCCTCTGAGCCTCTGCCTCTGCTGGACAGACTTGGGGATTCTTGAGTCCGCATGGGAGGAAGCAGAGACAAGGCTGGGAAGCTGTTGTTGTCACCCAGGCCTAGGTGATATGAAGGACTCAGTGGTCTGGTCCCCTGGGGATTCCAGAGACAGCCTCACAAAGCTGGGGTACAGACCTGCACCCCATCACCAGCCACCTGGGCCTGTCCAAAATATCATTTCCATCCTGGGGTGGGCGTACCCCCTCAAACCTGGGCAAGGCTAAGCCAGAACCTACACCAGGAGGTCAATAAGCTTGGTTCTCCCAGCCTGGGAGAGTTTGCCAGCATCAGTGGTCTCAGAGAGACAGGGCAATGCTTCACCCAGAGAAGTGACTCTCTGGGGTGCATTTGGGCGGGCATGGGCATTGGTTAAGTTTGACTGTCTGGTATCCATCTCCCCAACTTACTTTAGGGGAATTCCCCCGCCTCCATTGGGCACAGCCTTGATGGGAGGGGAGAGCCAGGAGCTGGCTTCAGCTATAAAAGCTGGAGGGCCAGAATCTCGTTCACCAGGGAGCCTCAGTCGATTGGATGTTCCCTTTGGGAACTCTGAGACGTGGGGTAGAATGTGTCTCCAAGGACACCCATCAGAGGTGCACACCCCAACCCCACAGCATTTGCCCCTACAGCCCCCACCTTTTACTTTACCCATCCAGTAAATGACCCTTAGCTTAATTCTTTTTTTTTTTTTTTTCTGAGACGGAGTCTCCCTCCGTCGCCCAGGCTGAAGTGCAGTGATGTGATCTTGGCTCACTGCAACCACCACCTCCCCGGTTCAAGCGATTCTCCTGCCTCAGCTTAATTTTATTGCTTGCAACCAGAGTCTGCACAGACATCCCTTTGGTGGGAAAGGTGTTGGCGTGAAGGGGCTTTCTCCATGGCATCACAGGGCCATCCACTGTGACCAAGCAAGACTGCCCTCACCTGACATCCAGGGCCTGAGACTCTGAGGGCGGAACTGGATGGGGAACTGGATATCACGTCTCATCCTGGGGCAACGTTCCTTCTTGCCTGGGCCTGTGAGACACACCCTTGGGTGAGCAGGTAGGCGGTTCCTGCCCTTGGGGCCTGCCACTCTCAGGCCTGGGAAAACTTACTTTCCTGGCAAGGATTCAAAGTTTGTAACAGTCCGAACTGGCTCTTCAGAGTCTGGTGGATCACATGGGCTGAATCCCGGGTATGAACGAAAATGCCGAGGCCAGGCGCGGTGGCTCACACCTGTAATCCCAGCACTTCGGAAGGCCGAAGCAGGCAGACTACTTGAGGTCAGGAGTTCGAGACCAGCCTGGCCAACATGGTGAAACCCTGTCTCTGCTAAAAATATAAAAATTATCTGGGCGTGGTGGGATGTGGCTGTAATCCCAGCTACTACGGAGGCTGAGACAGGTGAATTGCTTGAAGCCAGGAGACAGAGGTTGCAGAGAGCCGAGATCGTGCCGCTGCACTCCAGCCTTGGTGACCTGGGTGAAACAGTGAGACTCTGATTCAAAAAAAGAAAAAGCCAAGCCAAAATCCCCAAGGCAAGCTCCCCTAGAGGGAAAGAGGCCAAAGAGGACATATGTGCAGGGCCCTCAGCACCCCTGACTCCCCTCTAGCACACCCACCCCAGTATGGACCCTTGCTTCTCATGGAGGAGGGGATGATAAGAAAAGGCTTAGAGATGGGAAAGAGTCTTGTCTGATCAAGAGGGTTAAGGGACAAGGAAACAATGTGACTGGGGGTATTCATTTATTAATTCCTGGCTACTTCCATTGTGCTGGGCCTGTGACAAGGACTTATTAATAACAGCGAATAAGATAATCCTTGCCCTCCTGGGGTTCTTAGTCTATGGCATGAAGACAGCGGAGTCAAGAACACAAATAAATTCAACATAGAGGGAAAGAAGGCAGTGTGGCATCAAACCAGCTCCCGTCACTTCCCACCACCCCATAAACTCCCACTATCCCCCCTGCTATGGGTCCAAATCACCACCTGCTTCTCCTGGATGACTGCTCCAGCTTCCAACCTGCTCTCCTTAGTCTGTCCTTGCTATCTGAAGCCTACTCTCAGCCCAGAAGCTAAAGGGATCTTCTGCTCCCTCTATGGGAAATTATGCTCCTTAAGGGCAAAGACCTACATAAATTATTTGGAATTCCTTTATACAGGAGGTTTTTTTCTTCTCCTTTATTTGTAGGAGCTTCACTGGTCCCTGTCTCACTTCGTGTGAAAGTCAGAGTCCTTACAATGGCCCTCAGGGCTGAAATAGAACCTATGGATCCATATCCTGTCTTGATACATTGGAATTTTAAATTTCTGCAGATCAGATGGGTCCAAAATGGTATCTCGTTGTGACTTTAATTTGCATTTTCCTGATCACTAATGATATTTATTAGTGATCTTCATATATTTATTACCATTTATGTAGTTCCTTTTCTGAGAAATGCCTGTCCATATCTTGTCTAATTCAAAAAAATTTACTAGGCCGGGCATGATGGCTCATGCCTGTAATCTCAGCATTTTCAGAGTCCAAGATGGGCAGATCGCTTGGACTCAGGAGTTTGAGACCAGCCTGGGCAACATGGCAAAACCCTGTCTCTACAAAAAATATAACAACAACAAATTAGCCAGGCGTGGTGGCATGCACATGTGGTCTCAGCTATTCGGGAGGCTGAGGTAGGAGGATTATTTTAGCCCAGGAGTTTGAGGCTGTAGTGAGTCGTGAGGGTGTCACTGCACCCCAGCCTAGCTGACAGAGCAACAGAGCAAGACCTTGTCTCAAAAAAATTAAAAATAAATAAATAAATAAATAGGCCGGGCACGGTGGCTCAAGCCTGTAATCCCAGCACTTTGGGAGGCCGAGACGGGCGGATCACGAGGTCAGGAGATCGAGAACATCCTGGCTAACACGGTGAAACCCCGTCTCTACTGAAAAATACAAAAAAACTAGCCGGGCAAGGTGGCGGGCGCCTGTAGTCCCAGCTACTCGGGAGGCTGAGGCAGGAGAATGGCGTGAACCCGGGAGGCGGAGCTTGCAGTGAGCTGAGATCCGGCCACTGCACTCCAGCCTGGGAGACAGAGCAAGACTCCGTCTCAAAAAAAAAAATAAATAAAAATAAATAAAAATAAATAAATAAATAAATAAATAAAAATCACCAAAGTCCAATGCTATTCAGATTTTCTCAATTTCTTGCCTAATGCCTATTTTCTGTTCCAGAGTCCCATCCAAGATACCATGTAGTTTGTGGGTCTCCATAGGCTCTCCTGGGCTGTGATCATTTTGTCAGATTCTCCTTGCTTTGGTAACCTTGACAGTTTTGAGGAGTCCTGGGCAGATGCATTGTGGGATATCCCTCTGCTGGAATTTGTCTGATGTTTTCCTCATCCTTAGACTGGAATTAAAGGTTTCTGGGAAGAAGGCAACAGGGTCTTCCTCATCACGTAGTATCAGTGGTATAATACTATCGATATGACTCATCACTATTGATGTTGACCATGATAACCTCGCTGAGCTAGTGTTTGTCTGGTGTCTCCACTGTGAAGTTACTCTTTTTTTTTTTTTTTCCTCCTGTTTCCATTTACATGCTGTATTCTTTGGAAAGAATAGGCTATGGGCTAGGCACGGTAGCTCATGTTGGTAATTCCAGCACTTTGGGAGGCCGAGGCAGGTAGGACCGCTTCAGCTCAGGAGTTCAAGTCCAGCCTGGACAACATAGCAAGACCTCGTCTCTAGTAAAAATAAAAATAAAAAAATTAGCCAGTTGTGGTGGTGCATACCCAAAGTCCCAGCTACTCAGGAGCCTGAAGTGGGATGACTGCTTGAACCTGGGAGATCAATGCAGTAAGCCCTGATCACACCACTGCACTCCAGCCTGGGTGACAGAGTGAGACCCTGTGTCAAAAAAAAAAAAAAAAGTCACTATGTACAGCCCACACTTAAGGAATGGGAAGTTATGCTCCTTGAGGGCAAGGACCTACATAAATTATTTGGAATTCCTTTATACATGAGATTTTTTTTCTTCTCCTTTATATATTCAATTGTTTAGTTATATCAGAATGGATTCATGGATATGTATTCTATACTTTGGGTTATAATCCAGTATTAGTTTATTGTATTGCTCCAGTTGTTCCAGCTTTGGCAACTGGGGGCTCTTTCAGGTGGCTCCTGTGTCCCTTTGACATATCCCTATCCTTGTGGACTATCTTTTTTTTTTAGTACTTCATTACTTTCTGTTTGCACCCATTTTTCTATGAGTTACTTGTATGACTCTTATTGCAACATTGATGTTCTTTATATATGTTTGAATTGCATCCCTCACATAACTGAGTCCTTTCATGGGCAAAACATCTTACTTTTATTTGTTTTTATTTTTACTTTTATTTTTTGAGATAGGCTACCACTCTGTCACCCAGGCTGGAGTGCAGTGATGCCATCAGGGCTCACTGTGATGGCAGCTGCCACCACTCCAGATGGCCTGCTGTTGCCATCACACGGGCTGCACACTCCACAGATCAATCAGGAGTCCCACCCTCCTGGTTGGGGCTGCAGCCACCCAAATTGTGGCTGCAGATCCAAGCCACCTTGTGTTCTTAGGGGGCCAGGAGCAGGCAGGAGTTCTGCCCCCCTGGATGGGGCTGCAGCCACCCAAGTTGTGGCTACAGACTCAGGCATCCCTGCACTCCTGGGGGACCAAGAAGGCCCCCCCATGACCTTACAGGCTCAGAAGTGTCTGCTCCCACTGCCTGGCTGCAGTGAGCCATGATTATTGCCACTGTACTCCAGCCTGGTGACAGAGGGAGTACAAAATACAAAGCAAAACAAAATATAAAAACAAAAACAAAGATATCCCAAAACACCCAAAAAAGCCAGAAAACCTAGAGCAATTCTCTTTAAAGTCAGGAATGAGACAAAGATGCCCACTGTCACCTCCTATCCACATTCTGTTGGAGGTCCCAGCCAGAGGAATAAAAAAAGAAAAAGAAATTAGAAACATAAAGATTGGAAAGAGAGGAATAAAATGTCATTATTTGCAGGTAATGCATTCATTTACATAGAAAACCAAAAGAATATACATTTAACTTGTTAGAAATAATAGAAGCATTTAGTAAAGTGACTGCGTATCTCCAAGAGTCATTTGTATTTCTATATACCAGGAGCAAACGACTAAGAAGTGCAATTAAAGAGTAAATACCATGTACAGCTTTATCAGAAAATACCAACTGCCCAGGAATAAATGTAACAAATAATGTTCAAAATTGTTACAGGGAAAATTATAGAACTTTATTTCTAAACAAATGGAAAGATAAACAGAGGCTCTGAAACCAGCCAGTACTGGCTCATGGGAGTCAATTGTTAAATTTTCACAAATTTTGCAAACCACTTTCAAACCCAACATTTACTAAAAATTATATAAACTTACAATTACATAGGTTATATTAAAAATAAAGGGAATAGGCCAGTGCGGTGGCTCACTCCTGTAATCTCAGCACTTTGGGAGGCTGAGGCAGGCAGATCATGAGGTCAGAAGTTCGAGACCAGCCTGGCCAACATGGTGAGACCCTCCCCCCCCACCCCGTCTCTATTAAAGATGCAAAAGAAATTAGCCAGGCGTGGTGGTGCTTGCCTGTAATCCCAGCTACTCGGGAGGCTGAGGCAGGAGAATTGTTTGAACCCCGGAAGGCGGAGGTTGCAGTGAGCTGAGATCATGCCACTGCACTCCAGCCTGGGCGACGGAGCAAGATTCCATCTTGGAAAAAAACAAAATAAATAAAATAAAGGGAATAAATATTCAAAACTCATCAGTTCTTAATTGCTATATTATATTTTATTATTATGCAGGCCAGAAGTCTGCATAACATTTCTGTAAAGGGCCAGGGGGTAATTATTTTAGGCCTTGTGGGCCATATACAATATGTATTGCATATTTTCTTTTTTCTTTACCTCCTCTTTCTCTTCCTCCCCCTCCTCCTCCTCCTCCTCCTCCTCCTTCTCTTAAAAAAAAAAAAAATTTGAAAATGTGAAACCATTCTTAGACCACTCAAATCTTACAATTTTTTAGGACAAGCCAGAAATCCAGATTTTATGTAAAATATCCAAGTTTTAAAAAGATTGTGTGGATCCCTGAAAATATTATGCCACCTAAAATTAGCCAGACATAAAAGGACAAATATTTTATGATTCCACTTACATGAGGTGCCTAGGGGAGGCAAATTCATGGAGATAGAAAACAGAATAGAGGTTACAAGGGACTAGTGGGAAAGGGAATGGGGAGTTATGTTTAATGGTATAGAGTTTCTGCTTGAGATGATGCAAATGTTCTGGAAGTGGATGGTGGTGATGGTTACACAACATTGTAAATGTTCTTAATGCCACTGAGTTATAGACCTAAAAATGGTTACAATGGTAAATTCTATGCTATGCATATTTTACTGCAGTAAAAAATTGCATTAAAAGAAGAGTCAGTTCTAGGAGCTTAAACTAAAAAAAAAAAAAAGAAGAAGAAGAAGAAGATAAGACAAAAGAGGCTCACCTCAATCTCAACACTTTGGGAGGCCAAGGTGGGAGGATTGCTTGAGCTCAGGAGTTTGAGACCAGCCTGCGCAACAGAGTGAGATCCCATCTCTTAAAAAAAAAAAAAAAAAAAAAAAATTAGCTGGTCATGGTGCCTGCACCTGGAGTCCCTGCTACTTGGAGGCCAAGGCCCAGGACTGCTTGAGTCTGCAAGGTTAAGACTGTAGGGGCCTGTGATTGTGCCACTGCACTCCAGCCTGGGCTAAAGAGTGAGACCCTGTCTCAGTAAGTAAATAAAATAAAGTAAAAGAAAAGAAAAGAAAGAAAAAGATTGTGTGGACCAAAGAGGGCCAGGTTTGGACAATTTGCAGCTTCTGGTTGGAACATCCCTGTCTGAAATACTAATTCTCATCTATTTCCTCTCCACCCAGCAAAATTCTGCTGATCCTTCAAGGACTGGCCCAAACGTCATCCGTTTTTATTCCCCACAGCTGAAGGTCTGGCAAGAGTAGGCCCACTTTTTTTTTTTTTTTATTTAGATAGAGTCTCACTCAGTCACCCACGCTCTGGAGCACAGTGGCATGATCTTGGCTCACTGCAACCTCCGCCTCCTGGGTTCAAGTGATTCTCCTGCCTCAGCCTCCTGAGTAGCTGGGATTACAGGAGCCCACCACCATGCCCAGCTCATTTTTGTATTTTTAGTAGAGACAAGGTTTCATCACATTGGCCAGGCTGGTCTCAAACTCCTGAGCTCAGGCGATCCACTTACCTGGGCCTCCCAAAGTGCTGGGATTACAGGCGTGAGCCACTGCGCCTGGCCTGTGGGCCCACTTTTATACATGGCAGCAACAAGCTGAGCTAAGTGGTGGTTCTTTTAGAGCCGCGTTCTCTAACTTGCCCCAATCCTCACCACTCCCCATTCCATCTCCTACCTGCCTGCTTCATCTCTTCATGTTACCTCCCTGGCCCTGTAGGCATCTGAAATTTCAATTCCTGCAGACTGTCAGTTCCTTGAGGACAGCAATAATATCTTCCCAGACATTATGGGTGATTTCCCCTGCTACATCCTAGACCAGGGGCTAGGCTACAGAGAGAAGAGACACAGGAAGCTCAGGTTTCACATCATGAGAGCAGGACTTTGTTGGTTTAGCCCAGGTTGTCTCAGCCTTGTCATACAGGTTCAGATCATCCTTTGCTGTAGGCCTTCCTGTGCATTGTAGGATGTCTAGCATTATCCTTGGCCTCAACCTACTAGATGCCAATAGTATTATATACCCCTACTTGTGACAACTAAAATATTCCTAGATTATGCCAAATGCTCCTGGGAAGCAAAATAACACCAGTACCAGTTAAGAACTGGTTTAATTCATTGATCAGTTTATCAAGTAAGTACTTTCTTAAAATTAAGATCCTAGATAAAGGCAGGAGGATTCTAGGCAGGTTGAAAGCTGGGTATGTTAAAAAAAAAAAATCAGCAACACAATTCAGCTATGGTTACCAAGAATTTAAGTGCTCCCCTGCCCACTGTCACACATTCCCCGCCCTTCTGTTCACTTGGCAAAGCCTAGAGTATGTTTTCAAAAGGCACTGACTTTGCTTACTGGACGTTTGCTGTCCCCTGGTGGTCATTTCTCTTTATTGCAAGCTGATGGAAATCCCAGTTCAGTGTCACTAGTCAACCCAACCAGCACATCAAAAGGTTAAGCTGATGGTGAAACCCTGTCTCTACTAAAAATAGAAAAATTAGCTGGGCGTGGTGGCATATGCCTGTAATTTCAGCTACTTGGGAGGCCGAGGCACGAGAATCGCTTCAACCTGGTAGGTCGAGGCTGCAGTGAGCCGAGATTGCGCCGCTGCGTTCCAGCCTGGGTGACAAGGTCAGACCCTGTCTCCAAAAAAAAAAAAAAAAAAAAAGGTTAAGACTGACTGTCAGACTTGCTTTCCTTAGATTCTAGAAAGAAGCCCTGGGGCTCACAGCTCAGATCATGTGAGAGGTGCACACACAGGCCCTTGAGAAAATAGTCTGGAGTTAGCAAGAGCTGAAATAAGCAGTGACCTGCCCACTTTCCTTGGGCCTACCCTAGTTTGAATGTTTAGGACACCCACTCTGCCCCTACCTTTCCCTACTGCTAAAGGTTCTACTTGAAATGCGTTTATAATTTATGATCCAATGCGTCTGAATTCTTTCTGTAAGTCTATTTTTGAGAATTTTGTATACTTGGAGATAATTAGACACACTCAGGGTGCCATAAGAGAGGAACATCTTATACATCAAAGCAGTGTTTTCCAAATTTGTCTGATCATTAGAAATAGACAGATTAATGCATGGAACCTTCCAGCACATTGTTAGGAGCCAGGCCCTTTGGGAATCCTGTGTCGTGGGGTGTCAGAGCTGTTGCTAGAGTGACTCAGTGAGCTGGGTGACCTTGAGGGTGAGGAGTCTTCCTGACCCTCAGTTTCCAGGCTTGAGCCACCTCCCTGTCCATCCGGGCCCAGATAAAATGGTTATCTGAGGTTTAGACTTGGGCAGAAGTCAAGTTCTTTGGCTGTTTTTAAATTGAACAATACAGATGCTCCTTCACTTAAAGGGGCAGGAGGGTGCTGCATCCTGATCAGCCCATCATAAGCTGAAAATATTTTAAGTTGAAAATGCATTTAATACTCCTAACCTACTGAACATCATAGCTTAGCCTAGCCCACCTTAAGCATGCTCAGAGCACTCACATTACCCTACAATTGGGCAAAATCATTGAACACAAAACCTATTTTATAAGAAGGTGTCACACATCTCATGTCGTTTATTGAATACTGCACCGTAAGTGAAAAGGTGAATGGCTGTATGGGTATTTGAAGCACAGTTTCTACTGAATGTGTTTGCACCATTGTAAAGTCAAGAAATCCGAAGGCGAACCATCGTAAATTGGATATTAAATAGCAATAACAATGAAGTTTCAAGAGGCTAGGAGATACTTCAGGCGATTGCAGCCAGAACTGTGATGTATTTTCAACACAGCCACGGGATTCATCCTGGTAGAACAGGTCACTCCTCTATTCCAAACCCTTCCATGGCTCGCCATTTCTCTTGGAGCACAAGCTGAAGTCCTTATGTTGGCCCTAAAGGCCCTTCATGACTCTCTCCCACCACCCACATTTGCCTCTTCCTTTTCCCCAAGATCACCAAGAATTCTTGCCTCAAGGCCTTTGCACCTGCTGCCTGGGGGCCTGGGATGCTCTGCCAGCTGGCTCCCTCCCTCCCTCACCTCTCTCAAGTCTTCACTCAGCTCCCTCCCCCTCGGAAACCCATCTCACTCCTCTTCTAGCTTTATTTTTTTCCCTGAGCTTCTGTCATTATCTAACCTCCCATACATTTATTTGATGTGTTGTCTACCTCCCCTAACAGACTCCACACTCCACAAGGGCAGGGATCTTGTAAATGGAAAAATTCTTTCTTACTGCAGACATTACCTGGCAGGGTGTGGTCGGCCGCGGTGGCTCATGCCTGTAATCCCAGCACTTTGGGAGGCCGAGGCAGGTAGATAATCTGAGGCCAGGACTTCCAGAGCAGCCTGGCCAACATGGTGAAACCCCATCTCTACTAAAAATATGAACATTAGGCCTGGTGGTGCAAGTCTGTAGTCCCAGCTACTCGGGAGGCTGAGGCAGGAGAATCGCTTGAGCCTGGGAGGCAGAGGTTGCAGTGAGCCAAGATGGCACCACTGCACTCCAGCCTAGGTAACAAAGTGAGACTCTGTCTCAAAAAATAAATAAAAATAAATACATACATAAATACATAAATGGCAGGGTGTATACTTAAGAAATAAGTCACACTCTGGACATGGTGGCTCACACTTATAATCCCAGCACTTTGGGAAGCTAAGACGGGAAGATTGCTTGAGCCCAGGAGTTTGAAACCAGCCTGGGGGACATAGCAAGATCTCGTCTCTACAAAAGAAAAATTTAAAAAATTAGCCAGGCATGTTAGCATGTGCTTATGGTCCCACCTACTAAGGAGGCCAAGGCAGGAGGATCACTTAAGCCTAGGAGGTCGAGGTTGCATTGAACCGTGATTATGCCATTGTACTCCAGCCTAAGCAACAGGGCAGAAGACCTTTTCTCAAAAAAACAAAACACAAAAACTAAACAAAAAAAGTCAGACAAGGCAAACTTGCAAATTAAATATCTCCCTCTTTGGAAATAGGGGCAATATTTGAAGGAAAACAATTTTAAGTTGACATATATTATGTCATTATAGGAAAAGATGCTTTATAATGATGCATCTTTATATTTGATGCATCTTTATAATGAACATCTTTTTGACTTAGCACATGAAGCAATATAATGATCTCACATCTTGGTTTTATAGGCCCAGAGGAGATCTGACCTATATTTTCCCTTCTTATTACCTTAAAGATTTATTGAGTCAAGGAAGGAATAAGAACAGCAAAGGGCAATTGTGAAGTAATCGTCCTGAACTTCAGAATAGCCACACTGGCAGATGAGTGCCAAGAAATGAACCGTGATTGCTGCTGTGGCTCTAATAAAAACAAGAATTTCACCCTCAATGGTTCTGGGGTGTGAGGTTCTGGAGTCAGTGTCAGACATGGCATCTGAAGGCCTGGGGTCAAGTCCTGTCTCTGCCATTTACTGGCCATGTCACTGTGGGCCGCTAACTTATTTTGCTGTATCTCAGTGCCCAGAACAATGTCTGGCACACAATAGGTACTTAGTGAGAAAGAACAGGTAAGCAAGAAACTGGGGTGGCAATGCACCTTTGGGTGTACTGGGGGTGGGAGGAAGGGTCAGAAGACCCCTGGGATGCACAAGGAGGCCCCAAGTGGGGAAGGAAAGGCACATGTGAAAGACTCCTCTGTTGAAGGTCTCTGAATAATATAAATTTCACCAGCTATAATTGATGCCCAGGGGCCACCTCAGGGTGGACAGTGGGGTTGGGGGGTGCTGCCAGGAGGTCAGAGGTCAGCAGGGAGGGCCTGGCCTGGGCATGGAAGCCTACACATCCATCCAGTGTGGGCCTGTGGGGTTTGTGCCTGCTATGGGGGTCTTATCCAAGGCTCAGGGAGCACTGAGGAAAGAGCAGCCTCTTTTTGGAGGGAGGGGCTGGGGATCAGGAAACCTTGCATGGGGAGGCCTTGAGCAGGAAGAATGAACTGGACGCACCCAGGAGGTGAAAGTAGGGCACAATGATGATACTCTAGTTTCTTTTTTCTTTCTTCTCCCTTCCTCCCTCCCCCAACCTTGATTGCTGAAGTCATATATGCTTGCAGTAGAAAATTCATAAATTATAGAAAAGAACTAAGAAACTCTCACCACCCAGAGATGATCCTTGCGAACACTTTAGTGTATATCTATGTAGTCTTTGGCATTATTACTTTTTAATTATGCATGATAGACAAATACATTCTTCTTGTAAACATTTAAAACACAACAGATAAGTCTTAAGTCTCAGTAGTCAGCCAGCCCCACTCCTGGTTCTTTCCCTTCAGCCCTTGTCACCTCTCAGATCAGATGGCCACTTCTTCAGGGTAACAAATAGCACTCTGGACTATTCTTTATATACATAGAAATAGAGAGACTTTTCTTTTCTTTCTTTCTTTTTTTTTTTTTTT
>NW_012100876.1:1800394-1804773 GCF_000951045.1 Mandrillus leucophaeus | reverse complement strand
TTCCTTCCTTCCTTCCTTCCTTCCTTCCTTCCTTCCTTCCTTCCTTCCTTCTTTTTAATAGACAGGGTCTTGCTCTGTCCCCCAGGCTGGAGTGCAGTGGCACTGTCATAGCTCCCTGCAGGCTGGAACTCCTGGACTCAAAAGTGATCCTCCCACCTTAGCTACCCAAGTAGCTGGGACGACAGGCAATAGCCACCACATCTGGCTAATTTTTTTATTTTTATTTTTTGTAGAACAGGGATCTCACCATGTTGTCCAGGCTGGTCTCAAACTCCTGACCTCAAGTGATCCTCCCATCTTGGCCTCCCAAAGTGCTGAGATTACAGGCATGAGCCAGCCTCTCAAGTAGCTGGGTCTACAGGCATGCACCACTGAGCCCGGCTTAATATGGTACAGTCTTAAACGCCATTTTCCTATTAACAGACATTTAGGCTGAACCTATCTCCTTTCCCGTGTGGATTTCTCTATCTAGAAGTGGAATTGCTGCGTCAATGGGAAAGTACATTTCAATTTCTTTTATTTTCTTTTTTTCTAAGCTTTGGGGTCTTGTTCTGTTACCCAGGCTGGGGCACAGTGGTGCAATCATGGCTCACTGAAGCCTTGAACTCCTGGGTTCAAGCCATCTTCCCATTCAGCCTCCCCAGTTGCTGGGATTACAGGTGTGAGCTGCAGCATCCAGCTTTCAATTTCTTAATATTTAAAAAAATCCGCATACATGTAGACTTACTATGTTATATATTAGCCAGTTTTTTCACCTAACTATACAGTGTGAGCTATTTCTAAATACCATTCAATATGCTACAGCAATTTCTCCATCCATTTGTAATATACATTTTATTATGGAAAATTTCAAACATATACAAAGGTAGAGAGAATAGTAAAATGAACCCCCATGTACCTTTTCCTTGAGCTTCAATAAATATCAACTTTTTTAATACTTCATACAGCACCATTAATGATGGCATAATATGTATCACAAGCATGTTTTATAATATATTGAGTCTGTTCCTTATTGTTGGAAAGTTGAGATTGTTTAATTTTTCACTATGACATGTAGGATTTAAATGCCTCGCCTTTGGTAATGGAAGCATGGGAGTGTTTTGCCCTGGTCTCCACTTAGCCCACTGCTGCCTCTTTTCTGCCCACAGACACCCCCTCTCCTACTGTAGGGTTGTAAGGAGTTGTCTTACGTCCAAGTTTCTCAGACGCAGAGCTGGAGACAGGGATTCAGGTGCATGTTATCATGGTCAACGACTGCCTGGGGGCTAGCTGGGCATGTTGGCTCACGTCTGTAATCCCAGCACTCTGGGAGTCCGAGGCGGGCAGATCACTTGAGGGCAGGAGTTTGAGACCAGCCTGGCCAACATGGTAAAACCCCATCTCTACTAAAAATACAAAAACTAGCCGGGCGTGGTTGTGGATGCCTGTCATCCCAGCTACTCAGGAGGCTGAGGCAGGAGAATTGCTTGAACCTGGGAGGCAGAGGTTGCAGTGAGCTGAGACGGCACCACTGAATTCCAGCCTGGGTAACAGAGCGAGACTCTGTCTCAAAACAAACAGACAAACAAACAACTGGCTGCCTGGCGGCAGTGTCACAGGTGATGAAGGAATTTACCAAGACAGTTGTGGGGAAAGAAAGGTAGGTTTATTAGAGAAAAGCGGGAGATGTGTTGCAAGGGAGCAACGAGCAACACAGCAGAGGGAATGCTGTCTACAAAAAGGCAGGGGCTGCAGCAGACTTTATGAGGTCATGCTGCCTGGGCTAAAGGCTTGCAGACAAGAAGCTTGGGGGCAGGTGGGCAGTGAGTTGAATTCTTGCAACAGGATGTTTGGGTGCTAGTGAGTTGTTTGCGGTTGACCCTATTTCTCAGAACATTCACTCCCCTCTACCCCTGTGTCTGTTCTTGCCAGCTAAGCTCATTTCCAATTTTCTTAAAAGAAAAAAGCTTTTCTTAAAAGCTCCTTACAGCTCCACACGTGTGACTTATTAGAGGAGCAAAGGAAGCCGAATATGGAAGGGGAAAGCCTCAACCTGATCCAGGGTGCTCTAGAACAAATTCCTCCCACTGAACTGTCCTGCTGTGGGGCAAGGGGGTGAGCGCTTGTTCTGTTGTCAGTCACCATTTGCCCCTGGGGTGGGGTGTAACCTGCCAGGCATCCTCAAGGGACGCACTGGCAGCAGCAGGAGGATGGTGACAGCTGGTGGGGGGATCTGGAGCACCCACACGCCCACATCCTGCACAGTAAGACCCTGACTGACACCTATTTACAAGCAAGGCTTATAAAGAAGCATCTGGGGGGTGCAAGGTGAAGGCAAATCTTCAGAGCTCTTGGATCAAACTGGGAGATTTGGGGTTGGAGAAGCAGGCAGCCGGAAATTAATCTGTCTTCTGTTCATATCTGGCTACAAAGCCCACAAATGCCCAAGCTCAGGCTGCAGCTTGATGTGGAATGAGATGGAAGATAGGGCCGCATGATAGCCCAAATGGAATTATAAAAAGAAACAACAACAACAAAATCAGTCAGTAGAAAGGTGGCTGGAGACAAAGGGAAAGGTGGAGGGGAGATAACCCTGAACTTTGGCAGATGTGTAGGCTTTTGGACAAAACAAAGGAGAGACCTGGCAGAGGATCGTTCGAGTCTGAGACGGAGCTCCTGTTTATTAGGAGATGGGGGCATGCAGGCAGGAGAGCAGTCTCAGAAAACCCCGGCTCAAGGTGCAGGGGAGAGTGGGTTCACAGAGGGCTAAGCACTCTCATCCTTCAAAGGTCTGGGCCTCTGAAGGTCACTGGCCTGCTGCCCATCCTGGTGCAGATTACCCCAGAGGGAGAGGAGAGCAGACATCGCCATCACCCCGTGCTACAGCACACCCACAGATATGTTGTATTTTTCTGCAACATGGGCTACAAAAATCAAAATCTTAAAAAACCTAGATCTTCTGGAGCCCTGGGCCATCGTTTCTGCATGGTCCGAAGGGCACATCTCAGTAATGGCCGCCCCCTTTAAAGCAGTCCTGCCACAGGCCACACCATTCCCTAATGCATCACACCTGCCGCTTTAATCGTTTACAAGACCAGGTTGGCCCTGCAGGCGGTTGTGGCTTCCCACTCACCCAGGCTTTGAGAAGTCCAACCTCAATCATCTTGTTTTTTTAATCTTCTATCATCTTTTGAGTTTCCATCCTCTACCTCCAGCTACAGGGATGAGTCCAATGTTCAGAAAAGTGAGGGTGTCAGGGGGCAGTGGAGGGGGAAGGCCAGCCCAGAGGGTAAGGACCTGAAACCGTCTGGGTTAAAATCCTGGCTCTGCTACTAGTTGTGTGAGGTAGGCAAGTTGCTTAACCTCCCTGGATTTTTAGTTTTCTCATCCATAAAATGGGAATAATGAAATGAGTAAATATATGTAAAACTTAGCATTGATGAAGTGCTCACTAGTGTCACCCATGACTGTGATTACTAGCCCAGACACTGTTGTCACCAGGTATCCTGCTACACAAGCAAGGTTGCTTCGGGGCTGTGCTTCCACTGGCCATTGGCCGCAGCTGCTCTCAGCAGGCCACAAAGATGCCCTCCCAGCCACCCTCACCACTGACCACCAGCTTCCACAATGGAACCCTGTCTACTCCCCCAAGACCCCAGTAATAGGCACCAGTGTCCCCAGACATTCTGGTATCAGCTATATCTGAGAGCCTCCTTCAGGGCAGTGTGCAGCAGACCCAAGACCTTGTGGTCCTCCAGATTTTAGAGAACCACTCTCATCAGAGCCACGCTTATCCACACCTTCCTCCCCAGCGTGAGCAACCCCTGTCCATTCTGTCTACTTACATCAAAATTCCCCAGGGAAGGAGGGGTAATAAAAATGCCCCAAAATGTCAATTCCCCCATCTCATTAGTCACCATCTCTGAGCTCAGGGCTAACAATTTATACACACACACACACACACACACACACACACACAGAATTTTTTTTTTTTTTAGATGGAGTCTCGCTCTGTCACCCAGGCTGAAGTGCAGTGGCGTGATCTTGGCTTACTGCAACTCTGCCTCCCGGGTTCAAGCAATTCTCCTGCCTCAGCCTCCCAAGTAGCTGGGACTATAATAGCATGCCACCACACCTGGCTAGTTTTTTGTATTTTTAGTAGAGACAGGGTTTCGTCATGTTGGTCAGGCTGGTCTCCAACTCCTGTCCTCAAGTGATCTGCTCCCTCGGCCTCCCAAAGTGCTGGGATTATAGGCGTGAGCCACCGCACCCGCATACACAGATATTTGGGGGTAAAATTACAGTAACATTTGATAAAATGCAGAAATATATGCATATATAGATATACAGATAGATATAGATGTGTGTGTGTGTATGTGTGTGTGTGTGTGTATATATAT
>NW_012100876.1:1792162-1799339 GCF_000951045.1 Mandrillus leucophaeus | reverse complement strand
TTTTTTGAGATGGAGTCTTGCTCTGTCGCCAGGCTGGAGTGCAGTGGTGTGATCTCGGCTCACTGCAACCTCCACCTCCTGAGTTCAAACGATTCTCCTGCCTCAGCCTCCTGAGTAGCTGGGGTTACAGGCACGTGCCACCACACCCAGCTAATTTTTGTATTTTTAGTAGAGACAGGGTTTTACCATGTTGGCCAGGATGGTCTCGATCTCTTGACCTCATGATCTGCCCGCCTCAGCCTCCCAAAGTGCTGGGATTACAGGCGTGAGCCACCGTGCCCGGCCTATTCTAACGTGGTTGTAGTATTTTACACCCCCCACGGGCAGAATATGGGAGGTCCAGTTGCTTCACATTCCCGCCAACACTTGCTATTGTCAGGCTTTTAAATTGTGGCCATTCTACTGGGTGTGAAGTGTTATTCACTGTGGCTTTAACTTAGATTTCCCTGATGACTACTGATGTGGACTGTTTTTTCATGTGTTCATTGGTATTTTTGTATTGTATTTTATGAAGTGCCTATTCAAATCTTTTGCCCATTAAAAAAGTCAGGTTGTCTTTTTAATTATTAATTTGCAGGAGTTCTTTGTATATTTTGGATACCTGTCCTTTGTCATATATGTATGTTGAGAAGATGTCCTTTTAGTCTATGTCTTGTCTTTTCATTTTCTTCAGCTTATGAGACCAACATGCTGCTTGCTGCACAAAGAAAGCTGCCCTTTTCATTTTCTTTTTTTTTTTAAGATGGAGTCTCACTCTGTCGCCCAGGCTGGACTGCAGTGGCACGATCTCAGCTCACTGCAACCTCTGCCTCCCAGTTTCAAGCCATTCTTCTGCTTCAGCCTCCTAAGTAGATGGGATTACAGGCACGCACCACAGCGTCTGGCTAGTTTTTGTATTTTTAGTAGAGGCGGGGTTTCACCATCTTGGCCAGGCTGGTCATGAACTCCTGACTTCAAGTGATCCGCCTGCCTCGGCCTCCCAAAGTGCTGGGATTACAGGCGTGAGCTACAGCACTCGGCCACACTTTTCATTTTCTTAACGATATCTTTTGATTATCAGAAGTTTTCATTTTTCCTGAGGACCAGTTTATCATTTTGTCTCTTTTGTTTAGTGCTAGTTTTCTAAGCATATTTGCCTACTGACAATTTATATTTTTTAACAAACTTCTCAAGTAATTCTGTTATGCACTAAAATTTGAGGGCCATTGGTCTCAGATAATGAAGCACTACTGGCTTTTTTTTTTTTTTTTTTTGCCCTGGTTGACACCATTTCCCCTAACATACATGCCTTTGAGTGAGTGTACATACACACACACACACACACACACACACACACACACACCTGCCACATAGAACAAGAAACCCAGAATTTAAGAACCAAGAAATTGTGGGTTAGAGACAATGGGTTTGCCCTACTATCTATCCCCTCTTCCTCTTAGTAATAAGAACCTGACAAGTGTCTGGGACACAGACATACAGCCAAAACTACATTTCCCAGACTATCTGGCAGCCAAGAGTGGCCATGTGACTGTTTTGTCCGATGATTTGTAAGTGGAAGCGGATGTAAAACTTTAGGAATGTATCCTTGAAAGGGACGAGGCGCCCCTTCTGGTCCCTGTCCTGTTTCCTAATGGCTGGAACAAGAGCATAATGGCTGGAGATCCAGCAACCATCTTGCAGACTGAGGCAGGATGCTAAGAATGGGGGAGTAGCAATGTAGGTGGCCGGGTTCTTGATGACTGAAGCCACCACCTGGCCTAGATGGTTTCTCTTCAGACTTCTCTCATATGACAAAAATAATGTCTTATCTTGTTCAAGCCACTACGTTTTGGCATTATTGTCACCATTGTTTTTTGTTTCTTTACATAGCTGAATTGAAGTCTAATTTCTACACCTGGCTGCTATTCCTGTGAAGGGATAGGGAAAATCAACTTTTTGGTTTTTGTTAATGGATGCTTAGCTTGTTTGTGCTGCTATGACTGCATACCACAAACAGTGTAATTTATAAATAATAGAACTTTATTTCTTACAGTTCTGGAGCGGTTGGGAAGACAAAGATTAACGTGCTAACAGGTTCAGTGCTTGGTGAAGGTTTGGTTTTTGCTTCAAGATGGCACCTTGGACACTGTCTCCTCACATGGCAGAATGTAGAAGGGCAAGACAAAAACAAGCCAAAAAGGCCTAACTAGTTCCCTACAGCCTCTATAAATGTCATTGTTACAGGTGTAACAAAACAATGGGCTAAGCCATGCCCAGCCAAACCCACAGCATAGAAGTTATTCCTGTTCTGTTCGGATTGTTGTATTTCTTTTATTCATCGCACACGTGTAGTAATGGTTTATTCTACACAGGGCTTTGCTTGAAGTGAACTATTTTCATTTTATTTGTGGTAATTAATTTCAGGAAAAACAAAATAGAGAAGTTGATTTTTTTTTTTTGAGACAGTGTCTCCCTCTGTCACCCAGGCTGGAGTCCAGTGGCACGATCTCAGCTCACTGCAGCCCCAAATTCCTTGGGCCACGGAATCTTCCTGCTTGAGCCTCCCATGTAGCCAGGACTACAGGCATATGCCACCACGCCCAGCTAATTTTAAAACATTTTTTTTATAGAGACGAGTCTCACTATGTTGCCCAAGCTTGTCTTGAACTCCTGGCTTCAAGCAATCCTCCTTCCTTGGCCTCCCAAAGTGCCAAGATTACAGGCATGAGCCACCACATCTGGCCACACACTTCCCAGTTTTAACTGAACCATGAAACTAAAAATCAGACTTCTCATAATACAAAATCAAATACATTACAAAGAGTAAATGCTGTGAAGACACTTAGGGATTAAAAAGGCATGTAAACTTACTTTTCCATGAAAAAAAATTACAACATTGTCAGCCAGATGAATAAAGAAAGTTTGGTTTTTGCCTGTGCATCCTTTTTCCTGACTTTTTGTTTGACTTTTTCAGATTTTTAAAAATTATTACCTATTCTAAAAAAGAATGAGACCTCTAAGACAGCCATCAACCAGGGGGCTACAGCCTCCAGCTTGTGTGTTCCACGGTTTTCAGAACTGTGGTGTTGGTTTACTGAAGTCTGACTTCTGCCCAGTGGCCAGCATTGGGCATAGTCTTATCCCTCAAGGCTGATAAGATCTAGACAGTAACATTACAGAACAGCTGCACTGGCAGACCCCCAAGAGGGGTCATGTATAGGAGCTGGTCTTCCCTGCTATGCCACACATGCCAGTGTTAGCCCCAGTTTGGGTCAAATTTGAGTTAAGACTCTGCCTTCAAGCAATTGGATAACTTGGGTGACTGGAGCCTCCATTCTGAGGGTCTCCTGGCAGGTCATTCAGGACCTTTTTAAACTGAGATTCACTGAACACCCACTAATGGACACAAAGCCTTCAAGGGCTTCCATTCTAGTGAAACTTATGCACAAAACAAAAATTGCACCTGTAATCCCAGGCCTTTGGGAAGCGGACACGGAAGGATAACTTGAGGGAGTTTGAGACCAACCTGGGCAACATAGTAAGACCCCATCTGAACAATTCTTTTTAAATAACTGGGCATGGTGGTATGTGCCCATAGTCCTAACTACTCCAGAGACTGAGGCAGGAGGATTGTTTGAGCCCAGGAGTTCGAGGTTACAGTGAGCTATAACTGCACTCCAGCCTGGATAACAGAGCAAGACCATGTCTCTAAAAAATAAAAATAAAAAATTGCAACTTTTTATGATGTATGTAGGGTACTTGACAGCTTTGCACTGGTGGGTGAGGAGACCTCTACTCAATTCTAGAGTACTGGGGCCACCGGTCTTGCCAAAAATAAAATGGTTAACACTTACTGAGCAAATACCATATGCAAAACTCTGTTCTAAATCTTTCACATATATTAAGTAGCTCAATCCTTATAACAGCCCTTCATGATAGGTCACTATTATCCCCATAAGAATACCCACAATGTAAAAGAAGTAAATCCCTGGAAAGTAAATGGGGAGAGGTTCTTGGTATAGTTACCAAAGAAGGGTGTTGGAAGGCCTCAAAGCCAGCCGTATTCACTACTGTTCGCCATACTTGTTTGCTGATAATTAATTTTCTTCTGGGTTTGCAGAGAAGGACTAAGTTTTCTGATTTCTTTCTTCCTCTCTTTATCTTTGTTTTTTTCTTTCTCTCTCTCTCTCTATTTTTATATATATATATATATACACACACACACACACACACACATATATATTACACACACACACACACACATATATATATTTGTTTTTGAGACAGAGTCTCTCTCTGTCACTCAGGCTGGAGTGCAGTGGTATGATCTCAGCTCACTGCAACCTCTGCCTCCCAGGTTCAAGCAATTCTCATGCCCTAACCTCCCGAGTAGCTGGGATTACAGGTGCCCACTACCACGCCGAGCTAATTTTTGTATTTTTATTAGAGATGGGGTTTCACCATGTTGGCCAGGCTGGTCTCAAACTCCTGACCTCAAGTAATCCACCCCCTTCAGCCTCCCAAACTGTTGGGATTACAGGTGTGAGCCACCGTGCCTGGCCTAAGTCCTCTGATTTCTAAGAGTGGCGATAGCTACAAGTCCGTTTCTGTTTTCTACTTTCACTCTTGGGGACATTTTTCTTTTATCATTTAAGTTTTTTTTTTCTTGAAACTCCAGCTGCAAATACATTTAATAATCAACCACAAGAGAGCCCTTGACAGATGGGCCTTGAAACAGATGGCTCCATTGAAAGGCAGCAATTAAAATTGGAGGATAATTTGAACCAATCAAGAAGATGGGGTCTCTTGGAGGCAAAGTTTCTACAAAAACCGAAACCATCTCCCCCAACCTCCTTTGGTACATTTTTCACCCCCAGATGAGCCTTCCTGTGGGTGGATCCAACTTTTTTAAACATCTGGAATGTTGAAAAGGAAGAGAGAGAAGCCCTTGGGCCTTGTCAATCAAATTCACTTTTCTTTTGGCAAATTCAGCATCAGTGACAAATTGTGCAATTTGACATAAACAAAGTTGATAGATGTAGGCAAAGCTGTTTTTAAACAGCAGCAATGGAGAGATGTGTAGGATGGGGATTTTTCTCATTCAACAGTCAGTATGTTTAATAACAAATAGAACAACCAGATGTTGAAAAAAAAACCTACCACCTTGACAATGTCATCTGATAGTCAGCTGCTGCTGATTAATGTGTGTGGGATTCATTCCAATCTCAATTCAGAAAGCCGACAGGAATATCCATGTAAGGACTTCTCTGGATAATTCCTTAACAGAGTTAACTAAGGGCTCTAAATTCACCTTGGAGGCTTTCTTGAGATAAAAAGAACTGCCCTTGATTTTTTTTTCTTTTTCTTTCTTTCTTTTTCTTTCTTTTTTTTTTTTTTTGAGGCAGAGTCTCACTCTGTCGCCCACACTGGAGTGCAGTGATGTAATCTCATCTCACTGCAACCTCTGCCTCCTGGGTTCAAGTAATTCTCGTGCCTCAGCCTCCCGAGTAGCTGGGACTACAGTCACTCACCACCACACCTGGCTGATTTTTGTATTTTTAGTAGAGATGGGGTTTCACCATATTGGCCAAGCTGGTCTCAAACTCCTGACCTCAAGTGATCCACCTGCCTTGGCCTCCCAAAGTGCTGGGATTACAGGCATGAGTCACTGCACCCAGACTGGCATGGATTTCCGAAGACTTGAGTGCAAGCCCCGGTCTGCCACTCTCTCCTTACATGACTTGGGAAAGTCATTCAATCCCCTTGAGGCTTAGGTTCCCTATAGGATACATAATGATGATAAACTCTGCCCTGGTTACTCCTAAGTTGTTGCAAGGCTCAAGTGGAGTAATAGCTGTCAATCAATTTTTCCCTAATCTAAAATTTTTGAGAAATAATTACATCCAGTAAAATGCACAAATCTTAAGTGTACAGCTTAATAAATTTTTATGGCCATGCCTACTGGCACCTGGCCTGTAATCCTAGCACTTTGGGAGGCTGAGGCGGGCAGATCGCTTGAGTCCAGGAGTTGGAGATCAGCCTGGGTGACATGGTGAAACCTCATCTCTACAAAAAGTACAAAAATTAGCTGGGCGTGGTGACCTGCACCTGTAGTCCCAGCTACTTGGGAGGCTGAGGTGGGAGGTTAGCTTGAGCTGGGGAGGCGGAGGTTGCAGTGAGCTAAGATCGTACCACTGCACTCCAGCCTGGGTGACAGAGTGAGACCCTATTTCAAAAAAAATACATTAAATAAATACACAAATAGATAAATAAGTAAATTTTTGCATATGTATACTCCTGTGTTGCTACTCAGCTCAAGATATGGAATACTTCTGACACCCCAAAAAGTTTCCTGTGCTCTTTCCTGGCCCATAGTTCCAATGAACAATTATTCTCATCTCTATCGCTAGAGATGAGCTTGCTTGTTCTTGAAATTGAGATAAGTACAATCTATAATATGTATTCTTTCATGTCTGACTTTCAATTGACATAGGTTTTGGGGATTCATTTTTATTGGTGCAGCAGTCAGTGGTATGTTCCTTTCCATTGCTGAGTAGTGTTCCACTGGGTGGCTATCCCAGTTTGTTTATCAATTTTTCTCCTGTGGCTAGACATCTGAATTGTTTCCAGTTTGAGATTATTATGAATAAAGCTGCCGTTAACAAAAGACCATGAGATCGGCAGAGGAAGAGGGAGAGCTTTATGTTCTCTCTATATATATATGGAAAACAATCTGTAGAATGTGGAGGCACAGTCTTCAGCATAAGTGAAATCTTACTCTGGGAAGAATAAAGGTAGAGCTGGCTTCAGTAGGGAAAATTCTCACCCTGGTTCTCAATTAGGTCTGCTTATACAAATGAAGGATTCAAACTGGTTCAGTTCTGATTAGTCAAAATAGTCCAGTCCTAAACTGGGCGTAGTGGCTCACACCTGTAATCCCAGCACTTTGGGAGGCCCAGGCGGGCAGGTCACTTGAAGTCAGGAGTTTGTGATGAGCCTGGCCAAAATGGTGAAACTCTGTCTTCACTAAAAATAGAAAAATTAGCCAGGCGTGATGGTGCGCACCTGTAATCCCAGCTACTCAGGAGGCTGCAGCAGGAAAATCGCTTGAATCCAGGAGGTGGAGGTTGCAGTTGGCCAAGATTGCGACAGTGCATTCCAGCCTGGGCAACAGAGCAAGACTCTGTCTCACCAAAAA
>NW_012100876.1:1785196-1792112 GCF_000951045.1 Mandrillus leucophaeus | reverse complement strand
AAAAAAAAAAAAAAAAAAAAAAAAAAAAAATAGTTGAGCCCTGATTGGTTGGTTTCTAAGCCCTGAACCAGAAGTCTCTATCAAAGGTTTCTTTCGAAAGGCTCAGTGGGGGGAGGGGGCAGTTTATCTTCTCACTGAAAACAGGCACTAGTTTGATTTGAGTGTAGAAAAGGAGGTCCTGTGACACTTTTACATCTTTCTGAGATCACAGAGTATGTGACTGCTCGATCATTGCCTGATTCTGTTTTAACTTCGAGTACCTCAGTTTGCCATGGGAAGTCCATTTTGTCTGTTAGCCAGGAGCATATTTCAACACTGCTATAAACATTTTTGTACAAGTATTTTTGTGTGCATGTGTTTTAATTTCCCTTGGGCAAATAACCCAGGAGTAGAACACCCGAGTCATAGGGTAGGTATGTGTTTAACATTCTTAGAAATTGCTAGTTTTCCAAAGCCATTGTGGGTTTGTGTGTGTGTGTGTGTGTGTGTTTTGTTTTGTTTTGTTTTGTTTTAACAGGGTCTTGCTCTGTTGCCCAGGCGGGAGTGCAGTGGCACAATCATGGCTCACTGCAACCTTGACTCCCTGTGCTCAGGTGATCCTCCCACCTTAGCCTTCCAAGTAGCTGGGACTACAGGTGCGCACCACCACATCTGGCTAGTTTTTGCATTTTTTGTAGAGACAGGGTTTCACTATGTTACCCAAACTGCTTTTGAACTCCTGGGCTGAAATGATCCACCCACCTTGGCCTCCCAAAGTGCTGGGATTACAGGAGTGAGCCATGGCATCCAGCCACAGATGTGTAATTTTATATTCCCTCCAGAAAGTTGTGAGAACTCTAGTTGCTCTAGATCTTTATTATGCTTGTTAACTTTAAACTGTGGCTCCCTCTACAATGTAGGGGGTATCACTGTTACTCTGAGGGAGGAGAGGTAGTGTTGGGATTAATACAAAGCATGGGTCTGAGTCTTGTTTGAATCATTGTTCTGCACTGGGCTTGCTACACGGCCTTGAAATACTGAGGCCCTCTAGCCTCATTTTCTGCATCTGTAAAACAGGGCTCTCTATAGCATCCCTCTCTGAGAGTCATTGTGAGGGTTAAATGGGAAAAATCTTGTAGAGACCTTAGCACAGGGCATTGCACACAGTTTGTGCTTAATTAGTGATTGCTGTGGTCTTTCTTTTTTTGTTGTTTTATCTTTCCTTCCTTGTCTACTTTTTTTTTTTTTTAATGAAGTCTCGCTCTGTCCCCCAGGCTGGAGTGCCATGGCATGATCTTGGCTCACTGCAAGCCTTTCTTGTCTACTCTTTAACAGATCCCAGCAGGAGAGAATACCTTTAAGTCCCACATATCTGTCAGGAGTGCTGACAGAGCCTAATAATTACGATCCATTTTACAGGGTAGGAGCTGTCCACCTTTTTTGACCAGAAACATCTTTACTGCCCCCAAGATGGGGGCAGTATACTGAGGATGGCAGAGCAGAGAGATGGAAAGATTGGGGAGTTGCTGAATCGACCAACCTGACACTCACCTTACCACTGGACTTCTAATTAGTTGGGCTAATACATTTTCTTACTGTTTAGGCCAATTTCAAACTGGTTGTTTGCAGCTCAAACATCCCGACTGGCAGATCAAATGGTCCCGGACTTCCTCCACTGAGCCTGGACTTGGGATTTGCTCTCAGTATCCTTAACCCCTGGCTTCCCACAATCTCAACCAATCGCCAGGGGTTGGTGTTCTAGAGAAAGCCCATTTGCTATCCTGGATAATGTCAAGTCACCTTCTGTGCCGCTGACATGAAAACCCATCTGAAGGGCAAAGTAAGAGGCTTCCCTTTTAAGCTTTTAATGACTTTTTTTTTTTTTTAAATTAAGGTAGAGTCTCACTCTGTTACCCAGGCCACAGTGCAGTGGCACAATCTTGACTCACTATAACCTTCACCTCCTGGGTTCAAGTGATTCTCCTGCCTCAGCCTCCTGAGAGCTGAGACTACAGGTGCGTGCCACCATGCCAGTTAATTTTTGTATTTTTAGTAGAGACGGGGTTTCATCACTTTGGCCAGGCTGGTCTCAAACTCCTGACCTCAAGTGATCTGCCTGCCTCGGCCTCCCAAAGTGCTGGGATTACAGATGTGAGCCACTTTGCCTAACCAAAGCTTTTAATGAATTTTGAGGAATATTGCTGATCATTCAGCCACAGTTCACCAAGCTTTATGTAATTTGTGACTCCCCGCTAAGAAATCGTCTCTGGCAGCAGCAGCTCAAGATAGGGGGTAACAATTAGTGGAGCTGGATTCTGTCTGTTACTTAAGAAATATTTCTTGCTTTCCTTCCATGAACCACATGCCAGGTTTTTTTATTGTAGCATAATTAATAATATATGTATGGTAAAGTGCACAAATCTTAAATGTGCAGCTCAATGAATTTTTAAAAAGTGAATACATCCAGCACTCAGCATCCAGATTAAGAAATAGAACATTAAGAGATCTCAGAAGTTTCCTTCATTCCCCTTCCCAGGCAACAACCACTCCCTACTTCATGATAATCACTGTCCTGACATCTGTCACCATAGTTTAGTTTTTCCTTACTTGAACTCTATATAAATGAAATTATACTTTTGTGTCTAGCTTTTTTTGTATGCCATTATGTCTGCGAGATTCACTCATGTTGTTGCTTGCGGATGGAGTTCATACTTTTTTGTTCCTGAATTATTTTATTATATGACCACAACATGATTTATCACTTCTTCTGTTAATGGACTTCCGGGTTGTTTCCACAGTTGGGCTAGTACAAATAGTGGTGCTATGAACATTGGTGTATATGGCTTTTAATGAAAATATGTACACATTTATGCTGAAGATAGATGATAGATAGATAGATAGATAGATAGATAGATGTACTAGGTCATAGAGTATGTGTATATTTAGTTTTAATATATTTTGCCAGTTTTCCAAAGTGGTTGTCCCTATAAACCCTCGGCTGCATATGATGGTCCCAGTTCCTCCACAACCTCTTGGACAGTTAGTATTGTCAGTTTTAAAGCATAGCCATTTTCTCAACATCATTAGTTGTCAGGAAAATGAAGACCAAAACCACAATGAGATACTCTGCACGTCTATTAGAATGCCTCAAATAAAGAAAAAAACTGACAATATCAACTGTGAGCAAAGATTGGAGCAACAGGAACTCATACATTGCTCCTGGTGGGAATGATACAACCCATTGAGAAAATAATTTGGCATTTTCTTATAGAGTTAAATATATATGTGTCATATGACCCAGAATTTCCATTGCTAGGTATTTATTCAAGGGAAATGAAAACATATGTTTACACAAAAATTTGTACAAGAATTTTCACAGCAGCTTTATTTCTCATAGCCAAAAACTGGAAATAACCCCAAACATCCATTAAAATGAATGGATAAGCTGGGAGTGCTGGCTCACGCCTGTAATTCCAGCACTTTAGGAGGCCGAGGTGGGTGGATCACTTGAGGTCAGGAGTTCAAGACCAGCCTGGCCAACATGGCAAAACCTCGTCTCTACTAAAAATACAAAAATTACTGGGGTGTGGTGGCGCACACCTGTAATCCCAGCTACTTGGGAAGCTGAGGCAGGAGAATCGCTTGAACCCGGGAGGCGGAGGTTGCAGTGAGCCGAGATCATACCACTGCATTCCAGCCTGGGCCACAGAGCAAGATTCTGTCTCAAAAAACAAAACAAAACAAAGATGAATGGATAAATAAAATGTGGTATATGCATATAATGAATTCTACTCATCAATAAAAAGGAATGAACTATTGATACAGACATCAACATGGACAACATAAAAAAAACATGATGCTGAGCTAAATAAGCCAGACACAAAAGATAAAGGGTGATTCCATTTACATGAAATTTAGCCAACAGGCATTGACTGCAAAGGGACATGAGGGAAACACCAGGATGATGGAAATGTTCTACATCTTGATTGTGGTGATGGTCATACAGATATGTACATGTACTAAACATATCTAAGTGTATTCTTAAAACAAGTGCATTTTATTGTATGAAAGTATCCTCTGTAAAGTATCTAGTTATTCTGGTCTGATAGATATGTAGTGGTTTTTCATTATGGATTTAATTATCATTATCCTGATGACCAATTGTGTTAAGCATCTTGCATATATTATTGGCAATTCAGATATTGTATTAGTCAGGGTTATCCAGAGAAATACAACCAATCAGATGTGTGTGCATAGATAGATAGATAGATAGATAGATAGATAGATAGATAGATCAATCTAACACAATTATAAAGGTTGACAAGTCTCAAGATCTGCAGTCATCAAGCTGGAGATCCAGGACCTAGAAGAGTGGTTGGTGAGTTCCAGTCCCAGTCTGACAGTCTCAAGACCCAGGAAGAGCTGATGTTTCAGTTTGAGTTGAAAGACAGAAAAAAAAAACAAAAACAAAACCCATGTTCCAGCTTAAAGATAGGTGGAAGGAATCCTCCGTTACTCAGGCTTTGCATTTTTCTCAGGCCTTCAACTGATTGGATGTGGCCCACCTGCATTAAGGAGGGCAATCTGGTTTACTCAGTCTATCCATGCACATGTTAATCTCATCCAGAAACACCCCCCCAGACACACTCAGAATAACATTTGATGAAATGTCTGGGCATTCCATAGCCCAGTCAAGTTGACACATACAATTTAACCATCACATATCCTCTTTTGTGAAATACCTCTTTAGGTTTTTACCCATTTCTAACAGGATCTGTCTTTTTCTTCTTGATTTATAAGAGTTCTCTATATAGTCTAGATATGAGTCTTAGTTAGATAAGTGTATTGCAAATTTCTTCCAGCGGTTTGCCTTTTCACTCTCTCAAATTTCTTCCAGCGGTTTGCCTTTTCACTCTCCATCTAATTTATCAGTCTTTTCCTTATGGTTAATGATTAGTGTCTTGTTTAAGAAATGTTTGCCAACCCCCAGAACCTCTAGGTCATTAAGTCTATTATCTTATCTTTAAGAAAGCTTATTGTACTTTCTTTTTTTTTCACATTCCGGTCTATAAGCCATCTGGAATTCATTGTTGGTATATGGTGTGAGGTAGGGATGAGATGAATGCTGCTGTTCTTTTTAAAATTTTTATAGAGCCAAGAGATTCAATACCACTTATTGAAAATAGAATCTTTTCTCTCCCTGAGTTACTTTTTAAAAAATCAGGTAATTATATAAGTGTGGGTCTGTCTCTGGGCTCTCTATTCTGTTTCATTGGTTTATTCATTCTTTTGCCAAGATCATCCTTTTTAAATTATGACAGCTTTTAAATAAGTCTTGGAATCTTGAGGCATAAGTCCCTCTCCCACATTTTCTTCTTTAAGAATTTCTGAAAAGAATGTTTTTGGCCTTTTGCATTTTTAGATAAATTTTAGAATCAGCTTGTCAATTTCCATTAAAAATGTGCTAGGATTATGGTTGGGATTGCATTGAATCCATAAATCACTTTGGGGAGAACTGGCATCTTGAGTCTTCAATCCAAAAACTTGGCTTATCTCAACATTTATTTAGGTCTTCTTCAATTGCTCTCATTAATGCCTTGTAGTTTTTAGCATCAAAATCTTGTACATCTTTTTGTGAGGTTTAATCCTATTTATACGATTTTTATGCTAATGCAAATGGTATCATTTAAAATGTTCATTTTCCAGTTGTTTTCCATAAATATATAGAAATATAATTAATTTTTGTATATTGACTTGTTTTTTACAGCCTTGCTAACTTCATTAATTGATTTCAATATTTTGTCTGTAGATTATTTTGGATTTTCTTCTTATGTATTCATGTCATCTATCCATGATGGTGATTTTATTTTTTTCTTGCCAATCTTTATATCGACTATTTCTCCTTCTTGCCTACTGCACTGGCTAAGACCTCTAATACAATGTTGAATATAAATGGTAACAGCTGACATCTTTGTTATGTTTATACGACTTTAGGAGAAATATTTATATTTTTCCACTAAGTGATATTTGCTGAAAGTTTTTTATAGATACCCTGCATCAGATTAAGTTCCCATCTATCCCTAGTTTGCTAAAAGTTTTTATCATAAATACATGTTGAATTGTATTAAATGCTTTTTATTGGCATCTATTAAGATAAACATTTATTTTTCTCATTTATGTTGTTAGTGTGGAGAATTACATACATTTTCTAATGTTACATTCTTGGTAAAAAAAAAAAAAATTCTTCATATGATCCTGATGTATTATCCTTTTGCTATATTGCTAGATTTGGTTTCTCAATATTTTATTTCAGATTTTTGCCTTTATGTTTAGTAGGGCTGTTCTTCTATTTCTTTTCTTGTAAGGTCCTGTCAGGTTTTGGAATCAAGGTTGTGCCAGTCTCATTGAACTAGTTGACAAGTGTTCTTATTTTTTCTGTTCTCTGGAAGAGTTTATGTAAGATTCGTATTATTTCTTCCTTAAATATTTGAAATACTTCACCAGTGAAGACACCTGGAGTTTTCTGGTTTTGGTGTGTTTGTTTGATTTGGTGGTAAGTAGAAGTTGTGTTTTGAAATCCTGTCTGTTCCAGAGGCCTTGACGCTTGCTGACCCTGCATAGCTCCACATGACTGCTCCTTTGGGAATCCAGGTCTCTGCTCAAATGCCACCTCTTCAGAGAGGTCCTTCATTACTTCCCCAGCTGAAGCAGCACCCACTGTCCTCAGCTACACTTTCAATTTTTTTTTTTCTTCTTGAGACAAGGTCTCGCTCTCTCGCCTAGGCTGGAGTGCAGTGGCTCAATCATAGCTCACTGTAGCCTCGACCTCCTGGTCTCACGTGATCCTCCCACCTCAACCCCCCAAGTAGCTGGGTCTAAAGACACGTGCCACCACACCTGGCTAATTTTTGTATGTTTTGTAGAGATGACGATTAGC